>NC_141003.1:7086986-7188986 GCF_052327205.1 Somniosus microcephalus
TTCGAGGTATATTTCGAGGCAAACGAAATAGCGGAGGGGAAAAAGGCAACGATATTGCTAAACTTAATGGGCGCTAGAACGTACGGCCTATTGCGGGATCTGATTACTCCAGCCAAACCGAAGGCGAAGAGTTTTAACGAAATTGTTGCTGTCCTACAGGAACACTTAAACCCTGCACCGCAGTTGATAGCAGAAAAATTTAAATTCCACAGGAGAACTCAGCACAAAGATGAGAGCAATGCTGAGTATCTTACGGAACTACGCAAGCTATCAAAGCACTGCCAGTTCAGAGCAGGACTGGCAGATACCCTACGGGACAAATTTGTCTGTGGACTCCTGAGTGAAGGAACACAGAAGAAGTTACTCTCAGAAAAAGAGCTGACGCTAGATAAGGCTTTCAGTGTGGCAGTATCGTATGAAGCAGCAGCCAGGGGAGCTGCAGAAATTCAACAAAAACCACAGGAATACGGCACCCACGAAATGACACGGGGATTTGCAAAATGTTATCGCTGCGGCAGAACTAACCATGGCCAGAAGGACTGCTGGTCCAAAGACAAAATATGCAGACAATGCGGGAAGATTGGACACATTGCACGAGTTTGTAGGTCTGGGAAGAAGACCAGCGACAACAAAAAGGCTACTAAGGAACCGTACAAGAAAGTACAAAAGATGATGGACAGTAGTTCCGAAGACCAGATGAGCGATAGTGAATCCGGAAACAGGAGACTAAGCTGTCTCAAACTTCACAATGTAATCGCAAAAGAGGATCACCAAACCATTTGGGTCACTCTCACGATAGCAGGGTCCCAAGTTAAAATGGAATTGGATACAGGATCAGCGCTAACCGTCATGAATCGATGAGACTACGAGCGGCTATTTTCACACATACCCTTGAGAGAGACATCCATCGTCTTGACGACGTATACGGGGCAAAAGGTATACCCCAGAGGAAAAATAAGGGTGCCTGTCGAATACAATGGCAAGAAAATACGGAAATTGTATCTCTACATACTGCCAAATGGTGGACCACCGTTATTGGGACGGGAATGGATCAGGAAGATAAACTTAGATTGGCATTCCATTCATGCAATGACGGTGGACGGTAAAAAAGATGAAGACGTCACTCCTGGACGATTGTCAACAATCTTAGCTAACGCCAAAGAGGTATTTCAACAAGAACTGGGCACGCTTAAAGGCGTAACCGCCTCAATAAAAATAGAAGAGAATGCAGTTCCCAAGTTTTTCAAAGCGAGACCGGTACCATATGCAATTCGCCCAGCCGTCGAGGCAGAGCTGGAGAATCTGGAGAAGGCGGGCGTGTTGTTTAAGGTCGACTGGAGCGAGTGGGCGACACCCATCGTTCCTGTCATGAAGAAAACATTAAGCAATAAGTCCGGAGAGCCAAGGAAGATTCGCATCTGTGGGGATTTCAAGGTGACGGTGAACCCTGTCCTTCACACAGTACAATATCCTCTTCCAAGGATAGAAGACATCTTCGCCTCACTGTCTGGAGGGAAGCGTTTTACAAAAATTGACCTAGCACAAGCATATTTACAGATGAAGGTTGAAGAGTCCTCTAGGAAGTATCTCACGATAAACACTCACAAAGGTCTTTACCAGTATCATCGATTGGTATTCGGAGTAGCATCGGCTCCGGCGATATGGCAAAGAGCGATGGAACAAGTCCTGCAAGGGATTCCGGGGACTCAGTGTTACTTGGACGACATCCTTGTAACAGGTGAAGATGACAGTGAACACCTTAACAACCTAGAACAGGTGCTCACTAGACTACGGGAACATGGGCTGCGAGCCAACTGCCCCAAGTGCGAATTTTTAAAGAAACAGATATCGTATTGTGGCCACGTGATTGATGAAGAGGGGTTACATAAGTCCCCTGACAAAATTGAAGCGGTTGTTAAGGCCCCAGCGCCTGAAAATGTGTCGCAACTGAGGTCATTCCTCGGGTTGGTGAACTACTATTATAAGTTTTTGCCGAATTTGTCGACAATTCTGCACCCACTGAACGCCCTGCTACGAACGGGGGTAGCATGGAAATGGAACGATGATTGTAAGCGTGCTTTTCAGAAGAGTAAGGACTTAATCACTTCAAGGGAAGTATTTGCTCACTACAACCCAGCACTGCCAATCAGGCTGGCGTGTGATGCGTCTCCCTACCGGTAATATTGGAAGCAGATGAACCAAACAAAGACATTGATCCCGATGCAACATTGCCAGAAGAACCTGATACCCCAAAGGGGCGTTATCCAGACAGAATCAGGAAGCCTCCTCAAAGACTGAACTTATAATTGCTTAAACTTAACCAATGTATCTAGCAACAGCAATTGTGATTGTAATTCGTTATCATTTAGTTGTTAAATGAATGTTATGTACTGTTTATCTAAAAGGGGAGGAATTGTTGTGTATGTACCTTTAAGAGAATAACTGGTCTCAGACTGCAGTACCGGCAGTGACCACCCCTGTATAAAAGGCGCTAGAGAGCCTCTGTTGTTTAGTTTCGCTATTGACTTCCACCAGTAAAGATCTGTTTGTTTTCACTCCTGCTGGTCCGTGTCTCAATCATTCACGGACTTAACAATCAGCTTGGCTATTCCGTTTCCTCATGGCCTCTCCGAGTGAGCTAATGCCATTGCAGGCGGTTTCTAGCCCTGCACTCAGGAGAGACTGGTTTAATAGGAAGAAAGAATTCGCATTTATATAGCGCCATTCACAACCTCAGGATGGTTCATTTACAGCCAATGAACCTCTTTTGAAGTGTAGTCTTCAGGAAGCACTGCAGTCAATTTGTGCACAGCAAGGTCCCACAAACTGCAATGACCAGATTATTTGTTTTTCGTGATGTTGGTTGAGGGATGACGATTGGCCAGGACACCAGAACTCCCCTGCTCTTCTTCCAATACAGCCATGAGATCTTTTATGCCCATCTGAGAGGTTTATTGTCACATCCAAAAAAGGTCACCTCCGACAGTGCTGCACTCCCTCAGTACTGCATTGAAATGCCAGCCTGGATTATGTGCTCAAGTCTCTGGAGTGGGACTAGATGGTGTCCTCAGCGAGCGGTGGATCGACCGCCCGTTATAAAACCCGCTCAATTTTCCTTTTCATCTGCCTTGTACATTTTTGTCTGTACACCTTGAAGTCTCTCCAACTTTCGAGCTGTAGATTGTCTTCTGGTCCAATTTTGCAAGTGATTGGCCTACTTTTCTACCTTAATAATCCAGAGCAGTCTAGGACTCGAGCTTTAGTCTTGGCTAGCTGGCCAGCAGTTGGAATCCAGCACAGTGCCAACTATTTACAGTGGAGGTTCGGTGAGGTGAGAACCTGGCTGGCAGGTTGGGGGGGCGGGGGGGGGCAGGGGTAGGGGTGGGGCAGTCTCACTGACGGACCTTACTGAGCTCAGGCAGGTAACAGGGGAGACTGATGTGAGTGATAGAACTGAGGAGTGAAGATTTTAAACAGAAGGAAAGGACTTGCATTTCTATAGCAGCTTTCATGACCGCAGGATGTCCCAAAGTGCTTCACAGCCAACGAGGTACTTTTTGTAATCACTGCTGTAATGTTGGAACTGTGGCAGCCAATCTGTGCACAGCAAGATCTCATAAACAGCAATGTGATAATGACCGGATAATCTGTTTTAGTGATGTTGCTTGAGTGATAAATATTGTCCAGGACGCCGGGGAGAACTCCCCTACTTTTCTTCGAAATAATGCCATGGGATAGCACTTCTGACAGTGCAGCACTCCCTCAGCACTGCACTGGAGTATCAGCCTGGATTCTGGAGTGGGGCTTGAACCCATGACCTTCGGTCTCAGAGGCGAGAGTGCTACCCACTGAGCCACGGCTGACCCTGACATCATCGTCAGCAGCTGCATAGTAACAGAGCTCAATATAGAGCATCCACATAAAGAATGACCTCTTGAATGAGGGTGTGGAGGGTTACCAGACCCTCGCATCAGTCATTGAGGGCAACCGGGTGGAGGGGGGGCAGCTAAAATTGAGCCGGGTGCGGACAGGTCCGCTCTATATTATGGTAGCAAGGCTCGGGAGCTAAAATCTCTTCAGGCTTCAGGCCTAGGTTGCCTCTCTCCCCTCGCACTGATCCCATCTCCCGGTAATATCTCCCCCATTATCTCCGGGAAAGAGAGGGAGAAAATTGGATGGGGGCTGGAGAAGGAGTTTGGTTTTGAGAATCAAACCCAGTAAGTGTCGGAACAGATTCTCTATAACCTTTACAATCAATCTGACCTTCAGAGCTGGTGCAGAAACCCATACCCAGGTACCAACAATACAGTCCACGATGCACTGGCGGAAACCCAAACCTCGGCAGACATTTGTACCCGGGATTAACCGGACAATGATCTGCTACCCCATCCGTTGTAGCACTTGGTAAATCCAAGGTGATGGGCCATAGGGGAGTGAGGATGTGGGGGAGGAGACCCACACACACTTCCAGGACACCTCCTGGAGGCTGAGCCAGCACTCTCGGTGATGTGTACAGCCTGACCGGCCGCTGTCCTGGGAGGGAACCATCAGCCGGCTGAAGAGACACAGTTTGGGTGGGCAGAGAAATGACTGGCTTTAAAAATAAGCATCTATTATAAAATCGTATAATGATACAGCACTGAAGGAGGCCATTGGGCCATCGGGCCTGTGCCAGCTCTTTCAACGAGCTTTCCAATTAATCCCGCTCCCCCTGCTCTCTCCCCATAGCCCTGAAAATGTTTTCTTTTCAAGTATATATCCAATTCCCTTTTGAAAGTTATTATTGAATCTGCTTCCACCGCCCTTTCAGGCAGCGTGTTCCAGATCACAACAATTCCCTGCGTAAAACAAATTCTCCTCATCTCCCTCTGGTTGTTCTGCCAATTACCTTCAATCTGTGTCCTCTGGTCACCGACCCTTCCGTCACTGGGAACAGTTTCTCCTTAGTTACTCTATCAAAACCCCTCATCATTTTGAACACCTTCATCAAATCTCCCCTATCCTTCTCTGCTCTAAGGAGAACAATCCCGGCTGCTCCAGTCTCTCTACATAACTAAAGTCCGGCATTCCTGGTATCATTCTGGTAAATCTCCTCTGCACCCTCTCCAAGGCATGACATCCTATCACACTGAGCTCATTAAAAAGTTAGGAGATGATTCAATTTTAAATATTTACATCTTTGCATTTTCAGCTTGAATTTTCTCCAACATCAAGGTGTAGATTGACCTCCAGTCCAGTTTTGCAATCGATTCATCATATTGCTTAACAACCCATCCTAGCAAACAACCAAAGGAAGGTAATTAATGTGTGCGACAGTAACTGTGTAAAAAATTCATTCTCCGGATGTGGGCGTCGCTGGCAAGGCCAGCATTTATTGCCAATCCCTGAATGGCTTGCTCGGCCACTTCAGAGTCAACCACGGGTCACATATAGGCCAGGCCGGGTGAGGACGGCAGATTTCCTTCTCTGAAGGGAGTTAGTGAACTGGTATCTTGCAATTAACATGATGGCGACTGGAAACATTTGGTGATTGGAGTCTGCATAGGGAGAAGCGAGTAACAGGCTGTCCCAAACTGTGAGGGAGTCGGTGTCCCAAACTGTCAGGGAGTCGGGGTCCCAAACTGTGAGGGAGTCGGGGTCCCAAACTGTCAGGGAGTCGGGGTCCCAAACTGTCAGGGAATCGGGGTCCCAAACTGTCAGGGAATCGGGGTCCCAAACTGTCAGGGAATCGGGGTCCCAAACTGTCAGGGAGTCGGGGTCCCAAACTGTGAGGGAGTCGGGGTCCCAAACTGTCAGGGAGTTGGGGTCCCAAACTGTCAGGGAGTCGGGGTCCCAAACTGTCAGGGAGTCGGGGTCCCAAACTGTCAGGGAGTCGGGGTCCCAAACTGTCAGGGAGTCGGGGTCCCAAACTGTCAGGGAGTCGGGGTCCCAAACTGTCAGGGAGTCGGGGTCCCAAACTGTCAGGGAGTCGGGGTCCCAAACTGTCAGGGAGTCGGGGTCCCAAACTGTCAGGGAGTCGGGGTCCCAAACTGTCAGGGAGTCGGGGTCCCAAACTGTCAGGGAGTCGGGGTCCCAAACTGTCAGGGAATCGGGGTCCCAAACTGTCAGGGAGTCGGGGTCCCAAACTGTCAGGGAGTCGGGGTCCCAAACTGTCAGGGAGTCGGGGTCCCAAACTGTCAGGGAGTCGGTGTGTTCAATGTGTTTTTGTTCAGCGTTACATTTGCTTCAGTATCTCTCACTGGGAGCTCAAGCAGCAACTGTGGAAATGGAAGCTATGTAAGAAAACTGAAATAAAATGAAGGAGTCACCATGTGTAAGGGATAATGGATAAATAATGCAGAGGTTTAGGAATGTTCTAAACAGAGGGCTCATAGGTAACCTCGTCAGACACGAGTGAGGTCACTACAGACGCCAGTTAGCAAACAATGGGTCAATTAGGGAAAATGGATGAAGTAAGACGTAAACTAATCAAGGAGATGAGACAGGATGTGGAATAGGGTAAACTAATCATCAGGATGCAGGGACAGTAACACATGTGTAACCAAAGAGATGGGACAGATTATAGGATAGTACAAACCAGGAGGAAAAACCCCAGATAGAGAGCGAGGACCTGAGAGCGACAACCTGAGAGCAGGAGACCTAGGAGCAACACTCGACAGCAGGGACCTGGGGACAGAAACCCTACGTAGAGGGTTGGGCAGAGATTGATCACCTCGGACCAAATCAGGGTAATATCTATATAAGTTGTGAGTCTTATATTTTGGAATTGTACTTTAAACTGCGAACGGGGTTTGTTAAGCATTTATTAAAGATAAATCTTTGTATGTGAAATCTGTTGCCTGTGTGTTTGTTCAGACCAAACTTACATTTGAACCCTAAAAGGAAAATTGTGAACCTATTTGTTCGACCTTTCGAACATCTAGCGAAATCGGAGCAACAATTGGCGACCCAGATGGGCAACAAATTTGGCCCCGATTTTAACTCCGGGCGGGTGTTGGTGAGGTGAGTGGAAAAACCACCCGCTGCTGCTGAAACCAGGCCCGGGGCCATTTTAACTCCTGGGCCTCTTTTAAATCCTGTCGGACGATTCCTGGAAGGACATCCCGTGGCCGTAGGGTGGGAGGGGCGGCGAGCTCTCAGTGGGGGAGGTTTTCCCTGTGGGGCCCGAGGGGGGCATCACTCCTGCTCCTCCCTGCCCCAATATGGAGAATAATAATAGTTACCTGTTTGGATCTCTTGTGGTCCCGATCATAGAAACATAGAAGATAGGAGCAGGAGTCGGCCATTCGGCACCTCGAGCCTGCTCCGCCATTCAATGAGATCATGGCTGATCATCCAAATTCAGTACCCTGTCCCTGCCTTCTCCCCATATCCCTTGATCCCTTTAGCTCTAAGAAATATGTCCAACTCCTTCTTGAATATATTTAAAGAGCTGGCCTCAACTGCCCTGTGTGGTAGAGAATTCCACAGGTTCACCACTCTCTGGGTGAAGAAATTCTTCCTCATTTCTGTCCTAAATGGCTTACCCCTTATCCTTAGACTATGACCCCTGGTTCTGGACTCTCCGACCATCGGGAACATCCTTCCTGCATCTAGTCTGTCCAGTCCTGTCAGAATTTTATAAGTTTCGATGAGATCCCCTCTCATTCTTCTAAACTCCAGCGAGTATAAGCCCAATTGACCCAATCTCTCCTCGTACGTCATTCCTGCCATCCCAGGGATCAGCCTTGTGAATCTTCGCTGAACTCCTTCCATGGCAAGAACATCCTTCCTCAGATAAGGCGACCAAAACTGCACACACTACTCAAGGTGTGGTCTCACCAAGGCCCTGTACAACTGCAGCAGGACATCCTTGCTCCTGTACTCAAACCCTTTCGCTATGAAGGCCAACATACCATTTGCCTTCCTAACCGCCTGCTGCACCTGCATGCTTACCTTCAGTGACTGGTGCACAAGGACACCCAGGTCTCGTTGCACTTCCCCTTCTCCCAATCTATTGCCATTCAGATAATAGTCTGCCTTTCTGTTGTTGACACCAAAGTGGATAACCTCGCATTTATCCACGTTATATTGCATCTGCCACACTTCTGCCCAATCACCCAACCTGTCCAAATCATCCTGGGGTTTCTCGGTATCCTTCTCGCAGCACACATGCCCACCCAGCTTTGTGTCATCTGCAAACTTGGAGATATTACATCTAGTTCCCTTATCTAGATCATTCAGATTCAGATTCAGATTAGATTTATTTGCCATATGTAACAAGTACAATGGAATGCTTGTTCCCCGTCGGGACGCGTCAGCTATACATACAGCGCCGCGTTCAGAGTCAATACAATGGCTTCCCGTGGCAGTGGGAGCACGATGTCCCTCAGCCGCTCCGTCCTCCTCTTCACCGCGGCCTCCTCCTCACTGTTGCCGGCTCCACGTGTGGTGGCCTGCTTCTCCCGCACTGGCCACCATGCATATTGTGAATGTATATTGTGAATAGCTGGGGTCCAAGGACCGATCCCTGCGGTACCCCACTAGTCACTTCCTGCGACTCGGAAAAAGACCCGTTAATTCCTACTCTCTGCTTTCTGTCCGCCAACCAGTTATCTATCCAAGTCAATACCTTGCCCCCAATCCCATGTGCCTTAACTTTACACGCTAATCTCTTATGCGGGACCTTATCGAAAGCCTTTTGAAAGTCCAAATACACCACATCTACTGGTTCTCCCTTATCTATTTTCCCAGTTACATCTTCAAAAAATTCCAGTAGATTAGTCAAGCACGATTTACCTTTTGTAAATCCATGTTGACTTTGTCCGATCCTGTCACTGTTTTCCAAGTGCTCAGTTATTACATCCTTTATAATGGACTCTAGCATTTTCCCCACTACCGATGTCAGGCTTACCGGTCTGTAATTCCCCGCTTTCTCTCGACCACCCTTTTTGAATAGTGGGGTAACATTAGCTACCCTCCAATCCATGGGTACTGTTCCAGAGCCTATCGAGTTTTGGAAGATGACCAGCAATGCATCTACTATTTCTAGGGCCACTTCCTTAAGTACCCTAGGATGTAGATTATCAGGCCCTGGGGATTTATCGGCCTTCAATCCCGTCAATTTCCCTAACACCATTTCCCTACAAATACTGATTTCTTTCAGTTCCTCCCTCTCATCAGACCCTATGTTCTCCAACATCTCTGGGAGGTTATTTGTGTCCTCCTTTGTGAAGACAGATCCTCTTCCCCGCTGACTTCATCTGGCGGGAAAAGCCACAGTGGTCAGGCCGTCGAGTTAAAATCGCCGTCGGGTCCCGATGACATCATCAGGACCCGAAATGCAGCTGTAAAGAAGGGCCCCACCGACTTTAGGCGGCTGTCCTTACTGCCTGCTCAGTAGCACAGGTTAAAGCCAGAAATGGTCAGCTCCCGGAGGCTCCAGTCAGCTGGGTGATTTTAACTGCGATCCCCACACACCCAGTTTATGCCTGTGTCAAACTATTGGGAGGTCAAGGAATGACTGCGAAAGGCGTTGCATTGTAGCAAAGAACCATGTCGACAGAAGTAAAAGTTCCATTCAGCTTAGTTGACCAAGAACTCGAAGGATGTAATAACCCGTGAATGCTCTCTATACTTTTTAAAAATGTGTCTTACCTTGATCCATACAGGCTTTCGATGATACTGAAAAATTTATTGTGAACCCTAGAAATCAAACATAAACAACATTTCAAACCCAGTGCTTTCTTGACTGACTGCCCACTACCCCATTGCTGCCACTCCAATCAGATCAAGGGGATAAAATCTTAAAACTAGAGCTCGGCCGTTCAGGGGTGATGTCAGGGAGCACCTTTTCCACACAAAGGGTAATAGAAATCTGGAACTCTCTCCCCAAACATCTGTGGATCCTGGGGGTCAATTGAATTTTTCACATTTGAGATGGATTGATTTTTGCTGAGTAGGCGTATCAAGGGATATCCTTGATTCCAATCCACCTGGGCCAGTGCCCTTTACAACTCACTGAAAGTAGCTTTCCTCCAGTTGAGTATTTTCACATTTGATTTCTCCTTGTCCTTTTCCATAACTACTCTAAACCTGATGATATTGTGATCACTGTTCCCCAAATGCTCTCCCACTGAAACTTGCCCCACTTCATTCCCCGGAACTAAATCCAGCACTGCTTCCTTCCTCGTTGGGCAGGAAACACACTGATCAAGAAAGTTCTCCAGTACATATTTCAGGAATTCCTTTCCCTCTTTGCCCTTTATAATCAAGATCAAGGCTGACTGGCCTCCTCCTGTTCCTATTCACCAGGATGTTACCTGGGCTGGAGCGCTTCAGCTATGAAGAGAGACTGGACAGGCTGGGGTTGTTTTCCTTAGAGCAGAGAAGGCTGAGGGGGGACCTGATTGAGGTGTACAAAATTATGAGGGGCATAGATAGGGTAGATAGAAAGGAACTTTTCCTCTTAGTAGAGGGGTCAATAACCAGGGGGCATAGTTTCAAGGTAAGGGGCAGGAGGTTTAGAGGGGATTTGAGGAAAAACTTTTTCACCCAGAGGGTGGTTGGAATCTCGAACTCACTGCCTGAAAGGGTGGTAGAGGCAGGAACCCTCACAACATTCAAGAAGCATTTAGATGAGCACTTGAAATGCCATAGCATACAAGGCTACAGACCAAGTTCTGGAAAATGGGATTAGAATAGACAGGGCTTGATGGCCGGTGCAGACACGATGGGCCGAAGGGCCACTTTCTGTGCTGTATAACTCTATGACTCGATGTTCCTAGATGGGTTCAACTCCCAGCGATGCCTCTCACTCCAGTGATCCTGACGTAATTTGTCTCAGTGTTTCCGTCTGTGAGCTGGGCCATTTGATGGAGCGACATGAAGTGATGTTCTTTCTTCTTGTGTGGACCAATGTTATTTGCAGATTCTTGAATGGCCTCACTGCACCCTAACCTTGCAATCTCCTCTGGCCCCATGTCCCAGCTCACACCTCCCACTGTTTAAACTCTGCAACATGCCCGCTTCCTCCCGCCATTTCACCAGTGGTAGCAGAGCTCTAAAACTGCTCTGCTTTCTCCATCTCTCCCCCACCCCTTTGACCAGGTGGTCACCCCACCCCCCGACTTCCTCCCTTATGTCTTCCTCCTGCACCTGCTCGCAAGCACTCTGCACCCCCTCCCCCGCCCCGTGAAGCGCCTTGGGATGTTCGGGCGCTATCCCGCAAGTTGCTGTTGTTCCTGCTTATCCTGGAGTGAGATTGGTGACAGTCCCAGAGAGTTTCTAACCAGGAAGCTTGCACGGAAACAGGAGGGCGACTGACGGGAAAGCTGGACGGCAGGACGATAGGATCAAATTAAAATGTGCATTCAGTCGTTTAGCAGCATCTAAAATCCCAGATTTCGCCCTAACCTTTCAAAGGCCAGGTGCAAGTCACAGCTGGCTGCTGTGGAATTACCTTTGGGGTATTATTTCCCCCCATTCTGTGCTTTCTCTGAACTTGCTGCGAGTTACCATTGGCCTTACTGTACCGGAGATATCAGCGAGAAGCCCCGAGGGCCCAGGGTTTACGGCCGGCAAAGTAAAAATGTACCCCAATCAGTTTTATCCCAGTGATACATCAGCCCCGATATTTCTGGGGAGGCATGGTGGGCAAGGGAGTGGGGGGAGTTACAGGTAACGCGGAGAACCAGCCCAATTTAACAGGAGGACCTCATTTAAATATATTGTCTTTGTTTCCTGGCTGGCAACCAGTAAGATTGCGAGGCCGTCGGGTGGGTAGGCCTGTGGCACCAGGCTGCAGCCAAGGAGCAGAGCAGAGGGAGGGAGAGATCGCTGGGTGGGAAGCAGATTGGGGGGAGGGGTGCTGGGCAGAGGCACTCCTACTCCTCCTGGCCCACAAGCAGTGCCGGAAAGGCATTTACCTGTTGGATCCGGCCCTTCCCGTCTCCCTCCAGCTGCCGTGTTTCCCCGTGGCCTGGGAATCCCGGTCCGCAGCCATTAAATGTAAAACTGTCGTAAAATCTGAGGCACGCAGCCTCATTAAAATATTTATAAACGAGGGGCCCACCTCTGGAGAGCAGGTTAGTCGCCCACACCCCGCCCGTCTTTCAGATGAGACGTTAAAACGAAGCTTGGGCATTCGTCCCTCAACCAGCACCACCAAAAAAAAACACACACCAACAGGTCAATGATCTCATTTCCTGTATGTGGGATCTTGCTGTGTGCAAAATGGCTGCCACATTTATAACAACAGTGACAGTACTGCAAACTTAATTAATTGGTTGTGTAGCATAAGATGAAAAGTGTTGAATAAATGTAAGGCGATGAATTTAAAAGACTTTTTTTTGTTGTCAGTAAAGTATAAATAGCAATTAGTTTAACAGAATACAACATAAACAAAAGCCCCTGAACACACAGCTTTAGTGTGAAGCAGCTCCTTGTACCTGATGAATGGATGACTTTGGGTAATCTAGCCTTTGGTTCATTTCCGGTTTTCTCCTTACCTTAAATAGCAAAAGGAAAAATGTCACAATTCATTGCATCATTTGAAAAGGAACTTTGGCAGCAACAGTGTGAATCATAAACAACTGATCCCACCCACCCTGTTCGTCCCTCCTATCTCGTGACTTTCTCTACTCACTTGTCTCATTAACTGTCAGCCATGGCTCAGTGGGCGGCACTCTCTAGGTGGGAGGGGCTAGGAGTGAGCCAGGTGTTACTGGTTGCCTGATTGCAGCTGGGTGGTGGAGGGAGTTTTGTAAAAAGTTTTGGGGTGTTGTTTTCAGGTTTTAGGGCCTTTTTGGCCCACAAAAAACAGCCAGATGGCTGCTGAGGGGTCTGGAGTGCCAGGCCCCTCAGAGGACAATATTCCCGAGAGGAATTTAATTAGGGAAGAAACTGTGGTGAGAAGGGGAAAAGAAAGGCCCAAAGATTTGGGCCGGGACCTCAGGAGGTTTGGTAAAGAAAATATGGTGGTGGTGCAATGTGAAGATAAGAAGATTCGAGCCTGGGATATAATCCAGGCGGTTCATGAGGACTGTGGCGAGGGAAGCTGCTTTGCCTGCCGACCAAAGCCGAATGTGGGATTTGAGGTGACGGTCAGTGGCCGTGAGGAGGTGGAAAAACTGCTACTCAGTCTGAAAGTTGGAGAGAAATTCTTGGAAGTGACTCTGCAATATTCAGAGGAGGTGGTGGTTTCATTTTTGAACTTGCCAGTGTACATTGAGAACGAAGTGCTGAGCAAAAAGTTGGAGTCGTGGGACATTAAAATCTGTTCTGAAATAAAGAGGAGGTACTATTTTCAGAACCTCTCTGGCCACAGGGGATGTGCCAGAGGACTGGAGAACAGCTAACGTAGTACCATTATTCAAGAAGGGTAGTAGGGATAAACCAGGGAATTACAGGCCAGTGAGCCTAACATCAGTGGTAGGGAAATTATTGGAAAAAATTCTGAGGGACAGAATTGGTCTCCACTTGGAGAGGCAGGGATTAATTAGGGATAGCCAGCATGGCTTTGTCAAGGGAAGATCATGTCTGACCAATTTGATTGAATTTTTCGAGGGGGTGACTAGGTGTGTGGATGAGGGTAGTGCAGTGGATGTGGTTTACATGGATTTCAGTAAGGCTTTTGATAAAGTCCCGCATAGGAGACTGGTCAGGAAGGTAAGAGCCCATGGGATCCAGGGTGCCTTGGCACATTGGATCCAAAACTGGCTTAGTGGCAGAAGGCAGAGGGTGATGGTGAAAGGTTGTTTTTGTGACTGGAAGCCTGTGTCCAGTGGGGTACCGCAGGAATCGGTGCTGGGTCCCTTGCTGTTTGTGGTCTACATTAATGATTTGGATGTGAATGTAAAAGGTATGATCAGTAAGTTCGCAGATGACACGAAAATTGGTGGGGTGGTAAATAGCGAGGCGGGAAGCCTCAGGCTACAGGACAATATAGATGGGTTGGTCAGATGGGCGGAACAGTGGCAAATGGAATTTAACCCTGAAAAGTGTGAGGTGATGCATTTTGGACGGACTAACAAGGCAAGGGAATACACAATGAATGGTAAGACCCTAGGAAAGACAAAGGATCAGAGGGACCTTGGTGTGCATGTACATAGATCCCTGAAGGCAGCACAACAGGTGGATAAGGTGGTTAAAAAGGCATATGGGATACTTGCCTTCATTAGCCGAGGCATAGAATATAAGAGCAGGGAGGTTATGATGGAGCTGTACAAAACGCTGGTAAGGCCACAGCTGGAGTACTGTGTGCAGTTCTGGTCGCCACACTATAGGAAGGATGTGATTACTTTGGAGAGGGTGCAGAGGAGATTTACCAGGATGTAACCCGGGCTGGAGCGCTTCAGCTATGAAGAGAGACTGGACAGGCTGGGGTTGTTTTCCTTGGAGCAGAGAAGGCTGAGGGGGGACCTGATTGAGGTATACAAAATTATGAGGGGCATAGATAGGGTGGATAGAAAGGAACTTTTCCCCTTTGTAGAGGGGTCAATAACAAGGGGGCATAGATTCAAGGTAAGGGGCAGGAGGTTTAGAGGGGATTTGAGGAAAAACTTTTTCACCCAGAGGGTGGTTGGAATCTCGAACTCACTGCCTGAAAGGGTGGTAGAGGCAGGACCCCTCACAACATTCAAGAAGCATTTGGATGAGCACTTGAAATGCCATAGCATACAAGGCTACGGACCAAATGCTGGAAAATGAGATTAGATTAGATAGGGCTTGATGGCCGGCGCGGACGCGATGGGCCGAAGGGCCTCTTTCTGTGCTGTGTAACTCTATGACTCTATCAGGGAACACGGGTAGCAGACGGAACCCGGTATGTAAAGGTGCGGTTCCCAGAGGGGGTGAGGTCTTTGCCTTACAGTATGAAGTTCGAGACACTGGAAGGAGTACAGTACTTTCGGGTGCTGCACGATAACCAAGTACAGGTGTGTTACTATTGTCCAGGACATGACCATCTCGTAAGAAACTGTCCAGATTTGTATTGTTACAATTGCGGTGAGTCGGGACATATCGCTTGGAGCTGCAAGGCGGAGAGCTGTGGGGTGTGTCACAAAGGCCCCACCCGCTGTGAGTGTGTGGCAGAAGGGAGCGATATGAGTGATGAGGAGATGGGAGAAGGAGAAGGAGATGAGAGTGGAACGGCCGGAGGAGCGGTGCAGTCGGAGGACACAGCCGGTAAAATGAAGGAGAAAGGAGCACAGGAAGAGGCAGAGGATGGCGGAGCGGAGGACGGGATTGAGATGGTGGAAAACACGGCGAGTGCTGTGGAGGGGAACAAAGACAGCAGCGGGCAGCGAGGGTCGAGTGCAAACTCTAGCCTTAGTGCAGTTCGGCTCCCCCTGGGGAGTCTGGTGTCTGCGGGGGGAGAGGAGGCGGGAGCGGGGTGTGTGGTGATGTGGGTGCTCTGGGGAGAGGCGGGGAGTCGGATATCTTGGTGAGCGGGAGGGGGCAGGACGGGGAGAGGGAGCAAGAGGCAGGAGCCTTAAAGGGACAGCAGGATGGGATCGGCGAGATAGAGAAGTCAGAAGGGAACAATTTAGGTCCGCCATTGTCCCATGGAGTGAGCGAACAGGGTGCAAGGGTAAGAGGTGGAGATGTGGTTGAAGGGAGCGGCACAGTGGGAGAAACTGCGATAGCAGGAAGACTCTCTATGGGAGATGAAGTTATAGGAATTGACAAATTCCTAACGAAGAACTGAGGTCGACTCAGGCGATCAAACAAACAGGCTTTTAATGCAAAACTAAACGAGTTTGAACAGTTTGTTAAGATCGATACAGGAGAACCACGAAAACAGGTCTGTACAAGATGGAGCTTCCACGAGGACTGCCTGGGCAGTCACGTGGTTTGCGACATGACGTCATCGCGTTTGCCCACGTTTTCCCGCGCTCTTAAAGGGGCCACGCCCCGTGCATACAAACACTATATACAAAACGAAGTAATGTCTAACACAATGGTACTGGCTTAGGCTGGTGTTAGAACATCATTAAAGGGAATTATATACAGTTGCCCAGAGTCATTCAGTGGCTCCGCCACAAAGTATCTGACGGGGAGCAGGATTATGTATCTGACGGGGAGCAGGCACAGGGGGTTGAAGAAGAGCTTGAGTGTGAGGAATTAGAGGGGGACAGAGACATGGAAGTCGGGGGTGGGGTGGCATCATGTGAAAAGGGAAAGGTTAGTGAGGGGCAGAAGGAGGGAGGAAGGGCAGCTCCTGGGCCCAAAGTTAAGGCAAGGAAGAGGCTGAAACAGCAGGGAAAGTTTAAACAGGAGGGGAAAAAGAGTCGGAGGCTGCAGGAAAAAGCAACAGCTGCCCGAGAAGTTGGGAAGGAGCATGTGAGGAGGGAAGTGTAGTGTATGTACTTTGCAGAAGGAACTATATTCTGCAGCCCCTGTCTACTGCAGTACCAGTAGTAACCACCCCTGTATATAAGCCTGTGTAGTAACTTTGCATAGTAGTTCCAGTTTTATCTCCACTCAGTAAACACCTGTTGTAACCAACTCCTGCAGTCCGTGTCTCAATTACACACGGACATAATAGGAAGGGCCAGAGATTAAATGATGGGGAGATTATCAGGCATACTTCCCTTCTTTGGAGCCATGATTACATTGGTCTCGATTAATGTGAATGGACTGAGGGGTGAGAAGAAATTGCAGCAGTTGTTGCAGGGTTTTAAAGGTTCGGACTTGTTGTGTCTTCAAGAAACCTTTTGGGATGAGGATATCCTAGAAAGAGTTCAGAAGGTTTGGAAGGGAGAGGTGTTTGCGAGTTGTGCAAACAATAACCGTAGAGGGGTGGCTGTTTTGGTGAGTCCGTCCATAAAAGAGAACGTTGCCTTGATGGACAAGGACGCTGAGGGGAGATTTTTACGGCTAAGGGTAAAAATGGAGGGATTTAATTGTGATCTCTTTAATATCTATGCACCGAACGACCATTGCAAGCGTCGCGAGTTTTTTTGGGGGTTATTCACTGAAGTGGCAGAGTTGGAAAATCCTTGTATAGTGGGGGATTTTAATGTACTTTTATCTTGGATGGACATTTCAGCCCAGATGACCTTTAAGGATGCTAACTCCAGAGGGATGATTGTAAAAATGATGGCAAATTTAAATTTGAGGCTCTTATGGAGGGACCGGAACCCCATAAAAAGGAAGTTCTCCAGAGCAGGTTGGGTGGGTGATGTTTTAAAACAGAGCCAAATAGATTTTGTGTTAATGCGGGAAGGGTTAAGTTCTGAGGTGATGGAGATTTATTATAAAAAAGTATTTTTTAGTGATCACTTGGCTTTGGTTCTTAGAATTAGGAACAGCAGAGTTAAGATCGGTTCAGGGGTGTGGATTTTAAACAATCAATACCTGAAAGAAATTGCTTATAAAGAAGGGATTATAAATATAATAAAGGATGCTCGGAAGGAACCTTTGTTCTTGAAAGAAAGAAGAGTTTGGTGGGATAATTTCAAATATGAGGTAAAAGTTTTTTCGGTACGTTATGGGAAAAAGAGGGCGGCAGCTAACCAGCATCGAGAAGAGAATATAAACAAAAGGTTTACGGGTGTCTGTAAAGCAGTTGACGGAGGGGATAAGGGAGCGGAGACTAAGTTCCAGGTGCTAAAGGAAGAGGTGGAATTATTGCAAGCTGAAAAATGTAAGGGGGCCATTCTCCGTGCAAAGGCTAGAGATGCATTGGAGGGCGAAAGATGCACTAGATATTTTCTAGAGCAAGAAAAGCTGCGACAGAGATTATCGTTAATTGAAGAGTTGAAGGTTGGGGAGAAGATCATTCATGAAGGTGGGGAGATTTTAGAGGCAGCTAGCAGCTTTTATCAAGAGTTATATACAAAAGAAGACATTTCCAATTTGGCGATGGAGAAGGTTACTGCTTTTATTGAAGAGGGTTTAAAGGAGGATGAGAGAAGCATGTGTGACAAAGAAGTAGGATTAGCGGAAATAAAAGTAGCAATAAGTGGAATGAAGGGGGGGAAAAGCCCAGGGTCCGATGGACTAAGTGCAGAATTTTATAAAGAATTTTGCGAGATTTTAAGTCCATTGCTCTTAGAAGTTCTTAAGGAAATTAAAATTGAGGGAAGCCTGGCCCCATCTATGAGGAGAGGGATCATAAGCTTAGCTTATATAAGAATATAAAGGGGATAGACGGGATCTGAAGAATTGGAGGCCCATCACATTATTAAATGTGGATTATAAGATCTTGGCGAGGGTTATGGCAAATCGTTTGAAGGAGGTGTTACCGGAGATAGTTTGGCCCTCTCAGTCCTATGGAGTCATTGGCCGGGACATCGCAGACTCTGTGGTCTCAATCCGAGATGCGATAGAGCTCATGGAAGAGAGTGGGAGGGAGGCTTATGTATTAAAGATAGAACAAGAGAAAGCCTTTGATAGGGTCTCTCATGAGTTTTTATTGAAGGTTTTGGAAGCATTTGGTTTCAAGGAAAATTTCATTCAGTGGATAAGGATTTTTTATTCAAACATATTTAGCTGCGTTAAATGTAATGGTTTTTTATCCAAGTATTTTCTGATACAGAGAGATGTGAGACAGGGTTGTCCCCTGTCCCCATTGCTGTACACATTGGTAGCAGAACCATTAGGTTACATGATGCGAAAAAAACAAGGTGTAGTTGGGATTGTGGTCCCCAGTTCTGGGCTGGTGTCGGTGATACACCAATATGCAGATGACACCACCTTAACATTGAGAAATGGGGAGTCAGTGAGGAAAGCTATGGATGTAGTGGAGGAATATTGTAGAGCTTCAGGAGCCAGAGTGAATTACAGTAAGTCCCAATGCCTGGTTGCAGGAAGGGGTAGGGGGGAATGGTTGGGGGCAAGTCCCTTTAAGGTGGAGAAGGTTTTGGAAGTGCTGGGGGTGCATATGGGGTGCAAGAAAGACAGGGATGAAGTGGATCGATTAAATTGGGAACCGAAGGTTATGAAAATTAAAAAGATTTTGGGAAGATGGGAAAGAAGGTGGTTGAAAGTGCAAGGAAGAGCGACAGTGGTGTCCGCTCTCCTGCTATCTAAGCTATGGTACTTATTGACGGTGGAGGATATTCCCGAGTGGGCGGAAAAGTCCATCCGAGAGGCTAGTGTGAGGTTTTTATGGGAAGGGAAACCAGCCTTGGTGGCTTACAATACCATCATTGGACGGAGAAATCAGGGAGGACTCAATTTCCCAGATATTGATTTGAAGAAAAAATCCTTTAGAATCAAATGGGTGATGAGATTTCTTCAGAAGTCAAATACAAGTTTTTGGAAGAGTTGTTTTGAGCATTTTTTAAAACGAAGTGGGATAGGAGGGCAGGGGATATATGTTTTTGAAATCGATTAAACTTCTCCCTAGGTTTTATAAGGGGGTTGTAGAGACTTGGGCCCAATTTTTAAAAAGTGTGCAGTTTATGGGGAATTTTTAGAACAGCCCTTATTTTTGAACAGGTGGGTCAACATCGAAGGAGAGGTTTTATTTAATCAAGCTTTTATAAAAGCTGGGATTATATCTGTGAAAGATGTATTATACGAGGTGATTCCAGGTTGGTGTCGGAAGCGATAGTGAGGGACATGGTGTGGGAGGAGGGTCAGGAGGTAGAGGAAAAAGCAATAGGAATTATGTATGAGAAGATTGTGAGGGCAATGCCACAGGATTGGATGGAAGAAATAAATGCGGAAATCTCCAAAGGAAGTAAAATGCGTCCTGCTTTTCCAAGCTTTGTACTGGAGGAAGGGGGAGAGTTGGTCCAATTTGACAACTGTAATACTTGAGATTTCTATGAGGTATTTAGAGAATGGAGATTCAAGACACCTGCTGGTCAGGAGTTTTGGCAGAGTATATACCCACAGCTGGACTTCAACAGGATTTGGAAGGGAGTGTGGGCGAATTTTAAATTCCCAGAATGGATTGAACTGGATTTCAAATTGGCTCATAACCGGATTTTTACCATGACGGTCTTGTGCAAGATTGGATGAGTGGAGGCGGCAACTTGCCCAGTGTGTGGGACACGGGATGAGACTCTGTCCCATTTACTGGTGTTATGTCCGCAGTTAAATGACATTAAGTACTATGTTCGACAGTTGTGTGAAGCTTTTTTGCTGGGTGGGGACCGAAGAGCGAGAATGGGAATCCCGTGGGACTCAATTTTGAGATGGGGATTGCAGGAGAGTCTGCCCGAGTCTAGCGGAGTGGCAATTAATTTAATGTTCAGTTTGGCTAGATTCGTGATTGTGCAAAGAAGGAATGCTCTGTTTTTTAAGGGGAGGAGAATCAATCTAAAAGAGTATTTTAAATATAAGCTTAAAGATCATTATAAGGCTCTGTGGATGTTTTATTCAGAAAGGAATTTAAGGATAGTATTTTACAACCAATTTTTAAAGTACAATCGATTAATATATGTTACAGGAGACAAATTAAACTTCAGGTTTTGATGTTAAAAGGTGGTGACGGAATGGCTGTGCAGAGCGGCGGAATTGATTTGTATCATACAATGAAATGATCAAGATGTTGTAAATGTTAATGTTCAATAAAGTATAATAAAAAAAGTGGGTAGCACCCTTGCCTCGGAGTCAGAAGGTCATGGGTTCAAGTCCCACTTCGGAGGCTTGAGCTCATAAAGCTAGGCTGACACTCTAGTGCAGTACGGAGGGAGTGCTGCACTGTCAGCGGTGCCGTCTTTAGGATGAGATGTTAAACCAAGGCCTTGTCTGCCCTCTCGGGTGGTAAAAGAGCCCATGGCTGCTATTTTGAAGAGCAGGGGAGTTCTCCCCGGTGTCCTGGCCAATATTTCTCCTTCTACAAACACCATCAAAATAGATTAACTGGTCATTTCTCTCATTTGTGGGAACTTGTGCACAAATCGGCTGCTACATTACAACAATGACTAGAACTTTAGAGGTGCTTCATTGGCTGTGAAGTGTATTGGGGTGTCCTGATCCCGCTCTCTAAATGCAAGTTCTTTCAACCTGGCCCCAGGTTTGAAAACCTTTGGATGGACACTAGCAGAAGCTGTTTCAAAAAACAACCAACAACTCAAGGACAGCCCTGGTGTGTGGGAACAAGGCTTTGTAACAGAATGGAACCGTGGCACATTCATGGCCAAGTATTTGCTCCAATAGATAAAGTCGTGGGGTGAGGTTTGGGCCATTTGGGAAGGGAAGGGCAGCCTCGGGCAGCAGAGGCCTGGAATTTCCTGGTCACGTCCGGAGGAGCTCCTGGTCCCGGCAAGGAAATGTCTTGACTTGCCGTGGAGGAGCCTACTCTTCTTCCCTACCAGTGAGCTCCCTGCTGCGGAGGCCATTAAAATGCCATTGGGGTCCTCAGGCATCATAGGGCCCTGATCAGCATCAATTAATGAGGCCGTCACCTGAGTCAGGCGGGCGCCACGACCGCCTGAGTGGAAGGACCCAGTTAAGATGGTGGCGGGTGGGGATCGAGCGGGAACAGGGTGGCAAGTCCTTATGCGGCTATCTTCACTGCGTGCACGCCCTTCCTGCCAGGCGGTGGGGGCTAAAATTCAATACGCTAGGGCCTGTTATATCATAGTTGATTTGTTTACATGGAAGTTCCATCTGTGACACATTTACAGCAATTTTGCAACAAGACTTTAAAACAATTCTTGCTACTGTATTTCTGTAAAGTATTATTACCCATTCTGGCTGAAAATGTATATTGAAGTTACAACCAAAACTTAAATAACTGAAATAACAGACCCCCGCCACCCTCTGTAACCTGGTGGACGCAGAAAGAACCCTGGGGTGTTTAAATTTAGCAATTATTTTTTCATAGAATTTATTTATTTGATAAATTAACCAAAGAAGTGCTGAGAAAAGTCACACCTGCTCAATCCTTGCTGATTGTGTGAAGGTAAGAGTACACTCCCAAAGGGCTCAGTGTGCAAGTGTACCACAGTGTAAATAAGGTGTGTAAAGGTATCGGCCAATGAAATGGTCCGGTTTCGGATTCGGTTAAGTTAGGCTCAAGCTGAACTGCTCCTGGATTGTAAAAACATGGAAACAGCCATGTCAGTGTTTACCTCCTGTTATAAATCTCATCATTCATCAAGAAACTACTCGTGAAATAACGCTGGATGGCCAGCTGGTGGCGCTATCCAAGGAGTATAAATACTCGGGCGTGGGCCCAGCTTGCCCAGGGACATTTTGTAAGACAGGAACTAGTGAAGTACAACTAGACCTCCATGTTCTGAAACAAGTTGATTATAGCCTTGCTTTATACTCAAACCAAGTGCGTAGTGAGTTTTATTACGTCAATTTAATCAACTTGATGTCGACTCCACGCTTTGGGTGATTTTGGGAACAGCCAGCTACAACTCGAACCGTAGAAGGGAACTCAGACAAGTAATCGATCCATCATGGAGAAACTACTCAGGCCCGCCCGTCTCGACCTGGACCTGAATTCACTTACAGCCGCTAAGGTATGGAAACACTGACACAAATTTTCAGAACCTCTCTGGCCACAGGGGATGTACCAGAGGACTGGAGAACAGCTAACGTAGTACCATTATTCAAGAAGGGTAGCAGGGATAAACCAGGGAATTACAGGCCAGTGAGCCTAACATCTGTGGTAGGGAAATTATTGGAAAAAATTCTGAGGGACAAAATTAGTCTCCACTTGGAGAGGCAAGGATTAATCGGGGATAGTCAGCATGGCTTTGTCAAGGGTAAATCATGTCTGACAAATCTGATTGAATTTTTCGAGGGGGTGACTAGGGGGGTGGATGAGGGAAATGCTGTGGATGTGGTTTACATGGACTTCAGTAAAGCTTTTGACAAAGTCCCGCATAGGAGACTGGTCAAGAAGGTAAGAGCCCATGGGATCCAGGGTGCCTTGGCGCGTTGGATCCTAAACTGGCTGAGTGGCAGGAGGCAGAGGGTGATGGTCGAAGGTTGCTTTTGTGACTGGAAGCCTGTGTCCAGTGGGGTACCTCAGGGATCGGTGCTGGGTCCCTTGTTGTTTGTGATCTACATAAATGATTTGGATGAGAATGTAAAAGGTATGATCAGTAAGTTCGCAGATGACACGAAAATTGGTGGGGTGGTAAATTGTGAGGAGGAAAGCCTCAGGCTACAGGACGATATAAACGGGTTGGTCAGATGGGCGGAAAAGTGGCAAATGGAATTTAACCCTGAAAAGTGCGAGGTGATGCATTTTGGATGGACAAATAAGGCAAGGGAATACACAATGAGTGGTAGGACCCTAGGAAGTACAGAGGGTCAGAGGGACCTTGGTGTACATGTACATAGATCCCTGAAGGCAGCGGAACAGGTAGATAAGGTGGTTAAAAAGGCATATGGGATACTTGCCTTCATTAGCCGAGGCATAGAATATAAGAGCAGGGAGGTTATGATGGAGCTGTACAAAACGCTGGTGAGGCCACAGCTGGAGTACTGTGTGCGGTTCTGGTCACCTCACTATAGGAAGGATGTGATTGCTTTGGAGAGGGTGCAGAGAAGATTCACCAGGATGCTACCTGGGATGGAGCGCCTCAGCTATGAAGAGAGGCTGGACAGGCTGGGGTTGTTTTCCTTGGAGCAAAGAAGGCTGAGGGGGGACCTGATTGAGGTGTACAAAATGATGAGGGGCATAGATAGGGTAGATAAAGAGGAACTTTTCCCCTTAGTAGGGGGGTCAATAACAAGGGGGCATAGATTCAGGGTAAGGGGCAGGAGATTTAGAGGGGATTTGAGGAGGAACTTTTTCACCCAGAGGGTGGTTGGAATGTGGAACTCAATGCCTGAAAGGGTGGTAGAGGCAGGAACCCTCACAACATTCAAGAAGCATTTGGATGAGCACTTGAAATGCCATTGCATACAAGGCTATGGACCAAATGCTGGAAAATGGGATTAGACTGGACAGGGATGGATGGGCGGCGCAGACACGATGGGCCGAAGGGCCTCTTTCTGTGCTGTAAAAACTCTATGACTCTATGACTCACTGGTATCGTACCTTTAGCAACTTCCTTGAGGAGTGTGGTGAGAATGTTCCTAACAAGTTACGAATGCTTGCTAATTATGTATCCCTCATGTGTTTGATTATATCGAAGACTGTGTAGACTATGACGCCGCTATCCAAATACTTCAGCAACTATATGTCAAGTCCGCAAATGAAATTTTTGCTCGGCATCTACTGGCCACAACTCGACAACAACCCGGGGAATCACTTGACAAATTCCTTCAGAAACTTCGCAGGCTCAGCAAGGATTGTAATTTTAAAGCTGTTACAGCTGAGCAGTACCAGGAGGAGTTAATTCCTTTATTAATGGGATTGCATCTCCCTTCATATGTCAGCGTCTGTTGGAGAATAAAACCCTCAAGTTACAGGCTGCCTATGACCAGGCATGTTCTCTGGACTTAGCAAAGAGGAATGCAGATACCTATCTTTCACCACGTGCACGGGCTGCTGCTATCACTTTTAGTGACTCTTTCGATAGGTCTCGGGCGGAAGCCCTCACGGATGACGACTCCAACCCGGCTGATGAAAACCCTACCCTAGAAATCTACACTGATGACGACCCCGCCCTAGCAGCATCTTGGCAATCTGGAAGGAAGTGCTTCTTCTGTGGAGGTGCGTTCCATTATTGGAAATTTTGTCCTGTTCGTAACGCGACCTGCAATCATTGCAGCAAGAAAGGTCACTTTTCTAAGGTATGCCAGTCAAGAGCCGCTGTTAGTAAGAAAGGCCACTTTTCTAAGGTATACCGGTCGAGAGCTCCTGTTAGTTTTGCAGCTACTATCTATAAAACTGCTCCTCCCCCAAGAGCCACTACTAAGGTTACAGCTGCAATCTATAAAACTGCTCCTCCACCAAGAACCACTACTAAGGTTACAGCTGTCAAGGGTAAAACTGCCCCTCCTCCCATCACAGCTGTTTTTCCCCAAAGTCTGTCCCATGCAGCCACGAAGGTTTCAGTAAATGGACACATTTTGAGTGCACTAATCGACTCATGCAGCTCTGACAGCTTCCTTAGTGAACGGGCTGTCAGTAAGTTAAAACTGCGTATTTACCCCTCGGACAGGGAAATTGCAATGGCTCTGACGACACTGACCACCAACTCTTCTGGCTTTTGTCTTGTCGACCTTATTCTCAATGGCCGCACTTATTTCTCCACCCGGCTCGGGGTGCTCAAAAACCTATGCAGTAATGCGCTCCTGGAACAGGGTTTCCAGAACCACCACAAAAGACTCACTTTCGAGTTTGGAGGGTCAAAGCTGGAGCTTAATATTTCCAAAGTACCGTTTTGTGCGCTTTCGGCGGCTTCGCTCGACGAGCCCTCCTTGTTTGCCAATCTTTCCCCCCGATGTAAGCCCATAGTCACTAAATCATGACGTTTCAGCCAAGATGATCGATCCTTTATCGAGACAGAAATCTCTCGCCTTCTAGCTCACGGTATCATTGAGCCATGTTTATCTTCCTGGCAGGCTCAAGTCGTCGTTGTTAAAAATCCTCTGAAGCAACACAAGAAACGTCTTTGCATCGATTACTCACAAACTATTAACCAGTATACCAACCTGGATGCCTACCCACTACCATGCATCGATGACATAGTCAATAACCTTGCCAACTACAAGGTATTTTCAACTTTTGATTTAAAGAGCACATATCATCAAGTGCCGTTAAAGGACTCTGACAAGAAATATACGGCCTTTGAGGCCAATGGCCGGCTTTACCAGTTTTGTCGCCTTCCATTTGGGGTGGCCGTCTTTCAACGGGCAATGGACAGCCTAGTCAAACAGGAGAACTTAACGGACACTTTTCCATATCTAATATCACCATTGCTGGTCATGACCAGAAGGAGCATGATGCCAACCTCCAGAAATTTTGAGACGTTCTCCGTCGTCGCAACTAACCTTAAATGAGTCCAAATCTGTGAAATCAGTACCATCAGTCAACATCCTTGGCTACTGGGTGGGCAACGGTGTCATCAAACTGGATCCGGAGCGACTTCGTCCGCTTCAGGAGCTCCCTCCCCCTACGAATCTCGGCTCTCTTCGTCGGGCACTCGGCATGTTCGCATATTATGCGAAGTGGATACCCTACTTCTCTGACAAGATCCAGCCCCTGCTTCACGCAGTCATTTCCATTAGAGGCAACGGCTATTTCAGCTTTCGACCTCCTCAAGCGACAACTGGAAAAAGCCACGCTTCGTTCCATTGATGAAAATCTTCCTTTCGCGGTCGAGTGCGATGCATCAGAGGTGGCGATCTCGGCTACCTTGAATCAAGGTGGTCGACCCGTTGCATTTCTGTCCAGAACTTTGCAGGGTAGCGAGCTCCATTATCCTCCTGTCGAGAAGGAGGCTACGGCCATCATCGAAGCGGTACATAAATGGAGTCATTTTCTCGCTCGTCGCCATTTCACACTTATAACTGATCAGCGTTCCGTGGCCTTTATGCTGGATAACCGGAAACGCACCAAGATCAAGAATAACAAAATACAACTCTGGAGGATGGAATTGGCCACCTTTGGATACACCATACATTATCGACCCGGCAAAGAGAATGTGGCCCCGGATACCCTCACGCGGGCATTCTGCTCTTCTATGTCAACTTTGACTCTTGCGGATCTTCATACTGACTTATGCCATCCTGGCGTTACCCATATGTTGCACTTTGTGCGATCTAAAAATCTCCCATTTTCTACGGAAGATGTGAAAAGAACGTGCTCCTCCTGTAGAATTTGTGCGGAATTAAAACCGCAATTCTTCCGTCCATCGGATGGCTCGCTCATACACACTATGCAACCTATGCAGCGACTCAGCATTGACTTTAAAGGGCCATTGCCTTCCTCAACGCGAAACACCTACTTACTGACTATGGTGGATGAATATTCACGTTTTCCCTTTGCTTTCCCCTGTCCGAATATGCTTACTTCCACAGTGATCAAATGCCTTGATCAAGTCTTTTCCCTTTGCGGTACGGCCAATTTCATCCACTCTGATCGGGGTCCCTCCTTCATGTCAAGTGAACTCAAAATTTATCGCTCCCAACGGGTAATCACCACAAGTAAAATGACACCGTACCATCCCATCGGTAACGGACAGGTTGAGAGATACAACGCTATCATTTGGAACGCTGTTCGTCTTGCACTGAGGTCACGCAACCCACCAGACCAGCAGTGGGAAACTATGCTCCCTGACGTGTTGCATTCCATCAGGTCTCTCTTTTCTACGTCTACCAATGTCACACCTGACGAGCAATTCTTCAGCTTCCAGCGTCGCTCCACCCATGGGACGTCTCTACCGTCATGGTTGGCAGCTCCCGGCCCCGTGCTGCTCTGAAGATTCGTCCGATCATCTAAAACCGATCCTCTCATCGACAAGGTAGAACTCACGGATGTCAACCCCACGTACGCGCACGTGCGGTACCCTGATGGCCAGGAGTCCACCGTTTCGCTCCGGGACCTGGCTCCCTGTCCGGCCGGTTCCACGGACCCAACCGATAGAGGGACCCAGAGGGATGATGCCGACACTCTGCGCTCCCCTGAAGATGACGCCCTACCTGGGGCATCGAGAGATCTGCCAGCTGTCCCACCAGATCCACTCGGGGAGCCGAGCGCTCCCCATGGGATGGCCACCTGAGGCCAGGACGCCGGTCAATCCCCGGCTATCCAACAGGATGAAGCCAGTTCTGCGCCTGTGGGGACCCGCACCCGGATTCACGATCTCCCCAGCCTCCCTCGGGTCGATCCGAGCAACACGGGCCCTGTCGATCCACCGGTATGGATCAAGCAGCCCAGGGACCAAGACCAGTCCAGGGAGATGTGCCTTCTAGCCATAAACAAAAATCTAAAAGACTGCGGCTATTAATGGTCTGCCTGATCCGCTAAGAGGAAGTCGTCGGACTTCCAAATCTTTTAGGCAGGAAGAATGTTACAAATCTCATCATTCATCAAGAAACTACTCATGAAATAACGCTGGACGGCCAGCTGGTGGCGCCGTCCAAGGAGTATAAATACTCAGGCGTCGGCCCCAGCTTACCAGGGACATTTTGTAAGACAAGGAACTAGTGAAGTACAACTAGACCTCCATGTTCTGAAACAAGTTGATTAAAGCCTTGCTTTATGTTCAAACCGAGTGTGTAGTGAGTTTTATTACGTTACCTCCCACATGAGCAAACAGTTCTAATCACATTTACCCATCTTGTTCCCAGATCTCTTCAATCCCTTTTCCTCCATCCACCTCTTCAATCTAATCCTGAATGTTGACACAGTTTCTGCCTCAACCACTAGAATCATAGAAATTTACATCACAGAAGGAGGCCATTCGGCCCATCGAGTCTGCGCCAACTGAAAATGAGCTCTCCAGCCTAATCCCACTTTCCAGCTCTTGGTCCATAGCCCTGTAGGTTCCGGCACTTCAAGTACATATCCAAGTACTTTTTAAACGTGATGAGGGTTTCTGTCTCTACCACCCTTTCAGGCAGTGAGTTCCAGACCCCCACCACCCTCTGGGTGAAAGTTCTCCTCAACTCCCCTCTAAACCTTCTACCAAATACTTTAAATCTATGCCCCCTGGTTATGAACCTCACTGCTGAGGGAAATAGGTCCTTCCTATCCACACTATCTAGGCTCCTCATAATTTTATACACCTCAATCAAATCTCCCCTCAGCCTCCTCTGTTCCAAAGAAAACAACCCCAGCCTATCCAGTCTTTCCTCATAGCTAAAATTCTCCGGTCCTGGCAACATCCCCGTAAATCTCCTCTGTACCCTCCCCAGTGCAATCCCATCTTCCTTGTAATGTGGTGACCAGAACTGCACGCAGTACTCTAGCTGAGGCCTAACTAGTGTTTTATACAGTTCAAGCATAACCTTCCTAGTCTTCACAGAAATCACAGAAACCCCACAGTGCAGATAGAGGCCATTTCGGCCCATCGAGCCTGCACCGACACATATCCCACCCGATCCCCGTAACCCTTACACCAACACATATCCCACCCTATCCCCGTAACCCCACGTATTTAATCCCCCTAACACTATGGGTCAATTTATCATAGCCAATCAACCTAACCCGCACATCTTTGGACTGTGGGAGGAAACCGGAGCACCCGGAGTAAACCCATGCAAACACGGGGAGAATGTGCAAACTCCACACAGACAGTCGCCCGAGGCCGGATTCGAACCCGGGTCCCTGGCGCTGTGAGGCAACAGTGCTAACCACTATGCCACCGTGCTGCCACGGCTTATATTCTATGCCCTAGCTAATAAAGGAAAGTATCCCGTATGCCTCATAACCACTTTATCTATCTATCCTGCTACCTTCAGGGATCTGTGGACATGCACTCCAAGGTCCCTCTGTTCCTCTACACTACTCAGTGTCCTACCATTTATAGTATTCCCTTGCCTTGTTAGCCCTCCCCAAATGCATTACCTCACACTTCTCCAGATTGAATTCCATTTGCCATTTTTCTGCCCCCCTGACCAGTCCACTGATATCTTCCTGCAGTCTACAGCTTTCTCCCTCACTATCAACCACACGGCCAATTTTTGTATCATCTGCAAACTTCTTAATCATGTGTCCTACATTGAAGTCTAAATCATTGATATATACCACAAAAAGTAAGGGACCGAGTACTGAGCCCTGCGGAACCCCACTGGAAACACCCTTCGACCATTACCCTTTGCTTCCTGCCACTGAGCCAATTTTGGATCCAACTTGCCACTTTCCCTTGGATCCCATGGGCTTTTGCTTTTCTGACCAGTCTGCCATGCGGGACCTTGTCAAAAGCCTTGCTAAAATCCATATAGGCTACATCAAACGCACTACCCTCATCGACCCTCCTTGTTACCTCCTCAAAGAATTCAATCCAGTTAGTCAGACACGACCTTCCCTTAACCCCGGTGGCGAATTCCACAGCCTCACAGTTTGTAGTTGGACCTTCAATAGTTACGCTGTTGCTACACTTTCACCTGTACCTCTCAGTAAGCCTGAATCTTCCATTTACTGTTGTCTCTAGCTGGCAGCCCTACCCATCTCTCATGTCCTGTAATATTAGCCTCCCTTCAATCATCACCCCTTTCTCAACAGTCCATACGGTGACCGTCAAAATGATTGTCTTTCATCTCCACTGCTTTGCTCAAAGATCAGACTAAATAACTGGTCATAAAATTTTTAAAAAGCCTTTTAGGGATCGACTAATACTACTGAAAGGGCCACCTTATGGCTTTATACAGTTCCCATAGCAACACGGCACCCGTTATCCATCTCTTGCTGTAGTGTCTGACTGAATAAATATTTGACGTTATATTGAAATACAGAAAGAATACCGCACTACACAAAGCACATTCACAACAACTTGTGTCTATAAAGTGTCTTTAACGTAGTAAAATGTCCCCAAGCGCTTCACGGTGGTGTAATCAAAAATAATCAGACAGGAGGAGGGGCAGCAATTGGTCTTGGGCGACAGTGCTCAACGGGCGGTATAAGAAGAACATAAGAATTAGGAGCAGGAGTTGGCCATTCAGCCCTTTGAGCCTGCTCCACCATTCAATGAGATCATGGCTGATCTTCGACCTCAACTTCACTATCCCGCCCGATCTCCATATCCCTTGATTCGCTTAATATCCAAAAATCTATTGATCTCTGTCTTGGATATACTCAACGACTGAGCATCCGCAGCCCTCTGGGGTAGAAAATTCCAAAGATTCACCACCCTGAGTGAAAAAATCTCTCCTCATCTCAGTCCTAAATTGCTGACCCCTATCGTGGTTCTGGAAGGGAGGGGAAGGTGTGAGAGCAGAAGTACGGGAAATGGAACAGACACGGTCGGGGGCCGTGTCAACCACAGTAGATGGGAATCCTCGGTTGAGGAAAAAGGAAGACATATTGGAAGCACTAGTATGGAAGGTGACATAGTCAGAGTTGTGATAGGAAGAAATTAGTTCCGTGGGACAAGAACAGGCTGAAATGATGATTTCTTTCTAGTTAACTCTATTTTTTTCTCCCCTTGTCCAGTCTCTTCCCACCTACATCCACGACTCTTCTGACACCCTCCACCACTTTAACAGTTTCCAGTTTCCTGGCCCCAACCATCTCCTTTTCACCATGGATATCCAATCCCTCTACACCTCCATCCCCCCACCAGGCTGGCCTGAGGGCGCTCCGCTTCTTCCTTGAACAGAGGCCCAACCAGTCCCCATCCACCACCACCCTCCTCCGCCTGGCTGAACTTGTTCTCACATTGAACAACTTCTCCTTTGACTCCACTCATTTCCTCCAAATTAAAGGTGTTGCTATGGGAACCCTCATGGGGCCTAGCTATGCCTGCCTTTTCATGGGATATGTGGAACTTTCTTTGTTCCAGTCCTACTCAGGTCCCCTCCCCCACCTTTTATCTGGTACATTGATGACTGTATTGGTGCCGTTTCCTGCTCTCGTCCTGAACTAGAAAATTTCATTCACTTTGCTTCCAATTTCCACCCTTCCCTCAGCTTTGCCTGGTCCATCTCCGACGCTTCCCTTCCCTTCCTTGACTTCTCTGTCTCCATTTCTGGGGCTAAGCTATCAGCCAACATCCACTATAAGCCCACTGACTCCCACAGCCACCTGGACTACACTTCCTCACACCCCGCTGCCTGTAAGGGCTCTATTCCATTCTCCCAGTTTCGTCTCCGCTGCATCTGCTCTGACGATGCCACCTTCCATACAAGTGCTTTCGATATGTCTTCCTTATTGTTCAACCGAGGATTCCCCTCTACCGTGTCTGACACGGCCCTCGACCATGTCCGTTCCATTTCCCGCACTTCTGCTCTCATCCCTTCCCCTTGTCCTCACCTTTCACCCCACCAGCCTCCACATTCAACGGATCATCCTCCGCCATTTCCGCCACCTCCAGCGTGATCCCACCTCCAAACACATCTTCCCCTCCCCTTTCAGCATTCCGAAGGGACTGCTCCCTCCGCGACACTCTGGTCCACTCCTCAATCACCCCCAATACCCCCTCCCATTCCCACAGCACCTTCCTGTGCAAGCGCAGGAGATGCAACACCTGCCCTTTTACCTCCTCCCTTCCCACTGTCCAGGGCCCCAAACACTCCTTCCAGTTGAAACAGCGATTTACTTGTACTTCTTGCAATCTAGTATACTGTATTCGCAGCTCGTGATGCGGTCTCCTCTATATTGGGGAGACCAAACGCAGATTGGGCGACCGCTTTGCGGAACACCTCCGTTCAGTCCGTAAGGGTGACCCCTGGGCTTCTGGTCACCTGTCACTTTAATTATCCTCTCCACTCTGTCCTCAGCCTCTTACACCGTTCCACTGAAGCTCAACGTAAGCTCGAGGAACAGCACCTCATCTTTCGATTAGGCACTTTACAGCCCTCTGGACTCAACATCGAGTTCAACAATTTCAGATCATAACCCCGGCCCCTATTATTTCACATGGCAGCTGTTGATGATTCTGCCATTCCCATTTACACTTCATCTAGACCCATCTTGGTTTCTTTACTTGTCCCATTACCATCTCCTTTTGCCTTGCACCATCTCTTAATCTCTCCTGCCTTCCATCTAGAGCCATCTCTTGTTTCTTAACTTGTCCCAGTACCATCATCCCTTTTGTCATTTAACCTCTCCTGCCTTCCATCCTATCACAGACCTTCCCTTTTGTTCTTTCCTCCCCTCCCCCCTTTCCCAGCCCCTACACTTGCTTAAAACCTGTTACATCTCTAACTTTTTCCAGTTCTGACGAAGGGTCATCGACCTGAAACGTTTACTCTGTTTCTCTCTCCACAGATGCTGCCTGACCTGCTCCAGCATTTTCTGTTTTTATTTCAGATTTCCAGCATCCGCAGTATTTTGCTTTCGTCCCCTTGTAACAAAGGCCAACACACCATTTGCCTTCCTAATTGCTTGCTGTACCTGCATGCTAACTTTCTGTGATCGAATCGGGTGCCTGTTATACTCCCCGCCCGATATTCCGTTCCATTGTCTTCTATAGAACGGAATATCGGCCGGGACGTATAACAGGCATCCGATGCGATAGCGTCCGTTTGGTCCTGCTGCCCAAGATCAATTTCTACCCCAGGATGTATAACGGGCAACTGATCCACTGCTGCCTGTTCGGAGCCTCCGGTGAAGTTGAATTTTTAACCCACTCGGCAAGACGTGAAAGGTGAAGAGCCTTGTGGAGAAGACTAACTTCACTCACTCCAGCAGGAAAGCATGGGCCCTGCTTCCTCAACTTGGCGGGGCAAACCCCGCCTATAAGTACAGGACGACCCTCAAAGTGGACGGCATTGCATCCCACTTGATACAAACATCAAAGGCGACTACTCCACAGACCAGCCCCCATCATCGAGCCAACCATCCCTAAGGAGCAAGCGGGCTTCTGGAGCGGTCGTAACGGCTGCGACCAAGTGGTAGCTTTAACAACGCACGTCGAAGCAGGCTTCCAGCACCAGCTCTAGGCCGCCGTAGCACTCGTGGACCTGTCAGCGGCGTATGACACAGTACGGAAGCATGGACTGTTTCTCAAGCTCCCCACCATTTTACCCTGCAGAACAACGATCCATCTTCTTAACTCCATGCTTAGCAACCGACGCTTCTGTGTGTACACTGGCACCAAGAAGAGCAGATATAGGACACGGAACAATGGAGTCCCACAGGGTTCTGTCCTGGCACCCATATTATTCAACGTTTACACCAGCGACCTGCCCGAAACAGAGTCCCGCAAGTTCGTATACGCTGATGACATTGCCTTGGCCACGCAAAACATGAATCTGTCCGTCACCGAAGAGACCCTGACCTGTGATTTACAGAGGATGGAGGCCTACTTCCGCCGATGCGGACTTCGGCCAAACCCGCAAAAGACTGTCACCTCGACATTCCACCTCAACACCCATCAAGCAATCCAAGCTTTGAAAGTCTCCTTTTGCAGTGCAGAGGTAAACCAGGCCAAAAAACCCTCCTATTTAGGAGTCATGTTTGATCGCACCCTGTCGTATAGACAGCATCTCCAGAACCTTGGGAAGAAACTAAAGAGTAGGGTCAACTTGATCCAGAAACTGGCCAGATCCACATGGGGAGCAGATGCTCAAACCCTCCGTACGGCAGCACTCGCCCTGGTGTACTCTACAGCGGAGTACTGCTCTCCGACATGGCCATCGAGTCCGCATGTCAAATCTGTTGATGTCCAGCTGAATTCTACTATGAGAATTATCACCGGTACGCTTTTATCAACACCAACACCTTGGCTGCCCGTGCTTACAAACATTGCACCACCACACCTACGCTGCGAATATGGAGTCTTCAGAGAATACAACCGCTACACCAGCAAGGACACGCCGACCCAGGCCGACTTGAACAACCGACCACCAACCCGCCTCAAATCTAGAAGGCCATTCTGGACCGTCGCCGAAGCCCTTCAGCGATCTCCCCTCAGCCTTGATGACCGATGGTGAAATGCTTGGAAGAACTGTGACATACGGAATGGATTCCTTGTAGAGGACCCCACAGTACAACCTGAAGGATCAAACCTTCCTCGTAAACAGTGGACAACCATCAACCGCCTCAGAACCGGTCATGGTAGATGCTGCCACCTTCTCCATAGGTGGAAGATTAAAGCATCCCCATCATGTGACTGCGGAACTCCTATCAGACCCTGGAGCATATCATTGAGCACTGCCCTCAGGGGAAATTCACAGGCAGCCTACAAGATATCCACGCTGTTACACCGGAAGCTTTGGCCTGGATATCTGACTTAGATATTGACATTTGATTTGCTTTGCTACTACTGTACGGAAGAAGAGGAGCGGCCCCACCCGTCCATCATGTCAACATTTAAGAGTAGGTCAGATCAGCAACTGAAGGAAAGGGGGATAAAGTGATCTGGGAACAGAGTGGGCACATGGGATGAGATACTGCTCGTGTAGAGGATAAAGACCAGCACGGACTGGTTGGGCCGAACGGCCTGTTTTCAGCAGTTTTCTTTCTCTTTTATACAGTGGGGAGACAACTTGCGTTGATTCAGCACCTTTAATGTAGAAAACCATTCCAAGGCACGTCACAGAGGTGTAATTGAAAAAATTGGTGCCAAGTCAAAGAAGGAGATATTAGGGGTAAACAAAAGCTTGGTCAGAGATGGGTTTTAAAGGAGGGTCCTAGAGGTGGCGAGAGAGGGGTTTATGGAGCGAACTCCAGAGTGTGGGGGTCCAGACGGGGGTCTGTAGGGGGGTGAGCGAATGGCGGATGCACAAGAGGCCAAGTTAACATTTCAGACGTTCAGTTCCAATAGAGTTGTTTGCCTGAAATGTTACTTTAATGTGTTCTCTCCACAGATGCTGACTGTCCTGCTGTGCGTTTCCAACATTTTTCTGTTTTTGTTCCCGTATCCCATATAGTGTTCCCAATGGTGAGGCAAAGGGAGGGGGATGTAACATATTCTGCATCAAGTAACTCTTTGGCGGCAGTGAATCGGCCATCCAGTATATACTCCGCCCGATTCACCTTTCCATTGATTTCACAGCTGAAAGTGTCCAGCCCCGAGGCCCAACTCAAGGCCTAGGCCCCGGAGAGAAGGGCAGGCCGCAGTGTGAGAGACCGCTTTCCAGCCCCGAGGCCCAACTCAAGGCCCAGGCCCCAGAGAGAAGGGCAGGCCGCAGTGTGAGAGACCTCTTTCCAGCACGAGACCCAACTCAAGGCCCAGGCCCCGGAGAGAAGGGCAGGCCGCAGTGTGAGAGACTGCTTTCCAGCACCGAGGCCCAAGCCCCGGAGAGAAGGGCAGGCCGCAGTGTGAGAGACCACTTTCCAGCACCGAGGTCCAAACTCAAGGCCCAGGCCCCGGAGAGAAGGGCAGGCCGCAGTGAGAGACCGCTTTCCAACACCGAGGCCCAACTCAAGGCCCAGGCCCCGGAGAGAAGGGCAGGCCGCAGTGTGAGAGACTGCTTTCCAGCACCGAGGCCCAAGCCCCGGAGAGAAGGGCAGGCCGCAGTGTGAGAGACTGCTTTCCAGCACCGAGGTCCAACTCAAGGCCCAGGCCCCGGAGAGAAGGGCAGGCCGCAGTGTAAGAGACCTCTTTCCCACAGGTGAAACAAACAATCACCAATTTCAACGGTTGTGCAATTTATTACGCAGAGACGAGCTTTTATCACTTATCTGATCGAGAGTGATAGCGACAAGCAGTGGAAAGAACATTCCCACCCAGCTTTGTATCATCAGCAAACTTGGATATATTACATTTGGTCCCCTCATCCAAATCATTGATGTAGATTGTGAATAGCTGAGGTCCAAGCACTGATCCTTGCGGCACCCCACTAGTTACAGACTGCCAACCCGAAAATGACCCGTTTGTTCCTACTCTCTGTTTTGTGTCCGTTAATCAATCCTCTAGGATTGGTCAGTTTTGTGGTACTTGCTTCATGAATGTATCTTCATTTACACTTTGCACATTCCTTCAATTTCTTTACTGGTTTATTATAAGCAAACAAAACCCTGATAATACAGGTATGTAAATATTTGAATATATTAGAAATTAATATCAAACTAGTCAATCTCCTGTGGACTCAAGAACATAATGTAACTATCTGCACTCCTGTGTTTCTTTCTCTCTCTTTCCCTTTTTCCATCTGTCTCTCTGTCCTCCCTCCCTCCCCACCTCTATTATTCACTTTCAATCTTTCTGTAAATTTCTCCTTTCTGTGCATCTTATCCATTCCTTATCTTTCCCAATCTACCTGTATCTCTTTCATTGGCTCAGTGGTAGCACTCTCGCCTATGAGTCAGAAGGTTGTGGGCTAAAGTCCCACTCCATGGAGTTGAGCACAAACATCTAGGCTGACACTCTTTTGCAGTACTGAGGGAGTGCTGCACTGTTGGATGTGCTGTCTTTCGGATGAGTATTTTCTTTCTAAATTTTTCTAAACTTAAATTTTGTGGTTTCTAAGGTCTCTGTTGTGTAGCGGGGACTACTATTAAGCAAGGGCCTTTGAGTATATCATTTAATTGAAGTGAAATTGGTGGGATTCATTTAATTTTAATTAATTAATTAAAGGGTAAGTCATGGCAGGACAGCCCAGCCCCGTAGTGTGCTCCTCCTGCTCTATGTGGGAAATCAGGGACGCTTCCTGCGTCCCTGACGACTATGTGTGCGGGAAGTGTGTCCAGCTGCAGCTACTGACAGACCACATTGCGGCACTGGAGCTGCGGATGGATTCATTTTGGAGCATTCGCGATGCTGAGGACGTCGTGAATATCACATTTAGCGAGTTGGTCACACCGCAGGTAAAGGGTGTACAGGCAGGAAGGGAATGGGTGACCAGCAGGCAGAGTAAGAGGTGCAGGCAGGTAGTGCAGGAATCCCCTGTGGCCATCCCCCTCTCCAACAGATATACCACTTTGAATACTGTTGGGGGGGATGACTCATCAGGGGAAGGCAGCAGCAGCCAACTTCCTGGCACCATGGGTGGCTCTGCTGCACAGGCTGGGAGGAAAAAGAGTGAAAGAGCTATAGTGATAGGGGACTCAATTGTAAGGGGAATAGATAGGCGTTTTTGCGGCCACAATCGAGACTCCAGGATGATGTGTTGCCTCCCTGGTGCAAGGGTCAAGGACGTCTCGGAGCGGCTGCAGAACATTTTGGAGGGGGAGGGCGAACAGCCAGTTGTCGTGGTGCACATAGGCACTAACGATATAGGTAAAAAATGGGATGAGGTCCTAAAAGCAGAATATAGGGAGTTAGGAGGTAAATTAAAAAATAGGACCTCAAAAGGTAGTAATCTCAGGATTGCTACCACTGCCACGTGCTAGTCAGAGTAGAAATAGGAGGATATTTCAAATGAATACGTGGCTAGAGGAATGGTGCAAGGGGGAGGGATTCAAATTCCTTGGACATTGGAACTGGTTCTGGGAGAGGTAGGACCAGTACAAATGGGATGGTTTGCAACTGGGCAGGGCCGGGACCGATGTCCTAGGGGGAGTGTTTGCTAGTGCTGTTGGGGAGGGTTTAAACTAAAGTGGCAGGGGGTTGGGAACCTGAGCAGGGAGACAGAGGAAAGGGAAACAAGGAAAAAAGCAAAAGACAGGAAGGAGAAAAACAAAATTAGAAGGCAAAGAACTCAATGGTTTAAATCAAACATGGTCACAGTAAATAATAATTCATATAGGTCTGAGAGCGTTAAAAAAACAAGCCTGAAGGCTTTGTGTCTTAATGCAAGGAGCATTTGAAACAAGGTGGATGAATTAGCTGCGCAAATAGAGGTAAACGAATATGATTTGATTGGGATTACAGAAACATGGCTCCAGGGTGGCCAAGGCTGGGAACTCAACATCCAGGGGTATTCAATATTTAGGAAGGATAGGCAAAAAAGAAAGGGAGGTGGGGTAGCATTGCTGGTTAAAGAGGGGATTAACACAATTGAAAGGAAGGATATTAACTCTGATGATGCGGAATCTGTATGGGTAGAACTGAGAAATATCAAAGGGCAGAAAACGTTAGTGGGAGTGGTATATAGACCTCCAAACAGTAATACGGAGGTTGGGGATGGCATTAAAACGGAAATTAGAGAAGCATGCAGTAAGGGCACAGCAGTCATCATGAGTGACTTTAATTTACATATAGATTGGGCTAACCAAATTAGTAAAAATACTGTGGAGGAGGAATTCCTAGAATGTTTACGGGATGGTTTTCTGGAACAATATGTCGAGGAACCAACCAGAGATCAGGCCATCTTAGACTGGGTATTATGTAATGAGAGGGGATTAATTAGCAATCTTGTTGTACGAGGCCCCTTGGGTCAGAGCGATCATAATATGATAGAATTCTTCATTAGGATGGAGAGTGAAGTAGTTGACTCGGAGACTAGGGTCCTGAATTTAAATAAAGGAAACTACGATGGTATGAGGCGCGAATTGGGTAGGATTGATTGGGGAATGTCACTCAAAGGGTTGACGGTGGATAGGCAATGGCAAACATTCAAAGACCGCATGGATGAACTACAGAAGTTGTTCATCCCAGTTTGGGATAAGAATAAAACAAAAAGGGTGACTCAACCGTGGCTAACAAGGGAAATTAGGGATAGCATAAGATCCAAGGAGAGGGCATATAAATTGGCCAGAAAAAGCGGTAACCCTGAGGATTGGGAGCAGTTTAGGATTCAACAAAGGAGGACAAAGGGATTAATTAAGAAGGGGAAAATAGAATATGAAAATAAGCTTGCAGGGAACATAAAAACTGACTGTAAGAGCTTTTATAGATATGTGAAGAGAAAAAGATTAGTGAAATCAAGTGTAGGTCCCTTGCAGTCAGAAGCAGGGGAAGTTATAATGGGGAACAAAGAAATGGCAGACCAATTAAATGCATATTTTGGTTCTGTCTTCACAAAGGAGGACACAAAAAACCTCCCAGAGATGTTGGAAAACATAGGGAGGAACTGAATGAAATCAGTATTTGTAGGGAAATGGTGTTAGGGAAATTGATGGGATTGAAGGCCGATAAATCCCCAGGGCCTGATAATCTACATCCTAGGGTACTGAAGGAGGTGGCCCTAGAAATAGTAGATGCATTGCTGATCATCTTCCAAAATTCGCTGGAATCTGGAACTGTACCCATGGATTGGAGGGTAGCTAATGTTACCCCACTATTCAAAAAGGGTGGTAGAGAGAAAGCGGGGAATTACAGACCGGTAAGCCTGACATCAGTAGTGGGGAAAATGCTAGAGTCCATTATAAAGGATGTTGTAGGAATTGATCTATCCCTAACTGAAGCACTGAAGTCGAGTCAGTTCAATAATTCAACTGAATTTAATCAAACAAGTGAACAAGACAAAAACATGCAGGAGCAACAGCAAACAGGTCTTTTCAGCAGCTTGTTACACGAGGTCTGGGCTTAGAACCTCCCACTCTCTGACGTCATGACGTCTTCACGTTTCCCGCATTTCGGGGCATCACGTGACCAACGTGATGACATCATCACGTTGTTTCAGGGCTTTTGCAGAAAGCTTATTTACACTCAGCCAACAAACACAGATGCTGTAGCATTGGGTTAAAGACAGTTATGCATTTGTACAGAAGATCATTGGTGGTTTTGCCACATGCGCCCCCCCAGAAGTGTCTTTAATCGCAAAGGTCAATCGCAGAGGAGGTCGGACAATCCTGTCGGAGCGACTCCGATATTCCCGGAGAGGAATGGATGGTGCAGGAGATGAGCTGGGTTGCGGGGCCAACGGGCCAGGCGCGACGCTCGTGGGCGGTCGGCCACGACGTGGCGGCTGCGCTGCCTCGACTGGCTGCTCGAGATCCAGGTGTGCAGCCTTGAGGTGGTCCACGGAAATGTGGTCGGGTTTACCTCCGACGTCCACTAGAAAACTCTTGGTGCCCGCCTGCAGTACTCGGAAAGGGCCTGCGTATGGAGGCATGAGAGGACTACGGTGGGCATCCTGTCGGACGAAAACAAATTTCGCCCTCATAAGCTCCAGCGGAACATGTGACGCGGGCAGTCCGTGCTGTGAAGTCAGAATGGGCCGGAAAGAGTGCGCTGCGGCCCGGTGAGCCTCCAGTTGTTCAGCTGCTGACCACGGACGCGTCGGTGACGGAAGAAAGTCGCCGGGCACCCTGAGCGGCTGGCCATAAACTAGTTCAGCGGCTGATGCCTGCAGGTCCTCTTTAGGCGCTGTGTGCAATCCAAGCATCACCCATGGCAGCTTATCCACCCATGCGGTCCCTTGGAGGGTGGCCTGCAGCGACGCCTTCAAAGAGCGGTGAAAGCGTTCGCATAACCCGTTGGCCTGCGGATGGTAAGCCGTGGTCCGATGGAGCTTGGTGCCCAAACCTGAAGCCACGGCGTTCCACAAAGCAGAAGAAAACTGAGGCCCCAGGTCCGACGAAATGTCCGATGGAACGCCGAAACGAGCAACCCAGGACGAAAGAAAAGCTCGGGCGACATCCGCGGAGGTGGTGGACGTTAAAGGAATGGCCTCCGGCCACCTGGTGGTACGGTCGACAATTGTCAGAAGATGCGTAAACCCTTGTGACGGCGGTAGTGGGCCCACGAGGTCGACATGAACGTGATCGAATTGCCGCTCCGGTACCTCGAAAACGGCGACAGGAGCTTTGACGTGGCACTGTACCTTCGCCCTCTGGCACACAACGCAGGTCTTGGCCCAGTCGCGCACATCTTTTCTCATTCCCCTCCAGACGAATTTGGACGTTAACAATTTCTGTGAAGCCCGCACGCCCAGGTGTGCAAGTCCGTGAACGACATCAAATACTTTCCTGCGCCAGGACAACGGAACGATTGGGCGTGGGTCTCCCAGGGAGACGTCGCAGAGCAAGGAGATGCCGGCCGAATGGAAAGGCACATCTGCTGGCTGCAGGCAGGACGAATCAGAGCAGAAAGCTTGCGTTTCCGGGTCAGTCACTTGGTCAGCTGCCATGAGCGAATAATCGAGCCCCAGTTGGACGGCCTGGACGGTCGCACGTAAGAGGCAGTCGGCAACCACGTTGTCCTTCCCAGCCACGTGCCGGATGTCAGTGGTAAACTCAGAAATGAAGGCGAGTTGTCATTGCTGCCGGGCTGACCATGGCTCAGTCGTCTTGGCCATGGCAAACATCAGGGGCTTGTGATCGACAAACGCGGTGAATTGGCGTCCTTCCAATAAAAAACGAAAGTGGCGGATGGCCAGGAACAACGCCAACAGCTCCCGGTCGAACGTGCTGTAGCTACGTTCGTTACTACGCAGCTCGCGACTAAAAAACGCCAGCAGTTGCCATGTCCCATCGACCCATTGCTCTTGCACGGCGCCAACGGCCGTAGTCCGACGCATCCGTCATGAGCGCAATGGTGGCGCCAGGCAGCGGGTGCGCCAACATGGTCGCGTTGGCGAGGGCCTCCTTCATGTCCCCAAAAGCGCAGTCCATCTCCGGCGTCCAAGACACAGGTTCTTTCCCCGGCTTCCCTCGGAGTGCCTCGTAGAGCGGCCGCATGAGCTGTGCGGCCCGGGGGACAAATCGATGGTAAATATTTACCATGCCGAGGAATTCTTGGAGCGCTTTGACAGATTGTGGCCGTGGAAACGCAGCGATGGCTGCCACTTTCGCCCGGAGTGGCAGTGCCCCTTCTGCCATGATGCGGTGCCCCTGAAAATCGATCTGCCTCAGTCCGAATTGACACTTGTGTGGATTAATTATAAGGCCATGCTCCTGGAGGCGGCGGAAAAGGATGCGCAGGCGTCGTAGATGCTCCTCCTTTGAAGCCCTGGTGACGAGGATGTCATCAAGGTACACGAAAAGGAATTTGAGGTCCCGTAGCACCGAAACCATGAGGCGTTGGAACGCCTGCGCCGCATTTTTGAGACCAAAAGGCATTCGTAAGAATTCGAAAAGTTCAAACGGGGTAATGACCGCCGTCTTCTGGACGTCCTGGGGGTGGACAGGCACCTGGTGGTACCCCCGGACGAGGTCGATCTTGGAAAAAAACGAATTGCCTGCTAAATGAGCGGAAAAATCCTGGATGTACGGTATCGGGTACCGGTCCGGAGTCGTGACCTCATTGAGGCGCCGATAATCGCCGCAGGGCCGCCACCCACTGCCTGGCTTTGGCACGATACACAGCGGAGACGACCAGGGACTATCGGACTGGCGAACGATGCCCAACCGCTCCATGGTAGCGAATTCCGCCTTCGTGGCCTCGAGTTTACTGGCCTCCAAATGTCGAGCGCGGGCATAAACCGGGGGGCCGGTCGTCACGATGTGGTGCTCAACACCATGTTTGGCGGTCGTCGGCGAGAAGGTGGGTTGAGTGAGCTCCAGAAATTCCTTGAGCAGGCGGGTGAAGTCGTCGGGCGTCGACTCGGCGCAGGCGAGCGTGGGAGCCGCGCCTGAGCCCCAAAAACAGGGGATGGGGACCCATGAGGCGGTGTGAATCAGGCGGCGATTACGTACGTCGACCAGTAGGTTATTAGCACAGAAAAAGTCAGCGCCGAGGATTGCTAGTGGTATTTTGGCGGTTATAAACTCCCAGTGGAAGAGTTGCCCGCCGAGACACAACCGGATTCGCCGCGTCCCAAACGTACAGATAGCGCTGCCATTGGCGGCCTGCAGTGGAGTAACACGCCTCCTGGACCCGACGTCGAGGGGCGAAGCGGGGAGGATGCTGCACTGGGCGCCCGTGTCGCACAAGAACCGCCGGCCCGAAATGGAGTCGGTGATATACAACAATTTCCCGGAATCACCAACCGTCATTGTGGACGCGAACCCGACCTCGGTGTCGTTCTTCCGTTCTCGCGCACGGTTTTGCTGCATTCTTGGTGCCGGTGGCACGAAACTACATGGGGGTCGGCAGTATCTGGCTTTCGGTCCGAACCGGGCGTGGTAGTAATAGAGGCCGGTCTGTGGAGGCGCCGAGGCGGGGTTCCTCAAGGCGGGACCCTCGAAGTGGCACAGTACTGTTGCATCACTGCGTGAATGGTGTCGGCTTCGGCCGCGAGCGCTACGCCGTCCGTAGCCTCCGACCTGGCGAGGGCTGCTTGTACCTGCTCAGGAACAGTTCCCGAAACAGAAAACACTGTGGCTCAGACCCAAGGAGTGTGAGCATTTGGCTCATCAACTCGGAAGGCTTAGCGTCGCCTAACCCGGGGAGTGCGAGCAAACGTCGTGCGCGCTCCGCTTTCGTGAGACCGAATATTTGCATAAGGCGCGCCTTAAGCATTTCATACTTGTCATCCACGGGCGGGTTCTCCAGCAGGCTGATGATTCAGGAAGCCGTCGAGCTGTCCAGTGCGGAGACCACGTAAAAGTAACGGGTCTGATCCAGCACGATGTTCCGAAGTTGGAACTGAGCCTCCGCTTGCACGAACCAGGAGGCTGCCTGTCGTTCCCAAAATTGAGGGAGCTTCAAACTCGCTGCGTTCGCATCCATCTTGTTCTCGAACTTTCCTCCGCGAAAATCGCCCGCGAAGCTTCGGGGTCACCAATGTAGGAATCGATCTATCCCTAACTGAAGCACTGAAGTCGAGTCAGTTCAATAATTCAACTGAATTTAATCAAACAAGTGAACAAAACAAAAACATGCAGGAGCAACAGCAAACAGGTCTTTTCAGCAGCTTGTTACACGAGGTCTGGGCTTAGAACCTCCCACTCTCTGACATCATGATGTCATCACGTTTCCTGCCGTTCGGGGCATCACGTGACCAACGTGATGACGTCATCACGTTGTTTCAGGGCTTTTGCAGAAAGCTTATTTACACTCAGCCAACAAACACAGATGCTGTAGCATTGGGTTAAAGACAGTTATGCATTTGTACAGAAGATCATTGGTGGTTTTGCCACAATGCAATAGCAGAGCACTTGGAAAACAGTGACAGGATCGGACAAAGTCAACATGGATTTACAAAAGGTAAATCATGCTTGACTAATCTACTGGAATTTTTTGAGGATGTAACTGGGAAAATAGATAAGGGAGAACCAGTAGATGTGGTGTCTTTGGACTTTCAAAAGGCTTTCGATAAGGTCCCGCATAAGAGATTAGCGTGTAAAGTTAAGGCACATGGGATTGGGGGCAAGGTATTGACTTGGATAGAGAACTGGTTGGCGGACAGAAAGCAGAGAGTAGGAATTAACGGGTCTTTTTCCGAGTGGCAGGCAGTGACTAGTGGGGTACCGCAGGGATCAGTCCTTGGACCCCAGCTATTCACAATATATATTAATGATCTAGATAAGGGAACTAGATGTAATATCTCCAAGTTTGCAGATGACACAAAGCTGGGTGGGCGTGTGTGCTGCGAGGAGGATACCGAGAAACTCCAGGATGATTTGGAGGGGTTGGGTGATTGGGCAGAAGCGTGGCAGATGCAATATAACATGGATAAATGCGAGGTTATCCACTTTGGTGTCAAAAACAGAAAGGCAGACTATTATCTGAATGGCAATAGATTGGGAGAAGGGGAAGTGCAACAAGACCTGGGTGTCCTTGTGCACCAGTCGCTGAAGGTAAGCATGCAGGTGCAGCAGGCAGTGAAGAAGGCAAATGGTATGTTGGCCTTCATAGCGAAAGGGTTTGAGTACAGGAACAAGGATGTCTTGCTGCAGTTGTACAGGCCCTTGGTGAGACCACACCTTGAGTACTGTGTGCAGTTTTGGTCGCCTTATCTGAGGAAGGATGTTCTTGCCATGGAAGGAGTTCAGCGAAGATTCACAAGGCTGATCCCTGGGATGGCAGGAATGACGTATGAGGAGAGATTGGGTCGATTGGGCTTATACTCGCTGGAGTTTAGATGAATGAGAGGGGATCTCATCGAAACTTATAAAATTCTGACAGGTCTGGACAAACGGTGGCAGCACGGTGGCATAAATGGTTAGCACTGTTGCCTCACAGCGCCAGGGACCCGGGTTCGAATCCGGCCTCGGGTGACTGTCTGTGTGGAGTTTGCACATTCTCCCCGTGTTTGCGTGGGTTTCCTCCGGGTGCTCCGGTTTCCTCCCACAGTCCAAAGATGTGCGGGTTAGGTTGATTGGCTATGATAAATTGACCTTAGTGTTAGGGGGATTAAATACGTGGGGTTACGGGGATAGGGTGGGATATGTGTTGGTGTAGGGGTTACGGGGATCGGGTGGGATATGTGTCGGTGCAGGCTCGATGGGCCGAAATGGCCTCTATCTGCACTGTGGGGTTTCTGTGATTCTGTGATTCTGTGAAACTAGATGCAGGTAGAATGTTCCCGATGGTCGGAGAGTCCAGAACCAGGGGTCATAGTCTAAGGATAAGGGGTAAGCCATTTAGGACAGAGATGAGGAAGAATTTCTTCACCCAGAGAGTGGTGAACCTGTGGAATTCTCTACCACAGAAGGCGGTTGAGGCCAAGTCTTTAAATATATTCAAGAAGGAGTTAGATATATTTCTTAGAGCTAAAGGTATCAAGGTATATAGAAACATAGAAACATAGAAGATAGGAGCAGGAGTAGGCCATTCGGCCCCTCGAGCCTGCTCCGCCATTCAATGAGATCATGGCTGATCATCCAAATTCAGTACCCTGTCCCTGCTTTCTCCCCATATCCCTTGATCCCTTTAGCCTTAAGAAATATATCGAACTCCTTCTTGAATATATTTAATGAATTGGCCTCAACTGCCTTCTGTGGTAGAGAGCTCCACAGGTTCACCACTCTCTGGGTGAAGAAATTCCTCCTCATTTCTGTCCTAAATGGCTTACCCTTTATCCTTAGACTGTGTTCCCTGGTTCTGGACTCCCCGACCATCGGGAACATCCTTGGGGAGAAGGCAGGTACGGGGTACTGAGTTTGGATGATCAGCCATGATCACATCGAATGGCGGAGCAGGCTCGAGGGGCCGAATGGCCTACTCCTGCTCCTATCTTCTATGTTTCTATCACTAAAACAGATGACCTGGTCATTTATTTAACTGCTGTTTGTGGGAGCTTACTGTGCGCAAATTGGCTGATGCGTACAATTCAAAAGTACTTCATTAGTTGTGAAGCGCTTTGGGAAATCCTGAGGTGATGAAAGATGCTATATAAATGCAAATCTTTCTTTCTATAGCTGGCAGCACTAAGCAGGTAAAGTCCTGTGTTTGGTGCCCCAGATTGAACACACTTACGTTTGACCACAGTGGTTTGAATTACTTCCTCCTCTGACTTCACGGCTTCTTTGTCTGCTACCTCCTCTGTCACCAACGTGGTTTTGGCGATCTCAGTCATGCCGCTGTTAGGCAAAATCGTACTGTGTACCAGTTTATGAGTGAGCCTTCTATGCATACAGGCGTACTTGCAAGCTGCAGTCGGCCATCCCCTCTTGGTGTAAGCCACCTCTTTGATGAAGTCCTTCCAGCTATAATTCAAGATGTTCTCAAGACCCCGGGGGAATGGTATTCCGGCGATCTTGCAGTGGAGAATCATTCTGTCAATCTCGTCCAGCAGGGTAGGGGCAGTGATTTTCAGTTTCTCAAAATAGATATGTGCGCTATTGTCAGATTCCCCACAAATTAAGACATTAACAGCATTGCCAGCTGAAGGTGGTTGGAGAGGTATTGCAGCAGCATCATCATCATCATCGTCCTTCGATTCAGCAATAAGTGGGCCTAGGAATTTCCTTTTGCCCTTAGGTGGCCTGAAAAAATGAAAGCGACAAATTAGGATAAATTAATGCACCAAATTTAAAAACCAGGGCCACCGGATAGAATTACGTGGAATCTACAGCACAGAAACAGGCCATTCGGCCCAACAGGTCCATGCCAGTGTTCATGCTCCACACCAGCCTCCTCCCACCTACTTCATCAACCCTGTCAGCATCTCCTTCCATTCCTGTCTCCCTCATGTACTTATCTAGCTTCCCGTTAAATGCTCTTCGCCTCAACTACTCCCTGTTGCAGTGAGTTCCACATTCTAACCACTCTCTGGTTAAAGAAGTTTCTCCTGAATTCCCGATTGGATTTATTAGTGACGGTCCTTTATTTACGACCAATGTTCCTGTTAACTATCAGGTCCCGTGCAGGCCGACCACCGGCTTTTCAACGGGGCATTCCGCGCACGTGAGAAATTTTGAATTGACCCTTCTGGCAATAACTCACTAAAGTAGCCGCCCGCTGCACGGTGTGTAAAAATAAACCAGGTCAGAGTGAACGTCTCAGCATCACTGCCGGGGGGCACGTGCGAGGTCAAAGGTTCACTGTACAGGCAAATCATCGGAACAAATTAGCATCCTTACCGTTGCACTGGTTCTCCATGTGCTGGAACGCCAAGTACTGAACAAACGCTGTTTCTGCTCTGACTAGGGACCGACGGTTATCTTACCTATTAGGTAAGTTAGCCCCTTGAGGCTTTGCACCCGCCGTCATTATTTCAGGTTGGGAATCATCTTGCGCCTTCTTCTGTTCTTTTTGAAACTTTCTAAAACTTGCCTGTTGAGATAGAATTGGAGTCTTAATATTGATTTTCTGTTGATTGTTTAATTGAGTTTAAAGGAGCCGTCATTTTCCTACCTGGTCAAAGAAAAGCAGATTCTCGATGTTGAAAGACATTCTCTCTACAGTTAAGATTGCCCGAATGCACTGCAGTCACCTGTTCAGACAAAGAAACACATCAACACCAGTCGATTCATATCTTTAGCGTGTTCACAAAAGCCTGTTTGCCTTGAATTGGAGAGTCTCCGCGTGGGATCTTGCTCGACAGCAGTGTGAATCGAAGATTCGGAAGCAGAGGTTAGCCTCTCCGATTGGCTGAGCAGCTGATCTTCCGCTCACTGAAATTATGGGCCAGAAACTTAAGACATGTCGCAAATTGGACAGGCTGACGAGAGCTTGGCCGAGGTGTTCCTTTCTACCCAGTGATCAAACAGTCCTCTCTCCACATGCACATTGCAGTTGCCAAATACACCCCCTCACCAACACTGGCCTCTGCACCAACTCAATTACCATGGATCCCATCCCTTTCATTCGCTATTATCTTATTCCACACCACCCCAAAGAAACGCTGACTACGCAGGTTCAAATAAAGTGGAACTACACTTAACGTCCTCGTGTGAGTGATTTGTGTGTGTGCTCTAGGTCCTGGTGCTTGCCTTGGTGTCTGTGTATGGGTTGTGTGCTTAAGTGTCAGCCTTGGCTCAGTGGTAGCACTCTCACCTGTGTGGCAGAAGGTTGTGGGTTTAGACCCCACTCTACAGACTTGAACACATAATCTAGGGTGTTGCTTCAGTGTCGTATTGAGGGGGTGCTGCCTTTGGCATGAGACGTTAAACCAAGGCGTTGTGTACTCAGGTGAATGAAAATTTCCCATGACACAGCTAGAAGAGTAGGGGAGGTGTCCTGACCAACATTAGTACCTCAACCACCATTAAAAACAGATTCTCTCATTGCTGTTCGTGGGATCTTGCTCTGTGCAAATTGGCAGTTGTGCTTGTCTAAAAGCAACAGTGACTACGCTTCAAAAATACTTGATTGTCTGTGAAGTGCTTTGGGACGTGAATGGAAGTTCTTCCTTTCTAGAATCTAGCTGACTGATCTTTCCTACCAGCTATCCCTGTGGGCTGGCTGCTGGGTTGAAAGGTAACTCTCTTAAGACTGACTTGATCCTCTGCCTTTTTGTGCTGGGTCATTGCTCCATGGCCTCGCCTCACCCGATCTCTATAACCTCCTCCAGCCCGAGAACACTCTGAAAAATCAGGGTTCCTCCAATTCTGGCCTCTTAGGAATCTGCAATATCCTTTGCCCCAACATTGGTAGCTGTGCCTTCAGCTGTCTAGGCCTCAATCTCTGGAATTCCCTCCCTAAACCTCTCCGCCTCGCTACACCTCTCTCCTCCTTCAAGATGTTCCTTAAAACCTACCTCTTTGACCAAGCTTTTGGCTACTGGTGTCAAATGTTGTCTGATTATGCACCCGTGAAGTGCACTGGGACGTTTTACTACATTGAAAGTGTTATATAAATGTACGTTGTTGTTGTTGTCATGATACTGGCTCTGCTACTTCCTCTTGGCCGCTTTCTCCCATATCCAAGGCCATTTGAGTCGCGTGACTGATGGGACTGGATGTGGAGTTACCTGTAAAGAAGGACAGCCTACTCCAGCCTGGGCCCCTCATTAGCCTCTCCAGTGATCTGCTGGGAGAAGTTCTCTGGGCAGCAATGAGGGCAGTGTAGCCCAGTGCAATGGCTCTCTCCATCCATCACATGGAATCTACAGCACAGGAACAGACCATTCGGCCCAGCTGCTCTAGGCCACTGTATACGCCACTTGAGCCTCCTCCTACTCGAATTACCTCTTCCTATTCTGCCCCCGTATCCCTCTATTCCCCTTTCCCTCATCAATGCATCAAGCCTCCCCTTTAAATGCATCAATGTTCTCTGCTTCAACCACGCCATGTGGCAGCGAGCTCCACATTCTCACCACTCTCTGTGTAAAGAAATTCCTTATCTGCACCTCCCAAACCCGCGACCTCTTCCACCTAGAAGGACAAGGGCAGCAGGCACATGGGAACACCACCACCTCCAAGTTCCCCTCCAAGTTACACACCATCCTGGTTTGGAAGTATATCGCCGATCCTTCATCGTTGCTGGGTCAAAGTCCTGGAACTCCCTCCCTACCAGCACTGTGGGAGCACCTTCACCACACGGGCTGCAGCGGTTCAAGAGTGCGGCTCACCACCACCTTCTCAAGGGCAGCTAGGGATGGGCAATAAATGCTGATCTTGCCAGTGACACCCATATCCTAAGCATGATTTTTTTTTAAATTTGATAGAAACATAGAAGATAGGAGCAGGAGTAGGCCATTCGGCCCCTCGAGATTGCTCCGCCATTCAATGAGATCATGGCTGATCATCCAAATTCAGTACCCGGTCCCTGCCTTCTCCCCATATCCCTTGATCCCTTTAGCCTTAAGAAATATATCCAACTCCTTCTTGAATATATTTAATGAATTGGCCTCCACTGCCTTCTGTGGCAGAGAATTCCACGGGTTCACCACTCTCTGGGTGAAGAAATTCCTCCTCATCTCTGTCCAAAATGGCTTACCCCTTATCTTTAGACTGTGACCCCTGGTTCTGGACTCCACCGCCATCAGGAACATCCTTCCTGCATCTAGTCTGTCTAGTCCTGTTAGAATTTTATAAGTTTCAATGAGATCCCCTCTCATTCTTCTAAACTCCAGCGAGTATAAGCCCAATCGACTCAATCTCTCCTCATACGTCATTCCTGCCATCCCAGGTATCAGTTTGGTGAATCTTCGCTGCACTCCCTCCACGGCAAGAACATCCTTCCTCAGATAAGGCGACCAAAACTGCACACAATACTCAAGGTGTGGTCTCACCAAGGCCCTGTACAACTGCAGCAAGACACCCTTGTTCCTGTACTCAAACCCTCTCGCTATGAAGGCCAACATACCATTTGCCTTCTTAACCGCCTGCTGCACGTGCATGCTTACCTTCAGCGACTGGTGCACAAGGACACCCAGGTCTCTTTGCACTTCCCCTTCTCCCAATCTATTGGCGTTCAGAAATCTGACTTCCTGTTTTTGCCACCAAAGTGGATAACCTCGCATTTATCCACATTATACTGCATCTGCCATGCATCTGCCCAATCACCCAACCTGTCCAAATCATCCTGGAGTTTCTCGGCATCCTCCTCACAGCACACCTGCCCACCCAGCTTTGTGTCATCTGCAAACTTGGAGATATTACATCTAGTTCCCTCGTCTAGATCATTAATATATATTGTGAATAGCTGGTGTCCTAGGACCGATCCCTGCGGTACCCCACTAGTCACTGCCTGCCACTCGGAAAAAGACACGTTTATTCCAACTCTTTGCATCCTGTCTGCCAACCAGTTCTCTATCCAAGTCAGTACCTTGCCCCCAATCCCATGTGTCTTAACTTTACACGCTAATCTCTTATGCGGGACGTTATCAAAAGCCTTCTGAAAGTCCAAATATACCACATCCACTGGTTCTCCCTTATCTATTCTACCAGTTACATCCTCAAAAAATTCCAGATTAGTCAAGCATGATTTACCTTTTGCAAATCCATGTTGACTTTGTCCGATCCTGTCACTGTTTTCCAAGTGCTCTGCTATTACATCTTTTATAATGGACTCTAGCATTTTCCCTACTACCGATGTTAGGCTTACCAGTCTATAATTCCCCATTTTCTCTCTACTGTAGGAGTCTACGTACTCATAGCAAAAAATACTGAACTCGGAGGTGTTCAACAGAAAAGGTTTAATTCTTGAGACTGCATGTTGAACACAAAATGGCGTCAGAGCCTACACCAAGCATGACTGCCTTTCATCAGTCCACAGCTTCGACTGCTCCTCCCCCGCTCTGGGCTTAACTATGTTGCAGATCGAGTTTCTTAAAGGTGTGATCCTTCTTAAAGGCATGACGCCTGATTTATAGTCTACGGACCGAAAAGCGGATTGTGTCCTTTCTGTGGTCGGTACGCCACACAGCTCCCCCCAGAATCCGCTAGTAGGGAGTGTACGAACCGGCGTGGCGGCTTGATGGCACGGCCGGAACAGCTCTTGACGGTTGGTGTCGGGAGCGGGGCGGTCGGACGCGTCGGGCTCTTAGGCGGCCTGCCCCGCGGTGGGGGTGGGCCCACTTGAACGGGTTCATCAGGCTCTAGGTGCGCCAGCTTGAGCCGGTCGACCGACACCTTGTCAGTTCTGCCACCCACTTCGAGGAGGAAGAACTTGTTCCCCGTCTGGAGTACCTTGTAGGGTCCGTCTTATGGGGGCCGTAGAGGTCCTCGGTGGGCGTCATGGCGCATGAAAACAAATTTGGCCATGTGCAGGCTAGGTGGTACGCGGGTTGCTGGTTCGCCGTGCCGGCCGGTGGGTACCGGAGCGAACTGTTGTGCTCGGTTGGCGAAAGCGCGGCATTGCTGGTCAGCCGACCAGGGGGTCGTGGCGGTGGGCAGGAACTCTCCGGGTACGCGCAGCGGCTGGCCGTACATGAGTTCCGCCGCCGAGGCTTGCAGGTCTTCCTTGACCGCGGAGCGTAGGCCAAGTAGCACCCACGGGAGGCGGTCGATCCAAGCCTCATCCTCGAGGCTGGCGCGGAGGGACGCCTTCATGGACCTGTGGAATCGCTTGCACAGTCCGTTGGCTTGGGGGTGGTAAGCCGTGGTGCGGTGAACGGCCACCCCGAGGTTTCGGGCGATGGCGGCCCACAGATCAGAGGTGAACTGCGGGCCTCTATCCGACGTCATGTCGGAGGGGACGCCGAACCGAGCGACCCAGGTACCGATGAACGCCCTCGCGATGTCGGCGGTGGTGGTGGACGTCAGTGGAATGGCCTCGGGCCAGCGGGTGGTACGGTCCACGATTGTCAGCAGGTGCGTGTGACCTTGTGATGGCGGCAGGGGGCCGATGAGGTCGATGTGGACGTGGTCAAACCTTCTTTCTGGCACGGTGAACTCCTCGAGTGGGGCTTTGACGTGCTGGTGAATTTTGGCACGCTGGCAAGCTATGCAGGATCTGGACCAGACGCGCACATCTTTGCGCAGGCCGCGCCAGACAAATTGGTTGGCCACCAGTCTAATGGACGCGCGGGTGCCGGGGTGTGAGAGGCCGTGGACGATGTCGAACACCCGTTTTCGCCAGGACGCCGGGGCGGGGTTGCGCCAAGGAGGTGTCGCATTTGACTGTGACGGCGGACGGGCCGCAGGCGACGTCGGTCAGTCGCAGCCCTGGGAGGGTTGTGGGCGCGGAGAGCAGATCGGGGTCGGTGCATTGCTCCACTGCCAGTTGAGCATAGTCCACTGCCAGTTGGACGGCGGGGCGGGATAGGCAGTCGGCCACCACGTTGTCTCGACCGGAGACGTGCCGGATGTCCGTGGTGAATTCGGACACCGCGGCGAGCTGGCGTTGTTGCCTGGCTGACCACGGGTCTGCAGATTTCGCCATCGCGAATGTCAGGGGTTTGTGGTCGACAAACGCGGTGAAGGGGCGGCCCTCCAGAAGAAATCTAAAATGGCGGACTGCCAGGTACAGTGCGAGGAGCTCGCGGTCAAAGGCGCTGTATTTGGCCTCCGGGGGGCGCAGTTGGCGGCTGAAAAAGGCCAGCGGTTGCCAGGTCCCGTCGACCCACTGTTCGCACACGGCGCCGACCGCGTGGTTGGAGGCGTCCGTGGTGAGGGCCACCCTGGCGTTGGGCTGTGGGTGAGCGAGCATGGTGGCGTCGGCGAGCGCCTTTTTGGTCGAGTCAAAAGCGGTCAACATGTCCGCTGACCACTCGATCGCCATTCTGTCTTTCTTACCCCGGAGGGCTTCGTATAGGGGCCGCATGAGGAAGGCCGCTCCGGGAATGAAGCGGTTGCGTGCTGGTGTGGTGAGGGCTGGGAACTCAGCCAGGAGTGCTGAGTAGTCGTCCGTTGAGCGGGCGCGGCACTGCCACGCCATTTTGGCGGGTTGGGGGGGGCATGGCGCCCGGGATAGGTGACATGGTGTTCATGTCCACGAGGCGGCGCCGAGGCATGTCGACCAACAGGCCGTGGGCGCACAGGAAATCCGCACCGAGGAGCGGGGAGAGCACCTTGGCGGTGATAAACTCCCAGTGGTAGCGGCGGCCTGCGAGGTCGATGGTGACGGTGCGGGTGCCGTACGTCCGGATGTCGGTGCCGTTGGCGGCAGCCAGCGCAGGGCCGCGGCCGCCTCGCTGGATCTCGAGGGCGGATGCGGGGATGATGCTGCGCTGCGCGCCTGTGTCGCATAGGAAACGGCGTCCGGAGGCGCTGTCCGTAATGTACAGCAGCGCGCCTGCTTGCCCCACGGCCATCGTGTAGGCCGGTGTGGGGGCGGTTGGAAACGTGCAGGGATGGCTGCAGCGGCGTGCCCGTGCGCCGAACCGGGTATGGAAGTAGCAGTAGCCCTGGGTCGGGGGGCTTGGGGGACGTGGGGGCCTGGGGGGCCTCGTGGCCGAGCTGTGTGGCCGCGCAATAGAGGGTGGAGCGCGCGCCGACGCTGCGGAGGCCAGGTCGGGGGTGATGGCGTGGTTGGAGCCGGCGGACAGGAGCTTATCGGCTTCGTCGGCCAGGACCTCGAGGTCCGTGAGGCTGGACGCCACGATCGCCGGGCGGATGCTGGGAGGTAGTTGGCGGATAAAGAGCGTGCGGAAGAGGGAGCCGGGCGGTTTCTCGTCGGTCAGAGCAAGCATGTGTGAGAGCAAGTCTGACGGCGTGGAGTCACCGAGGCCCGGGAGGTCGAGGAGGTGGCAGTTGCGCAAAAATTGGGAGGCTGTGAATTTTTTAAGGAGCGCGGCCTTGAGATGTGCGTACTTGCCTTCCTCCGAAGGGTTTTGTAGTTGTGGTAAACCACTGTAGTTCACTGTGTTCACTGTTGTTGTTGTTGTTGTTGTCGTTCACTCTTGTTTCACTGTTATGCCTGACTATGCCTCAGCTGACTCCGCCCCTGGGCTACCGAGTATAAGAGCGGCCGTATGGCAGCTCCTGGCATTCGGTCGTCCACTAGAGGCATAGTCCTGATCTGTCTGAAGTGCAATTCAGTAGTTAATAAAAGCCTGTTGTTCTGAACTCTGCCTAGCCTTTTATTAGAATTGATAGCGCATCAATTTTATTAACTACTGAAAAAAAAAACGATGCTGCAGATTCTTAAGATCAAGTGCCTGGAACTCGACCCGCAAGAACCGGACTCGACTGCTAAGTTCTCGCACTGGCTGCACTGTTTTGAGTCCTTTCTGACTGCATCCGGCGAGACCGTCGCTGCCGATGCCGACAAGCTCAGGGTGCTGAACTCTAAAGTAAACCACCGAGCTTTTGCCCTTATCCGGGACGCTACGAGCTACCAGGGGGCTATCGACATCTTGAAGGAGCAATACGCACGCCCGGTCAACTATGTTTAAGCCAGACATCTCCTGGGGTCTCGCAAACAACAGCCCGGGGAACCCACAGAAGCATACATACGGGCGCTGAAGGAACTCGGCCGAGCCTGCGAATGCAAGCAAGTAACAGCCACGGAACATACGGAGGAGCTCATCCGGGACGCCCTCGTGGCGGGCCTCAGGTCCACTCACACACGGCAGCGACTGCTGGAAAGTAGCGAGCTCGACCTGAAGAAGGCGATTTCACTCACCCTCTCGTTGGACGTAGCCCACCGGAACATGGAGGCCTACTCCCCGGACCGCGCGGCCGCCTCATGGATGCCGCAGCCGCCGCCACCTTGGGACGCGGCGCCGCCACGGGCCCTGGCCTCAACTGCTGCAGCGATGTCCCGCCCGAGCCAGAAATGTTATTTCTGTGGCCAAACCAAACACCCCAGGGCGCGCTGCCCGGCGAAAAACGCTGTCTGCTCTGCCTGCGGTAAGAAGGGACACTACGCTGGCGTCTGCAGAAGCCAGAAGACCCCTACCTCCAGCAGCGCCGCGTGCGATTCGTAGGAGCGGCCATTTTGCCTCCCTCCAGCCTCGTGGGGATCGGGATCGTCATGGGCGCCGCCATTTTGTCCTTCCTCTCCGACGCCGCCATCTTGTCTGCCATTCTGCCAACGGGCCCCCGACTCACCCACCGCCGCCTCACCGGGGTTCTACAGCGACGCTACCGACTCCACAGCGGCCTCCATCACGCTGGATCAATCCAGACCCCATCAGCTAGCCAGGTCCACGATGGACATCCAGGTAAATGGCCGCGCCACAACTTGCCTTTTTGATTCCGGGAGCACGGAGAGCTTCATACACCCTGATACAGTACGGCGCTATTCTCTCTCGGTCCGGCCAACGCGCCATCGGATCTCCATGGCCTCGAAATCCCACTCAGCAGACGTCGGCGGCTACTGCGTAGTGACCCTCTCGGTGAAGGGCTCCGTATATAAAAATGTAAAGCTCTTCGTCCTGCCACATCTCTGCGCTGCCGTTCTACTGGGGTTGGACTTTCATTGTCACTTTAAGAGTGTCACCTTGACATACGGTGGACCTTTTCCCCCACTCACTGTCTGCAACCAGCAGTTTTTAAATAGCCCACCGCGCCCCACCTGTAGCCTCTCCACCCTCAAAATCACACCCCCCCCCCTGTTCGCCAACCTCACCCGCGACTGCAAGCCTATCGCCACAAAGAGCAGGCGATACAGCACCGGGGACAGATCCTTCATAAGATCTGAGGTGACGCGGCTCCTGAAAGAGGGGATTATTGAGGATAGTACCAGCCCCTGGCGAGCCCAGGTGGTAGTCGTTAAGACCGGCAACAAGCAGCGCCTGGTCATCGACTACAGCCAGACTATCAACAAGTACACCCAGTTGGACGCATACCCCCTCCCCCGCATAGCCGATATGGTTAATAAGATAGCGCAATACCGCGTTTTCTCGACCATTGACCTCAAGGCAGCATACCACCAAATCCCTATCCGCCCTGAGGACCGCCAGTACACAGCTTTCGAGGCAAACGGCCGCCTTTTTCACTTCCTCAGGGTTCCTTTTGGCGTCACCAACGGTGTCTCCGTCTTCCAGAGGGAGATGGACCGGATGGTCGACGAGAATGCGTTACAGGCCACGTTTCCCTACCTAGACAACGTGACCATCTGCGGCCATGACCTGCAGGACCATGACGCCAATCTTGATAAGTTCCTCCGCACGGCCCAACTCCTAAACCTCACGTACAACAAGGAAAAGTGCATATTCCGCACAGCCCGCCTCGCTATCCTTGGTTGCGTGGTGAAACACGGAGTCATCAGTCCTGACCCTGACCGGATGCGCCCGTTGATGGAACTTCCCCTGCCCCACTGTCTCAAGGCCCTCAAAAGGTGCCTGGGCTTCTTTTCCTATTACGCCCAGTGGGTCCCTCATTATGCGGACAAAGCCCGTCCACTTATCAAGTCCACTTCCTTCCCCCTGACGGCGGAGGCCCACTTAGCCTTTCACCGTATAAAAGATGACATTGCCAAGGCCACCATGCACTCGGTAGACGAGTCCATCCCCTTCCAGGTGGAGAGCGATGCATCCGACTTCGCCCTGGCCGCTACCCTTAACCAGGCGGGAAGACCCGTGGCCTTCTTTTCACGAACCCTCCAGGGCTCCGAACTCAGACACTCCTCTGTGGAAAAGGAGGCCCAGGCCATTGTGGAGGCGGTGCGCCACTGGCGGCACTACCTGGCTGGAAAACGATTTACCCTGCTTACTGACCAGCGTTCAGTTGCTTTCATGTTCAACAACAAGCAGAGGGGTAAAATCAAAAATGACAAGATTTTGAGGTGGAGAATCGAACTTTCCACCTACAATTACGACATCTTGTACCGGCCAGGGAAACTCAACGAACCCTCAGACGCTCTATCGCGAGGCACATGCGCCACCGCGCAGATCGATAGACTACGGGGCCTCCACAACGACCTCTGCCACCCGGGGGTCACCAGGTTCTTCCATTTCATTAAGGGCCGCAACCTGCCTTACTCCATCGAGGAGGTCAGGACCATAACCAGGAGCTGCCCAGTCTGTGCAGAGTGCAAGCCGCGCTTCTATACGCCGGACAGAGCAAACCTGATCAAGGCCACCCGCCCTTTTGAGCGCCTGAGTATCGACTTTAAAGGGCCCCTCCCCTCCTCTGACCGTAATGTGTACTTCCTCAACATAGTTGATGAGTACTCCCTTTTCCCTTTTGCCATCCCCTGCCCGGACACGACCACCGCTACGGTCATTAAATGCCTGCACAACCTCTTTGCTCTGTTCGGTTTTCCCAGCTATATTCATAGCGACCGGGGCTCGTCCTTCATGAGCGACGAACTCCGTCAGTACCTGCTCATGAGAGGTATTGCCTCAAGCCGGACCACCAGCTACAACCCCCGGGGGAACGGACAGGTTGAAAGAGAGAACGCGACGGTCTGGAAGGCGGCCCTCCTAGCCTTAAAATCTAGGGGCCTTCCGACCTCCCGTTGGCAGGATGTCCTACCCGATGCGCTCCACTCCATCCGGTCACTGCTGTGTACAGCCACCAACGCAACCCCCCATGAGCGAATGTTTGTTTTTCCCCGGAGGTCCACATCCGGTAACTCACTACCACACTGGCTGACGTCCCCAGGGCCCGTCCTGCTGAGGAAGCATGTAAGGTCCCACAAAATGGCTCCCCTGGTAGAGAAGGTTCACCTCCTCCATGCCAACCCCCAGTACGCCTACGTGGCATACCCGGACGGGCGGGAGGACACAGTCTCCATTAGAGATCTGGCACCCTCGGGGTCCACTGACCCGCCACCATTGCCCCCCACCACGACCCCCTCCGACACGGCCCAAAATTCAGTAGACCCAATTCTCACCCCTGTCCATTCCACCCCAGTAGACGGCATGCCGCGCCCCCAGGACCAGCCGGAGCCCACTCGCCCACCCAACACCAAAGGGGACGATACGCCGGTGCTGGACCCCGCTCAAGACGCGTCGTGGGAAGCTGTACCATCGCAACCGTCGCCACGAAGATCTCGACGGCAAACGAGGCCGCCCGACAGACTCGCCTACTCGAACTTTTGATACACTTCACCCCGCCGGACTTAATTTTAAACGAGGGGTGAATGTGGTAAACCACTGTAGTTCACTGTGTTCACTGTTGTTGTTGTTGTTGTTGTCGTTCACTCTTGTTTCACTGTTATGCCTGACTATGCCTCAGCTGACTCCGCCCCTGGGCTACCGAGTATAAGAGCGGCCGCATGGCAGCTCCTGGCATTCGGTCGTCCACTAGAGGCATAGTCCTGATCTGTCTGAAGTGCAATTCAGTAGTTAATAAAAGCCTGTTGTTCTGAACTCTGCCTAGCCTTTTATTAGAATTGATAGCGCATCAGTAGTGTTGTCCAGACTTTCGTGATTGTGGAGCTGCCCAGGGAGGCGAGGAGGTAGTCGTACATCGTTGCGTCGGCGGTGATGCCGCGGAGTCGGAATTGCGATTCGGCTTGAAGGAACCAGGCGGTGGCTAGGTTCTCCCAGAACTCTGGCAGCTTCACAGAAACTGTGTTTGTGTCAGCCATGGTTACGCTTAGGAGTCGTCCTGAGCATCGGGGTCACCAATGTAGGAGTCTACCTACTCCTAGCAAAAAATACTGAACTCGGAGGTGTTCAACAGAAAAGGTTTAATTCTTGAGACTGCATGTTGAACACAACACAAAATGGCGTCAGAGCCTACACCAAGCATGACTGCCTTTCATCAGTCCACAGCTTCGACTGCTCCTCCCCCGCTCTGGGCTTAACTATGTTGCAGATCGAGTTTCTTAAAGGTGCGATCCTTCTTAAAGGCATGACGCCTGATTTATAGTCTACGGACCGAAAAGCGGATTGTGTCCTTTCTGTGGTCGGTACGTCACACAACCACCTTTTTTGAACAGTGGGGTAACATTAGCTACCCTCCAATCCATGGGAACTGTTCCAGAGTCGATAGAATTTTGGAAAATGACCAGCAATGCATCTACTATTTCTGGGGCCACTTCCTTAAGTACCCTAGGATGTAGATTATCAGGCCCTGGGGATTTATCGGCATTCAATCCCGTCAATTTCCCTAACACCATTTCCCTACAAATACTGATTTCTTTCAGTTCCTCCCTCTCATTAGACCCTATGTTCCCCGACATCTCTGGGAGGTTATTTGTGTCCTCCTTTGTGAAGACAGAACCAAAGTATGTATTTAATTGGTCTGCCATTTCTTTGTTCCCCATTATAAATTCCCCTGATTCTGACTGCAAGGGACCTTACAGTCAGTTTTTATGTTCTCTGCAGGCTTACTCGCATACTCTATTTTCCCCCTCTTAATGAATCCCTTTGTCCTCCTTTGCTGAATCCTAAGCTGAATCCTAAGCTGCTTCCAATCCTCAGGATTACTGTTTTTTCTGGCCAATTTATATGTCCTCTCCTTGGCTCTTATGCTATCCCTAATTTCCCTGGTTAGCCACGGTAGAGTCACCTTTTTGTTTTATTTTTATGCCAAACAGGGATGAAGAAATTCTGTAGTTCATCCATGCGATCTTTGAATGTTTGCCATTGCCTATCCACTGTCAACCCTTTGAGTAACATTCCCCAATCAATCCTACCCAACTCGTGCCTCATACCTTCATAGTTTCCTTTATTTAAATTCAGGACCCTAGTCTCTGAGTCAACTACTTTACTCTCCATCTTAATGAAGAATTCCATCATATTATGATCGCTCCTCCCCAAGGGGCCTCGCACAACAAGATTGCTAATTAATCCTTTCTCATTACATAATACCCAGTCTAAGATGGCCTGGTCTCTTGTTGGTTCCTCGACATATTGGTCCAGGAAACCATCCCGTATACACTCCAGAAATTCCTCCTCCACAGTATTGTTACTAATTTGGTTAGCCCAATCTATATGTAGATTAAAGTCACCCATGATAATTGCTGTGCCCTTATTGCACGCGTCTCTAATTTCCCGTTTAATGCCATCCCCAACATCAGCATTACTGTTTGGGGGTCTGTATACCACTCCCACTAATATTTTCTGTCCCTTGATATTCCTCAGTTCTACCCATATAGATTCCACATCATCAGAGCTAATATCCTTCCTTACAATTGTGTTAATCCCCTCTTTAACCAGCAAAGCTACCCCACCTCCTTTTCCTTTTTGCCTGTCCTTGCTGAATATTGAATACCCCTGGATGTTGAGTTCCCAGCTGTAGTGTATGTGCCTTTAAGAGCCCCAGGTGTGCTGTGGTGCCGGTGATTGCCACTCGGGCTATATAAGCCTGTGTATTGTGTATATCCGTTAGAACCCCCCCCCAGACTTTGCTTAGTAAATACCTATGAACCAACTCCTGTCTTCAGTGTCTTTATCAACACACGGACACTACAGTGGCGACGAAGTGGAAATGGACTTACCTGCAATTCGGCAGCACCTCAAGGGCATCGATTCCTCGGGCGTCCTGAAGACTCAAGGAAGTGAGAGAAGCTGTGGTTTCACCAGCTGGCCAAGCTGGTGGCAGGTACTGCGCTAATCCTTCCTGGGCGTCAGGCTGGGGCTTCAGTGGCTGGCTCTACAACTGAGACAGGCAGCGAAATCGGAGGCAAGCAATAATGGACTGGGAGGGAGCACCCGGGAGACGGCCGGCGCGGCAAGCAGGTCAGCGTTCAGACCTGGAGAGAAACTCCGGCGGGAACGAGTCTCCAACAATAAATAAAAAAATAAAACAAACGGAAACCGCAGTAAACAGCGTTGTCATCGGCAGCAGCAGCGGGAAAGCACGGGAATCACCATATCTTTTCTACAGAAAAGAAAGAAAAGCGCGGGAAGCGCCATATCTTTTCTAAGATGCCTAATTTTGGCAATATTGATGTTTTTGATAACGAGATAGAGGATTGGACCACATATGTGGAAAGAGTGGAGGTATATTGCACCGCAAATGGAATAGAAGATGAAAAAAAAGCTTCAGTACTTCTGGATCTAATGGGCGCAAAGACATACAAGCTGTTACGAAACTTAATCACTCTAGCCGAACCGATGGACAAGAATTTTAAGGAGGTTGTTGATACCCTACACTGCCAATTCGAGGCAGGGCTGGCAGATTCTCTGCGAGACAAATTCGTCTGCGATCCCCTAAGTGTAGAAACACAAAAAAAAGCTATCTTCTGAGAAAAATTTAACACTGGACAAGGCTTTCAGTGCAATAGGAGCTGCAACAGGAGCTGCAGAGATACAGCAAAGGCCACAGGACTTCGGCACCCATGAAATGACACGGGGTTTCGAGAGATGTTATTGCTGCGGCAGATCCACCCATGACCAGAGGGACTGCTGGTTCAAGGAAAAAGCATGCAGGCGATGCGGAAAGATGGGACACATTCCACGTGTGTGCCGATCTGAAAACAAAAAATCCACTAACAGGAAAAGAATCAATAAGGAAAAGCACAGAAAGGTACAAATGATGACGGACAGTAGCTCCGAAGACCAGAAGAGCGATAGCGACTCCGGGAACAAGAGACTAAGCTCTCTCAAATTACATAATGTAATTGCCAAAGAAGATTACCAGACCATTTGGGTTACCCTCACAATAGCAGGGTCCCCAGTTAAAATGGAGCTAGATACAGGATCAGCTCTGACCGTCATAAATCGACGGGATTACGAGCGGCTATTTCCGCATATACCTTTAAAAGACACATCCATTATCTTGAAAACATATACGGGGCAGAAAGTATACCCCAAAGGAAAAATAAGGGTGCCTGTTGTATACAATGGCAAGGAAATACAGAAGTTGTATTTATACGTTCTACAAGATGGTGGTCTACCGCTGTTGGGACGTGAATGGATCAGAAAAATACGTTTAGACTGGCACTCCATTCAGGCACTGACGGTGGCCAGTAAGGAAAAAAATGATGATGACGTCATATCTGAACGATTAAAAGACATCTTGGCCAACGCCAAGGAAGTGTTTCAAGAGAAACTAGGAACCTTGAAAGGCATCACCGCCTCAATAAAAGTGGAAGATGCAGCAATTCCCAAGTTTTTTAAGGCAAGACCGGTGCCATACGCAATTCGTCCAGCAGTCGAGGCAGAGCTGGAGAATTTGGAAAAGGCAGGTGTATTATCTAAAATAGATTGGAGCGAGTTGGCAACACCCATCGTCCCAGTCATGAAGAAAGCATTGAAGAATGATAAATCTGAAGAACAGAGAAAAATTCGCATCTGTGGAGACTTCAAGGTGACTGTAAACCCGGTCCTTCACACGGTACAGTATCCTCTTCCGAGGATAGAAGATATTTTCGCCTCACTATCCGGAGGGAAACGTTTCACCAAAATTGACTTGGCACAGGCATATCTACAAATGGAAGGTTGAAGAGGCCTCTAAAAAATATCTCACGATAAATACACACAAAGGTCTGTACCAGTACAATCGACTGGTTTTCGGAGTATCAGAATCACAGAAACCTCACAGTACAGATAGAGGCCATTTCGGCCCATCAAGCCTGCACCGACACATATCCCACCCGATCCCCGTAACCCCTACACCAACACGTATCCCACCCTATCCCTGTAACCCCATGTATTTAATCCCCCTAACACTAAGAGTCAATTTTTATCATAGCCAATCAACCTAACCTGCACATCTTTGGACTGTGGGAGGAAACCAGAGCACCCGGAGAAAACCCACGCAAACACGGGGAGAATGTGCAAACTCCACACAGACAGTCACCCAAGGCTGGATTTGAACCCGGGTCCCTGGCGCTGTGAGGCAACAGTGCTAACCATTATGCCACCGTGCATCCGCTCCAGCTATCTGGCAAAGAGCTATGGAGCAAGTCCTCCAAGGGATTCCGGGGACTCAATGCTACCTAGATGACATCCTTGTAACAGGAGAAAATGACAACGAGCACCTTGCCAATTTAGAGCAGGTGCTCACTAGGCTGAGAGAACGGGGCCTACGAGCAAATCGCCCCAAGTGCGAGTTTTTCCGAAATCAAATATCATATTGTGGCCACATAATAAATAAGGAAGGGTTGCATAAGTCACCTGAAAAAATTGAGGCGGTCATAAAAGCCCCAGCACCTGAAAATGTTTCACAATTAAGGTCGTTCCAGGGATTAATAAATTACTATCATAAATTTTTACCGAACTTATCAACTCTTCTACACCCTCTTAATGAACTGCTACAAACAGGAGTAATTTGGAAATGGAACGAAGACTGCAAAAGTGCCTTCCATAAATGCAAAGACTTAATCACATCCAAAGAAGTTTTGGCTCATTACAACCCATCACTGCCAATCAGACTGGCGTGCGATGCATCCCCTTATGGCATAGGAGCAGTATTATCGCATAAATTCCCTGATGGCTCGGAACGGCCGATAGCTTTTGCGTCACGCTCATTGAACTCAGCTGAGCGTAACTATGCCCAAATCGACAGGGAAGCACTCAGCCTGGTATGGGGAGTAAAGAAATTCAACCATTACCTACACGGACAAAAATTTACCTTGTTGACTGACCATCAACCCCTCATCTCCATATTCAACCCTAAAAAGGGTGTTCCCATTATGACACCGCAAAGGCTACAGAGGTGGTCCCTTTTTCTAGGGGCACACCAATACAACATAGAATACAAAGGGTCAAAACAGCATGGGAATGCTGACGGTTTATCGTGCCTACCGTTGCCAATGGTAGAAGAGGCACCTACAGTAGACCCAATGGAGATGTTCCACTCTACCATAGTGGAATGTCTACCAGTAACAAATTCTGCCATTGAAAGGGAAACGAGAAATGACCCGACTCTTTCACGGGTCTACGATTTAACAGTGAAGGGATGGCCAGCACATGGCGAACCACTGTTGCCAGCATTCTCGCAAAGAAGAGAACAGCTGTCAGTGTGCCGAGGAACCTTGATGTGTGGATCCAGAGTGGTGATTCCACCCAAACTCCAGGATAAAGTGCTAAAGGAGCTTCACGAGGGGCATCTGGGTGGAGTGAAAATGAAGAACCTAGCCAGGGCATTTGTATGGTGGCCAGGTATCGATGGAGACATCGAAGAAATGACCAAGAGCTGCCTAGGATGCCAGAAGGTCCAAAACACTCCACCACAAGCCCCTCTACATCCATGGGAGTGGCCCTCATCTCCCTGGCAAAGGGTACACATCGACTTTGCTGGTCCATTTATGGACTCAATGTTCTTAATCGTGGTTGATGCACACTCCAAGTGGCCGGAGGTAATAAAGATGTCCTCCACCACCACGGACCATATTTGCCGGGAATGGGCTGCCGGAACAGATCTGTTCTGATAATGGACCGCAATTTGTGTCCGAAGAATTCAGAAAGTTCTTAAAAAACAATGGGGTTAAGCACTACACGTCCGCCCCATACCATCCCGCCACCAATGGATTGGCTGAAAGGTTTATCCAGACCTTCAAGAAGGCCATAAAGGCCATGGGTAATGAAGACATAAAACTTCAGCACAAGGTGGATAACTTCTTATTCGCATACAGGAATGCAACGCATATGGTTACCAACCAAACTCCCGCCATGATGTTCTTCAATAGAAACCTAAGATGCCGGCTGGATTTGGTCAAGCCCAACATCAGAAGGGACGTGGAGAACCGGCAGTTTCAAGGCATGAATGAAAGGCCAACTAGAACCTTCCAGGTAGGTCAACAAGTTTAGGCTCGGGACTACCGTACCGAGAAATGGCAGCCTGGAACTATCTGCACACGACTAGGACCACTGATGTATACCGTGGACATCGGAGAAAGCATAATAAGGCGCCATGCTGACCAAATCATAAATTCATCCGAAAAGGGACAACCTACACCACAACTCTATACATCTAACGATGAAGTAGAGATACCCATATCTACCTCCGATCCGGTGATACTGGAACCCGATGAACCCGACACTGGCATTCAAGCCGAATCAGCCTTGCCAGAAGAACCTGATACACCACCAGAAAGTACTACACCCCCGAGGCGTTATCCGGACCGAGTCAGGAAGCCTCCTGAGAGACTGACTTATAATTAATTAACTACAGCAATGTATATTATTTTGCTTATAACATGTAAATTAATAATGACTTAAAATATGATGTACTGGTTAGCTAAAAGGGGAGGAATTGTAGTGTATGTGCCTTTAAGAGCCCCAGGTATGCTGTGGTGCCGGTGATTGCCACTTGGGCTATATAAGCCTGTGTATTGTGTATATCCGTTAGAACCCCCCCCAGACTTTGCTTAGTAAATACCTATGAACCAACTCCTGTCTTCAGTGTCTTTATCAACACACGGACACTACACCAGCCTTGGTCACCCTGGAGCCATGTTTCCGTAATCCCAATCATATCATATCCGTTTACCTCTATTTGCGCAGCTAATTCATCCACCTTATTATGAATGCTCCTCGCATTAAGACACAAAGCCTTCAGGCTTGTTTTTTTAACACTCTTAGACCTTTCAGAATTATTATTTACTGTGGCCATGTTTGATTTGATCTGTTAATGATTATGTTTCTGCCCCCTTGTTCTAGACTCACCCACAAGTGGAAACAGTTTCTGCACATCCACCCTAACCAGCATGGTGAAGCTTTGTGGGGTGGGCTGGGGTCAGGTACAGATAGACATATTCCTATGAGGGGGAAAGGAAGGACATCCAAAGCTAGAGCTCCCGGATGACTAAATAAAGGTTAAAATGAGACAGAAAAAGGAGGGTTATGACAATTGTAAGGTTCATGATATAGTAGAGAACCAAGTTGAATACAGTATCATTCTATGATTCTATGATAGACTCATTCCAAACCAGTGAGAGGAGTACCACACACAGTCCCATGCTAAGTGTGTGGGCAAATAGCGCTAAGCTCAATTTAAATGTATTATAATATGTAAATGAAGCTCTTGCTACCTGGGTGAGGCCCCTCGAGCTGGACATCATGTTCCACACAATAAATGATCCGTGCCAGATATTCCAGCCCTGTTCCCTTGTCCCTTCACCCATTCCTGGCCTGGTCCATCAGCCCTACCCACTGCCTAAACATTTCAACTTTTAGCAAACACCTTTCCATCAGGAGCGGCTTAAATCCCGACAGCTCATGCACAGAAGCACTCAGGTCAGAGTCACAAATGTGATTGTACGTTCTTCAGAGCTCAACTAAACACTCACACACACTCACACACAGACACACACACTCACTCACACAGACACACACACAAACTCACACACTCACTCACTCAAACACACACACACAAACTCACACACTCACTCACACAGACACACACACACTCACTCACACAGACACACACACAAATTCACTCACTCACACAGACACACACACACACACACAAACTCACTCACACAGACAGACACACTCACTCACGCACAGACACTCACTCACACACACTCACACACACTCACTCACAGACACACTCACTCACAGGCACACAGACACACACACACTCACACAGACACACACACAGACACACACACACTCACTCACACAGACACACTCACACAGACACACACACACTCACACAGACTCACTCACACAGACACACACACACTCACTCACACAGACACACTCACACAGACACACACACTCACTCACACAGACACACTCACACAGACACACACACTCACTCACACTCACTCACAGACACACACACTCACTCACAGACACACACACTCACTCACACAGACACACACACTCACTCACAGACACACACACTCACTCACACAGACACACTCACTCACACAGACACACACACACTCACTCACACAGACACACACACTCACACAGACACACACACTCACTCACAGACACACACACTCACTCACACAGACACACACACTCACACAGACACAAACACACTCACACACACTCACTCACAGACACACACACTCACACAAACACACTCACACACACTCACTCACAGACACACACACTCACACAGACACACTCACGCAGACGCACACACTCACTCAGACAGACATACTTACTCACACACAGACACACTCACACAGACACACACACAAACTCACTCACACAGACACACACAGACACACACACACAGACAGACAGACACACACTCACACACAGACTCACACTCACACAGACACACACACACTCACTCACTCTCACACACTCACTCACACACACGGCTCTGACGATCCACATTAATATGTGAACGCCCGAGCTCTCTCTCTCTCTCGCTCTGCCTGGTTCCAGGAATCCTGTAAAAAGTTTGTCAGAAGTTGCCCCTCCCGGGCTTCAAGCTCTGAAGGGCAGCACCGACCTGGATCCCGGGCTCTCTCCCCCGGCGCTGGACACGGCTCTCGGGCGGCTCTTCCTCCAGCAATGCCTGTGTCCGGGGGCCGTCTAGCGAGCGCTGGGGCGGGGGATGCGGCTCCGGGCCATGGTGCTGGGATCGCTCGCTGCTCAGCCGCCCGCTCTCGGCGTCTCCCCGTTGCCCGGGTGACAGCGCCTTTTGTTCAGTGCTGAGCTGGGCTGGAGGACTGGACTGGGCTGGGGAGGGCTGGGCTGGAGAGCTGAGGCTGGAGGACTGGGTTGGGGAGGGCTGGGCTGGAGAGCTGGGGCTGGACTGAGCTGGAGGGCTGGGCTGGGCTGGAGAGCTGGGGCTGGGCTGGAGGATTGGACTGGACTGGGGCTGGAGGACTGGGCTGGGGCTGGAGGGCTGGGCTGAAGAACTGGGGCTGGGGCTGGAGAGCTAGGCTGAGCTGGGGCTGGGGCTAGGCGGGGCTTGGGCTGGAGGAGAAATCTTTCTGGCGGAGATGCAAGGATTGGAGGAGGCTCAATTCGCTGCTCACGATGCGGTCTCCTCTACATTGGGGAGACCAAATGCAGATTGGGTGACCGCTTTGTGGAACACCTCCGTTCAGTCCGTAAGGGTGACCCCGAGCTTCTGGTCGCCTGTCATTTTAATTCACCGCTCCATTCCCACTCGGACCTCACCGTCCTTGGCCTCTTGCATTGTTCCACGGAAGCTCAGCGTAAACTCGAGGAACAGCACCTCATCTTCCGATTAGGCACTTTGCAGTCTTCCGGACTCAATATCGAGTTCAACAATTTCAGATCATAACCTCGGCCCCTATTACATTTTTACTTATATTTTTTTCCCACCCCTCTGTTTTGGATCTTCCCTTCCCCCTCTTTCCTTTTTTTTCTCTCTCCCACATGGCAGCTGTCTCCCATCCTGCCAGTACACTTCACACCTAATCTTGCTGTCTTTGGTCTCCACTGTCCTATTACCATCTCGTCTGGTTTTGAATACCTCTTAATGTCTCTTTTACTTCTTTTGTTCTATCGCAGCCCTGCCTTCGATCTATTTTATTTCCTTTCCAGTTTGAAAAAGGGTTAGACCTGAAACGTCGACTCTAATTTCTCTCCACGGATGTTGCCTGGCCTGCTGAGTTTTTCCAGCATTTTCTGTTGTTATTTTGAGAGGAGGCTGCCCTGCCCTGCTCCGCCCTGCCCTGCTCTGCCAGCGAGACTCGCCGACTGGGCTCGGAGCTCACGCTGCGCGGGGCTCGGCGGCAGCCACAATTATTACGTTGCCTCTCACTGCCGGCAGCAATTGTCAAGACACAAACTCACAAAGTGCGTGTTCACCGGCCAGCCCAGGGCCAAGCCCTGACTCGATGCTGCCCGATTGAAGAATCAGATAAAAAGGAAAAGATAAGGGTTGGGCCAGTAATTGCTGGGCTTAGAATAAGGCATTAACCTTAGAATCATAGAGATTTACAGCACAGAAGGAGGCCATTCGGCCCAGCATGTCTGTGCCAGCCGGAAAAGAGCCACCCAGCCTAATCCCTAACCTCGTAGACCATTACTGACTCATTTTAAAAATCCATCAATTTGGGGCTAACTGTGAAATGTGGGACCCACTACTTGCTGTAAAAGTTGACCAAATTTTCCCATCATGCTTCGCCAGGACAAAGACTGGTTGCTGTGAGAACTTTGCAAAATAAACTCTTTGACTTGTAAGCTGTAAAAGCTGCCAATCGTCTTTCAACAGATATGGAAAACAAGCTTATTGAAGTTCTGTGGATCAGACTATTGACCGTGAAATCAGTGCAATAACAGAAACATCTTCAGACTATGGAATGTACCCAGCCTTGAAACCCATGGATGCCTAACGGACTAGTGATAAGAGGGTCTGAGAAACAACTGATGACCATTTTGCCGTGTAGCTAGGGACACGTACCCAGTGGGAGGGTTGCCAATTGTTGGGGTATAAAAGGTGCTGTTTCAAGACCACTCACTCAGGCAACCTAGTCAGCTGCCAGAAATCACAGATCTAGTCACTGCCGGATTGACCACTCGCTGGTGTTAGTACATATGTGGAGTTTTGCTTGAGCTTAAAGCAAAGGGATAGCTCTGTGTATGCTGGTGTATAGTAATTGGGAATTATTATATGCTACATAACTATCGGATGCTTGCTTGTAATCTCTTGCTGATTTTTAAGTAAAAGAAGTTTCACAGATTCATTGGGTTTTGTGTTGTCCGTTCACTGGGTCTGAACTTTGGAAACTGTTTGACGGGGCGAGGGGCGATTTCCACAGATACGCGGTGAGTTCCGATCCTCCGCAGATTGCTGGACCATTTGTGGCGCTTGCTGTCTCGCCGTGAGGCTCCCTGTTGAACATCAGAGAGTCATAACGGCAATTTGGCTCATCGAGTCCGTGCTGGCTCGCTAGAGCAATCCAGTCAGTCCCATTCCCCCGCTCTATCCCCGTAGCCCTGCAAGTTTATTTCCCTCAAGTGCCTATCCAGTCTCCCCTTGAAAACATTGAGTGTCTCCACTTCCACCACTTCCGTCGGCAGCGAGTTCCAGGTCCTCACCACTCGCTGCGTAAAAAAGTTTTTCCTCACATCCCCCCTGTATCTCTTACCAAAACCTTAAATCTGTGTCTCCTAGTCGTTGTACCATCTACTAGTGGGAACAGCCTTTCCCTGTCTAGCCTATCCAAACCCGTTGTAATCTTGTACACCTCGATCAAATCACCCCTCAACCTCCTTTGCTCTAATGAAAACAAATCCAGCTTCTCCAACCTGTCCTTGTAGCTAAGATCCCCCATCCCCGGAACCATTCTGGTAAATCTCCTCTGCACCCTCTCAAGGGCCTTCACATCCTTCCTAAAGTGTGGTGACCAGAACTGGACGCAATACTCCAGTTGTGGCCTAACCAGCGCTTTATAAAGGTTCAGTATAACTTCTCTACTTTTGTACTCAATACCTCTATTTATGAAGCCCAAGATCCCATATGCTTTGCTAACCACTCTCTCAATATGTCCTGCCACCTTCGGGGATCTATACACATTAACTCCCAGGTCCCTCTGTCCCTGCACATTCTTTTAAAACTGTGCCATTAAGTGTATATTGCCTCTCCCTGTTCCTTCTGGCAAAATGCATCACCTCACACTTCTCTGTATTATAGTCCATCTGCCACTTGTCTGCCCATTCTGCTAGCCTTTCTATGTCCTGTTGCAGTCGATTGGTATCATCCTCACTGTTTGCCACACCCCCAAGTTTGGTGTCATTGGCAAATTTAGAAATTCTACTCTGTATTCCAATATCCAGGTCATTTATATATATCAAAAAAAGCAGTGGCCCCAGCACTGACCCTTGGGGAACACCACTGTCTACCATCCTCCAGTCTGAAAAACATAATGGCAATCGTGAAATTGCTGGATTTACGATGTTGTTATGAACTAATCCCACCGCAGCTGTATTGAGCTGGAAATCAGTGTCGGAGAGGAGCCTGGTGTTGTGGCGAAAAATATTACTTCCATAAATTTCACACACTAGCCTGTCAAGGGTAAAGAGTCAAACAATTTATTAAGATTCCAACGGTTTCCTACACAACAATGAACAGTTTTGATTGACCAATAGTTACAGACAAACAAATTGGGCTGATCAGGGAGACAACTTAAAGCTCCGGCCGCTCGTGCCTGGTTGTCTCACCCGAATGCTTCGAACGTTCAGTATTTATTCCTTCCGACCACAGAGGTCACAGGTCACCACTTCCACATAATTCAATCATCTGCGGGACCGCAGAGATCACATGTTTATACACACCCTTTAGCTGCCACACCTCCTCAGAGATCTAATCAATTTAAAGGTTACACATTACTCAATTATCCGGGCTGTTCATATACATAATTTGCACACAATGTTGTTTTAGATTGATGTAGTTTCAAGAACTGTTTTTCTTAAGCACAGTAATTTTGCACTAACCCTATTACCCCTTCAATCCCCCATTTGGCCGAAATTTTTCATCCACATAATTCTAGGCCAACGTATACCCAGTCTTTATGCAGAAATTGGTGTTGTGATGTGCCGGTTCCTGAGTCCCGGGGTCTCCACTCCGGGGTCCAGGTTCCCATCTCCTGTCGCACCTCATTCTGTTGCTCATAAAACCTCATCATATAGGGGTTTTGGGCGTAAGTGCGCCACCTTCTGAGACAGTGCTAGGTTCTGGTAGTTTGAGGGTGGTTGGGTTACAGGTCTGCTCGATAGTAAAGATGTTAGTGTGGCGGTTCCACCGGGTGTCCCTTACACATATAATGTATATAATTCACTTTAACCTAACTGTACGTGTATTACTTACCTGTTTGGGCCATTGCCCCTTTAACTTACCTGTGGGGGCCGTTGCCCCTTTAAGACGCGCCCTAGCGTGCTGACGTCACGTCACACATTGCGTGACGTATGTGCGGCAGCCGCCGGCCCGACTCGGCCGCATCGGCCGGCAGACATAAGCGACGCGATCCCCCGCTCGGCCTCCAGCTCCCGCTACCGCGGTCGCGACTTCGGCCTCAACGGCCAGCCTACGCACCGGGTGAATGTGCCGACGTATCGGCGTGGGTCACGTGACCGCCCCAAGCGCGGGCCAATGCCAGGACGCGGTCACGTGACACCCGAAGAGCGGGAAAACGCGACCGAGCGTGATGACGTCATCACGCTCTCCCGAGGACTACGGACTCAGTCCTCGTGGAGTCCCCGTCGGGGTAAGACCTATCTCGCATTGCTCCTGTATAAAGCCAGCTTACCTGTTGTATTTCGGCAGTTCCAGTTAATAAACAACTTAGTGATTATTCATCCGAACTCGAACTAAATTATTTAGTAGGCATTCGTCCCGAGAGGTCAACACGAATACCTACAATAGTGCTTTGCTGATACAACATTTAAGTAACATACATAGGCAATACAGCATTATTACCATCACCACAAAGGTAACCAGGCCTTGAATTAGTGACGTTCCCATAGAGCCTAACCATCCCGAGAACCAGCCCCACAACGTGGAGGCTGGTGGTTGCTTAAGCTTGTTAACCTCTTCTTGGATATGCTCTGCCAGATTGGTAATTTCTTCAGAGCAATCCGGGATGTATGTACAACATTCGGCCCCAATGAGGGCACAGGTTCCCCCTTTTTCTGCCAACACATAGTCAAGGGCCATCCGATTTTGTAGGGCTACTGTGCGGAGGGCTACCATCTCTGCATTAACCTTAACTAGGGCTTCAGCTGTATCGTTGGCCACCTGTTCCAGGACGGAGGCCATGTTAATGGATTCCCTAGCCAATTTACCCGCTCCATTCTCGGGGCAACCAGGGGTAGGCCCTGTGACTGCGCACGAAATGAGTCCCGTTGTAGGGCGTATACTTATTTATCACTGGGGGGTCCCATCGTACCAAAAAGTCACCGTTCTTGTTTAATGACGGGAGTTTCACACTACCTCCTCCGACAGGCAAGGTAATGCTATATATGCAGTTACTGTAGCCCACAATAGGATCTGCCGGTCGTCCCTGCTTTGTGAGACATAGCTCTTCTCCTTGTCCCTCCTTACTCCTCGTTCTCAGGAACGGTGGTAGATAGGAATCGTTATAGGTTGACCGTGTCCACTCACTACAATGGTGCTGCCGTCTGCCTCGGCGGCATAACAGCCCACGCTTGTGCATCCTGTTCTAACTCCAAACATCCAACTGACCGTCTCAGCATCACTGAGTGGGATTGGTTGTAGGGGAATTCCTTCCTCCGAGTGCGTGGGGACATGGGCGCAGACCCAACAGCTGGCAACGTTAACTCTCTTGGCATAGGTGTATGACATGTATAAACAGGTATTCACATGTAACTCTCTTTTGGCCCTTGGGGGTACTCTGGCCTGAGTCCTCCCGAGGCTACATATTATAATTACACAAACAAGCAAACTACACATGATATCGCGTAACACATTTGTTAGATCCGGGTATCTTAATGTTGTGTCTTTTCAATAATCAGGCAAAGACTGCAAGGAACGATCAACAGGTGTTTACTGGATGAGGTTCAAACTGCAACTGACTGTACAGATCACTACTCAGGGTTTATATACAGGTGTGGTCACTGCCGGTACTACAGGATACAGGAGCTGTAAAAAGTAGTTCTCCCCCTTAAAGGTACATACACTACAATTCCTCCCCTTTTAGATTAACAGTACCATAACACTCATTTAACAATTAAATATCAAACTAATTACAATTAACACTTTTAACATGCAACATTAACTGGAAATAGTCTATTTATAAATTCAGTCTTTGGGGAGGCTTCCTGATTCTTTCTGGATAACGCCTTTCCCGAGTGTCTCGCTCTTGGTGCGGAGGCGATTCTAACACCCTGTCGTCAGTTGATTCATCAGCTTCCAATGCTATTGTTTCTGAGGTAGATGCGACCTGTACGTCGGGTTCCTCACCAGGTACGTATGGCCGAGACATGGGGTTGACTCGTTCCTGTGACTCTAGGATCTGGTCAGCATGGCGTCTCACAATGTTCTCCCCAACATCCACTGTGTACATTAGTGGCCCCTGCCGTGTGCATATCGTTCCTGGTTGCCATTTCTCTGTTCGGCAGTCGCGGGCTAAGACTGGTTGCCCTACATTGAAGCTCCTTGTCGGCTTCTCATTGATGTGTTGGAATTGCTTATTCTCAACATCTCTTCGTACATTTGGTCTGAGCAAATCCAGACGAGATCTCAACCTTCGGTTAAAGAACATCATGGCCGGGGCCTGGTTGGTGACTGCATGTGTCGCATTTCTGTAGGCTAACAGGAAATTGTCCACCTTATGCTGCAGTGGAATGTCGTCATCGCACATGGCCTTTACTGCTTTTTTAAAGGTTTGTACGAACCTCTCAGCCAATCCATTTGTGGCTGGATGATACGGGGCGGATGTGTAATGCCTTACCCCATTCCTTTTCATAAATCTTCAAAACTCTTCGGACACAAACTGTGGTCCGTTATCAGAGCAAATCTGCTCTGGCAAGCCGTTCCTGGCAAAAATGGTCCGTAGGACTGCAATAGTTTTCTCCGTGGTGGTGGAGGACATTTTGATCACCTCAGGCCATTTCGAGTGCGCATCCACGGCTATTAAAAACATTGAGTCCATGAATGGACCAGCAAAGTCAATATGCACCCGTTGCCATGGAGATGAGGGCCACTCCCATGGGTGTAGAGGGGCATGTGTTGGTGCATTTTGGACCTTCTGGCATCCTGAGCAGCTCTTTGTCAGGTCCTCGATTTGCTGATCGATCCTCAGCCACCACACATAAGCCCTAGCAAGGCTTTTCATTTTCACCCCTCCCAGATGACCTTCGTGAAGCTCATTGAGCACTCTCTCCCTTAACTTGGGTGGAATTACCACTCGGGATCCACACATCAAGGTCCCCTGGCATACTGACAGCTGTTCTCTTCTGGATGAGAATGCTGGCAACAGTGAGTCGCCATGTGCTGGCCATCCCTTCACCGTCAAATCATACACCCGAGACACTGTCGGGTCTCCTCTATACCAGCGTTAGTTACTGGCAAGCATTCAATTATAGTCGAATGAAATATTTCAACAGGATCCACTGCTGGTGCTTCCTCCGCAGTAGGCAGTGGCAAGCATGATAGCCCATCAGTGTTTCCATGCTGTTTCGTGCCCTTATACTCGATATCATATTGGTGCGCCCCTAGAAAAAGGGACCATCTTTGTAGCCGTTGCGCAGTCATCACCGGAACGCCCTTCTTTGGATTAAAGATGGAGACAAGTGGTTGGTGGTCAGTCAGCAAGGTGAGCTTCTGCCCGTGCAGATAGTGATTGAACTTTTTCACTCCCCACACTAGGCTGAGGGCCTCCCTGTCAATCTGGGCGTAGTTACGCTCGGCTGAGGTTAGTGACCGAGACACAAAGGCTACTGGCCTCTCCGAGCCGTCCGGGAATTTGTGCGACAGCACCGCTCCAATGCCATAGGGTGATGCATCACACACCAACCGAATTGGTAGTGCTGGGTTGAAATGAGCCAACACCTCTTTCGATGTGATCAATGCTTTGCTCTTCTGGAAAGCTCGTTTACATTCGTCACTCCACTTCCATGGTACCCCCGTTTACAGTAGGGTGTTCAGTGGGTGTAGTATGGTAGACAAATTTGGCAAGAACTTATGGTAGTAGTTCACCAGCCCGAGGAACGACCTCAGTTGTGACACATTTTCCTGTGCTGGAGCCTTGACTACTGCCTCAATCTTTTCAGGGGACTTATGTAACCCCTCTTTATCAATAACGTGGCCACAATACGAGATCTGCTCCTGGAAAAACTCGCATTTGTGGCGATTAGCTCGGAGCCCATATTCCTTCAATCTAGTGAGCACCTGCTCCAGGTTGGTGAGGTGATCACTGTCATTTTCGCCCGTGACCAGGATGTCGTCCAAATAACACTAGGTCCCTGGAATCCCTTGCAGGACTTGATCCATTGCCCTTTGCCAAATAGCCGGAGCTGATGGTACCCTGAACACCAGCCGGTTGTATTGGTAGAGACCTTTATGAGTGTTGATCGTGAGGTACTGTTTCAAGGCTTCTTCTACCTCCATTTGCAGGTACGCCTGGGCCAGATCAATCTTAGTGAAGCGTTTCCCTCCAGATAGCGAGGCGAAAATATCTTCAATCCGCGGAAGCGGATATTGTACAGTGTGAAGGACTGGGTTCACTGTCACCTTAAAGTCCCCACAGATGCGAACCTTCTTTGGTTCCCCAGGCGTATTACTCAACGACCTCTTCATTACAGGAACGATGGGTGTAGCCCACTCGCTCCAGTCCACTTTGGACAGTACTCCTGAACATTCCAAACCTTCCAGCTCTGCTTCAATGGCTGGGCGGATCGCATAAGGTACCGGTCTGGCCTTAAAAAACTTTGGGCTTGCATTTTCCTCTATTTTGATCATCGCTGTTATGCCTTTTAGTGTTCCGAGTCCCTGCTGGAACACTTCTTGTGCGTCGGTTAGCATTTTTGACAGTCGTCCAGGTGTGACGTCGTCATCCTTTTTGGCATCTACAGTCAGTGCTTGTATGGAATGCCAATCTAGCTGTATCTTCCGGATCCATTCACGTCCTAGTAGTGGTGGTCCTCCATCTGGCAATACATATAGGTCAATTTTTGGTGTTTCCTTGCCGTTATATATAATGTTCACCCTTATTTTTCCTTTGGGGTAGACTTTTTGCCCCATGTACGTCTTCAAGACAATCTTTGTATCTCTCAAGGGTATATGTGAGAATAGCCGCTTGTAGTCCCTTCGGTTTATGACTGTTAGGGCTGATCCTGTGTCCAATTCCATTTTCACTTGGACTCCTGCTATCTTGAGCGTGACCCAGATAGTTTGGTGATCCTCCGTTTTGATCACATTATGTAGTTTCAGACAACCCAGCTCCTTGCTTCCGGAGTCTGTATCACTCTTCTGTTCGTCTGAACTACTCTCCGTCACCTTATGTACTTTCTTGTACTTCTCCTGTGGAGATTTCTTGCTGCTGGTTTTCTTTCCCGACCTGCAGACTCTTGCTATGTGTCCTACTTTTCCACACTGTCTGCACACTTTGTCCTTGAACCAGCAATCATTATGGTCGTGTGTTGTTCTGCCGCAGCGATAGCACTTCACTGTTCCGTATGACATTTCATTTGTACCATATTCTTGCAGTCTCCGTTGTATCTCTGCAGCGCCCCGTGCTGCTGCTTCGTGTGATACTGCAATGCTGAAAGCCTTGTCCAGCGTAAGATCCTTTTCTGATAGAAGCCATTTCTGGGTTCCTTCACTTTGAAGCCCACACACAAACTTGTCCCTTAAAGTATCTGCTAGTCCCGTTCCAAACTGGCAGTGTTTCGATAGCTTGCTCAGTTCCGTTAAATACTCAGCATTACTTTCATCTTTATGCTGGTTCCTTTTGTGAAACTTAAATCTTTCTGCTATCAGCAGCGGTGTGGGGTTTAAGTGGTCCTGTAGGATTGACACTATGTTTTCAAAATCCTTTTCTACTGGCTTCTCTGGGGTTACTAGGTTTTGTAGTAAGCCATACGTTTTTGCACCCATTGAATTCAACAATACCAGCGCTTTCTTGTCATCTGGCACTTCATTCGCCTTGCAGTATACTTCTATGCGTTCGACATATGTCGTCCAATCTTCGACTTCATTGTCGAACGCTGTGATACTGCCACTCTTCGGCATTTTTGGGTGTGGTTAGACTGGCTTAAAATGGTGTCTCCCACGCTTTCCTTTCTTCCCCGCTGCAGCTTAAAATGGCGTCTCCCGCGCTTTCCTTTCTTCCCTGCAGCGGCTTAAAATGGCGTCTCCCGTGCTGCTGCCAACGCCACTCTCGGCGGTCCTCGTGGCAAATGGCGATGCCCTGTGGGTTTCGTGCGCTGCTCCTGCGCTGCTGCCAATGCCGTTCTCTGCGGTCCTCGTGGCAATGACAGCGCCTCGCGTTTTCCTGCGCGCCTCTCTCCCCCGTTGACGCTGCTCGGCCCCTGAACACCGGCTGCGCTCTGCTCTCTCTCGCCTCTCTCCCCCGTTGACGCTGCTCGGCCCCTGAACACCGGCTGCGCTCTGCTCTCTCTTGCCTCTCTCCCCCGTTGACGCTGCTCGGCCCCTGAACACCGGCTGCGCTCTGCTCTCTCTCGCCTCTCTCCCCCGTTGACGCCGCTCGGTCCCGAACACCGGCTGCGCTCTGCTCTCTCTCGTTGACGCTGCTCGGCCCTTGAACACCGGCTGCGCCCCGTGCGCTCTGCCTTCTCTCTCTCCCCCATCGACGCTGCTCGGCCCTTTCTGTGCCGCTCGGTCGGCTCTAGCCGCCGCTGTCCGGGAAGGGTCTGCGCAGTACCTGTTGCCAGCCCGTTTCGCTGGACCACCGTGGCTGGAAGGCCAAGCCTGGCTCTCGACAGCCTCCCCTGCGATGCCCGTGCATCTGGACTCGACCTCCTTATGCAGAGTTGCAGGTAGGTTCGAATCTTCTCGTCGCCAATGTTAGATCCGGGTATCTTAATGTTGTGTCCTTTCAATAATCAGACAAAGACTGCAGGGAACGATCAACAGGTGTTTACTGGATGAGGTACAAACTGCAACTGACTGCACAGAGCACCACTCAGGGCTTATATACAGGTGTGGTCACTGCTGGTACTACAGGATACAGGAGCTGTAAAAAGTAGTTCTCCCCCTTAAAGGTACATACACTACAACATTCATCTTGGGTCGTCTGTATTTCTTCCGGCGTTTTCTGCTGCGGCGTCCGCCTTCAGTTTCCTAGAGTGTGCATGAAGGCAGGGTTATTTATTTTGTTCGCTGGTGCTGGGGTTGTTGGATTCATACACCTTGAGCTGGGACCAATGTTTTCATCGGCCAGCCCCACCCATATCTATGCAGGCGCACGTATCTCCGCTAATTAGGACTTCAAATGGGCCAGACCAACGGGGAGCAAACCCCGTTCGTCCTGGCAGACATTTTACCATTACCTTCGCGACTACCTGCAGGACCTCCCCCTGGTCCTCCAACTCCTTCTGTTCATCCCTGCCTGCTTGCCGTTCCCTCGCTTTCTTCCTCAATTCCTTAAGTTGTTTACTCAGTTCCAAGACGTACTTTCTAATCCGTCGGATCCCTCCTTTATGATTCCTTCCGGCAGGCGCATCGCCCGGCCTGTCATCAACTCATATGGAGTTAATCCCGTCACTCGGTTAGGAATTGCCCTTTGTCTCATCAAGATTGCGGGTAGTAAATCCGCCCAAGCTTGTCCTGTCTCTTGGATGGCCTTGGTTAGGGCTGTTTTAAGTGTCCTGTTCATACGTTCTACCATCCCAGAGCTATGCGGGTGGTAGGGGATATGAAACTTCTGTCTAATACCCAACGTAGCACACACCTCCTTCGTTATCTGTCCGGTGAAATGGGATCCCTGGTCGGAATTGATTTGGATAGGGACACCCCAACGTGGGATTACTTCCTCGGCTAGTATTCGGGCCACCGTGATTGCGGTGCAATTTCGCGTGGCGAACGCTTCTACCCACCGTGTAAACTGATCTATTATTACTGGACAGTATTTCTTGCCTCTTGAGGATGGTAAAGGTCCCGTGAAGTCTATCTGTATACACTCCCACGGCCCCCTAGCAGCGCTGTTATGTGAATACACGGATCCCCTCCCTGCCCCACGGGGGCCGCTGGCCTTCAGTCCTTCCCCAAGTCCTTCAGCGCTTTGATTAGCTGCTGTCGGTTCATCTCTTCTACTTTAAAGCCTGACTGACTATTTCCTGTCTCCTCTTCTGATCTGGGTGCCCAACACTTAGCAGTGGCATGTCCCTTTTTCCCGCAATTGTCACATCGGACGGTTGGTCTCTTGGGGCCCCTACAGTCGGCGGCAGAATGACCCGTCTTGCCACAGTTGTAGCATTCGCCTCGGCCTGCACACTTACTACTATTAGCCGCGGCCACTTCTTGTTTTATCCCCCCAGGGTTAATGTGGCATGCCCACCGGACAGCTTGGTCATATGTGTCCGCGACTACCACCCCCATTCTCAAGATCTTTTGATGGTCGGCCGAAAGGCCGTCCTTAAACATTTTTACGAAGACTGGGTCGTCTCTGTTCGGGGCCACCTGTCCCGAGGATTCTTGGTATTGAAACCATAACCGTTCCCCGTAATCATTGGCGTTTCCCCCTTATTCTGGCGGGTCTGCATTATCAATCCCCAATTTGGAGTGGACGCTCCCATTAAGGCCTGTACAGCCTGAACGAACCCCGTTCTGGCTGCGTCTCGGTTCAGCCTCGTTTCATGTAAGGTGGGTACCCACGTGCCATCCCTATGCGGGTTCTGCAATACCGCTCACCGATCCTTTGGACATTTGGCGCGGACTATTTGGTGGATATCTCTCTCGTGCATATCGTGGGTCTCATACAACTCTTCTAACTTCTGCCAAAATTCTACGTTTCTTTTCCGCGGTTGTAGGCTCCCCAAATTCTGGTTTATCATTTGTTTTTCTCCAGGGGTGGAAGCCGTATATCTATATCTGGGGTTTCCTCCCGCTCCGCCTGCAGTCACCGTTACGGGGGCTGCCGGCTTCTTGCCCCTCGATTCCTCGTCAGAACTAAGTGGGGGGGGGCCGTGGCCGTTACTGTGGCAACATACGTCGGAGGGAGGTCATAATTTGATCCCCCATTTGCCGGTTTGTTCATACCGCTCTCTCCACTGTTTATTCTCGGCTTCTGTTTCCTTACTTTTTTCTACTAATTGTTCGGTTTTACTTTGTAACACACATAACTGATAAACTAAAAGGTACTCTGGCTTTCTTTGCCTTCTGTTTCTGTTTCTCCCACCAATTCTTTTGCTCCTTGGGGACAACCGAGGGATCCCACCCATCTTTAATCATTTTGTCTATTAAGCCCGTCTGGTCGTCTGCATAGAACCTACTAAGAGACCCTTCCGGCCCCCATTCAAGGTCTTTCTCTGACGCCATTATGTGATCTGACCTTCCCTCGCTTCCTCTGCGAATGAGTCTCTTCACGCGGGTCTACTTCTCAGTGGGACCGTACTTGCAACAGTTTGTTGTCAGCGGTACGTCCCTTACTTGCTATTCCGCCACTTATTTATCACGATGGGATTATCCCTCAATTCTCACACCAGTTCATGCGTATCACACATTCACTCACAGGTCTCCGCCATCACCTTGTCCTCTGGGTGTTCCCTTCGACCTATTAAACCTTGGCCATCACGTGGGGCATTTGCCCTCTAATTCCGGCTCAAGCTAGGCGACTGAGATAATTTGTGACAATTGAGGCGACGGGGACACTCGTTTCTCTTACACACAGTATATCTACCGTCTTTTATCGCAACGACAATGTCCCTTCCAATACTATTGAAGTAAGATATTAAAAATTGGATTTAATAAGGTAAAACAAACCAGGATTCATCTATAACAGCAATATATAAAATGGAGGGAATAGGTTAATTTGTGCTCTGAGTTGAACAATAGAAGTCTGTAAAAATTGTATAAACCCAGATAAGGTTTAAACAGGACTATGGGTTAACTGCGGAGAGATTAAAACTGTCAAAACAACCCCTTAGAAAGAGGGAGAGATATATGGGTTCGGCCACGCGAGTCGACACCCTTGCACTTAAGGGTTTGTTAAGTGTGAAGCTCAATAGGGTTCTATTCTTTTAACTAACTAAAGTGTTTTTGCTCTGTAGAAATAATTCAAGAGAGAGAGACAGAAAGTCTGCGGAGTGCCCGCTTTGGAAAGATCTACTATCTTAGAGAAATACTTAGAAAGACCAAGCCATCTGACAACAGCAAATGGACCATCGTAAAGTAATAAAATTGAGGCCCGGGTCATGAGAAAGTAACAAGACCAACTGATAACGAAATGTGAGATTTGTAAGCGACTAGAAGAATGGAATGTCATGGTTTTATAATTACAATTTAACTATAATTCTCTATATGTTAATAAGCTTATCCCCGCCTTTAGGGCAGGGCCTTAATTTTTGTATAACTGTGTGAACCTCAAGAGATTCGGTGGAGTTGGAGCCTTGTGTTGGGACGCAAGAGCCATAGCTCCCCAGGCCTGAATAAACCGTTTTTACTTCAATTATTGGGTCTGTCTTTCTTACAACAAGCCAGTGTTGTCGACTGTGTATATCACTCAGTCCACACTTTGGGGGCTTACATCACTATAATTTACGTGTAAATTAAGACCATACTCACTCCGTCTAGGTGTGTCTCTTTTACCAATTCACAGGCTCTGCACGATTCGGATACTCGCTCCGTAGACAGACAGGTGTCCGCCTGAATCACAATTTTCCGGGTGGTATTCCAAATCTACTCACCCACTCGTGTCCTCTTGGTCACTGTCCATCTATGTTTCGATGTGTTCTGCCGACTACGCCAAATGTTGTGGCAAAAAATATTACTTCCATAAATTTCACACACTAGCCTGTCAAGGGTAAAGAGTCAAACAGTTTATTAAGATTCCAACGGTTTCCTACACAACAATGAACAGTTTTGATTGACCAACAGTTACAGACAAACAAATTGGGCTGATCAGGGAGACAACTTAGAGCTCCGGCCGCTCGTGCCTGGTTGTCTCACCCGAATGCTTCGAACGTTCAGTATTTATTCCTTCCGACCACAGAGGTCACATGTCACCACTTCCACATAATTCAATCATCTGCGGGACCGCAGAGATCACATGTTTATACACACCCTTTAGCTGCCACACCTCCTCAGAGATCCAATCAATTTAAAGGTTACACATTATTCAATTATCCGGGGGTGGCTGTTCATATACATAATTTGCACACAATGTTGTTTTAGATTGATGTAGTGTCAAGAACTGTTTTTCTTAAGCACAGCAATTTCGCACTAACCCTATTACCCCTTCACTGGTAAAGACGTAATTTATGGTCCTCAACCTGGGAGGCCAGAAAGGGAACAAGTGAAGCTGTGGCGTCCCATTCCAGCAGGTAGTGCTTGTTCCGAAAGATTTTTAATTCTTTTTATCTGTCTTGGCAATCTTTTCGTGCCAGTCTTGCCACCCACACTCCTGTTAGCGTTGGAGGCAATCATTTTCAGGACGCCAAGCTGTTTCGACACTCAGAAGAGGGTGAAAGCAGTGCAATGGCCGGCCCACTCCTCCTGATCATGACGCACGACCTGGAAGAGGAACAGAGGGAGCGGAAGCGTAGAGTGAGGAACCACAGCGGGGGCTGAGCAGATATTATTAACCCCCCCCCCGCCCAGAGAGTGTAGAGGGGGGAGAATGTCCTTCGAGACAATGGCCCAGAAATTTGGGTCTCCACGGGTGTGGTAAACCACTTTTATCGTTCACTATCATTACACTATGGTTATCACTGTTTATATCGTTACACTATGGTTATCATTGTTTACACTGTTGTATCACTACACAAGGTCACCTCTTGTCACGCTGTTATACCTGGGCTGACCACAGCTGACTCCGCCCATGACTCCGCCTGCTTGCCCAGGTATAAAGGTGGTCGACTGGCTGGTATTCCTCCTTGTTGGACCCGATCACCCACGAGGGTGGGCTCTGTTATTTAGCCAATAAAAACCTATAGTTGCTACCTTAACTCGTCGCTTTTCATTGGATGAATTGATAGGTATATCAATTTTATTGGCTAAATTTTGCAATGAGTGGATCAGAGCAGCCAAACGACCAGCCAAACGGCCAGCTACAACAGCCACAGCAGCCGGCCTGGCTGCGAGCCCTCCGACCGCCGTACCTGGATCTAAACCCACAGGCAGCGAACTCAGCCCTCGACTTCAAACACTGGCTGAGCTGTTTCGAATCCTACCTGGGAGAATCCGGCGTGCCTCCGGGATCCAAACTAAGAGTTCTGACCGCCCAAGTGAGCCCTAAAGTATTTGCAATCATCCAGGACCTTACTACATACGAGGACGCCCTCAACCTGCTGAAAGAGCAGTACCGGAGCCCGGTAAACTCTATGTATGCCAGACACCTCCTAAGATCCCGCTCGCAACAGCCAGGAGAGTCTGTAGATGAATTTTTACGGGCGCTACAAACACTCGGCAGGGACTGTGACTTTAAAGCTGTAACGGCTGCAGAAAATACTGAAGGGAATATCCGCGATGCCTTCGTGAAAGGCCTTCGGTCCGACTACTCACGGCAAAGACTGCTCGAATCAAAGGACCTCGACCTGAATACAACTGCAGCCCTCGCTCGCTCTCTGGAAGTGGCCCATCGGGACCTCGAGGTGTATTCCAGGTACTGTGCTGCGCGACCCTGGGACTCCGGCCCGACCCCGGCCGCAATACCCCTCGCACCGCCGCCTCTGGGACCTACCTCAGCGTCGGCGTCCCAGAACCGATCGGGGCCGCCACCCCCGGTACCAGCTGCAACATCGGAGCCCCGCGATCGGGCCGCCGGCTGCTTCTTCTGTGGCCAGGCGAAACACCCGAGGACGCGCTGCCCTGCAAGAAACGCGACTTGCTCCGATTGCCACAAGAAAGGCCACTTCGCTAAGGCCTGCAGGGGGAGAGCCACAGACACCAGCAGTGCCTCATGCGAGTTGTGGGGGCGGCCATCTTTCATCAAGGCCACAGATGCCAGTATCCCCTCGTGTGAGTCGTGGGGGCGGCCATCTTTGATCAAGGCCACCGACACCAGCAGTGCCTCATGTGAGTTGTGGGGGCGGCCATCTTCTCCGCCATTTTATTCAACCTCGTGGGCGCCGCCATTTTGTCCACCACACTCGACCGCCACCTTGTCTCCAGACCGGACCACCGCCTCACCCGCAGACTACAGCAGCTCGCTCAGCCATACACTAGCCTCCGTCACACTGGACCAAGCTCGCCCGCATCACCTGTCCAAGTCCATGATGGACATCAAAGTAAACGGCCACGCCACGACCTGCCTGTTCGACAGCGGAAGCACGGAGAGTTTCATCCATCCAGACACGGTGAGCCACTACTCCCTCACTGTCCGGCCAACGTGCAACCGGATCTCGATGGCGTCGAGGTCCCATTCTACAGACATCAGCGGCTACTGTGTTGTGACCCTGTCGGTTAGGGGCACGGAGTATAAAAATTTTAAACTCCTCGTCCTGCCCCAGCTCTGCGCTGCCATCCTACTAGGGCTGGATTTCCAATCCCACCTTCAAAGTGTCACTTTGGCATACGGTGGACCCCTCCCCCCACTCACAGTCGACAACCAGCAGCCTTTAAACCGTCCACTGCATACCACCTGCGGCCTATCCACCCTCAAGGTCCCGCCCCCCTCCCTGTTCGCTAACCTCACCTGCGACTGTAAACCCGTCGCCACCAAGAGCAGGCGGTACAGCGCCGGGGACAGAGCTTTTATTAGCTCTGAGGTGCAGCGTCTCCTGAAGGAGGGCATCATCGAGAGGAGCAACAGCCCCTGGCGTGCCCAGGTCGTAGTCGTTAAGACCGGCAATAAAAACCGCCTGGTCATCGACTACAGCCAAACCATAAACCGGTACACCCAGCTGGATGCATACCCCCTTCCCCGCATATCTGATATGGTCAATCAGATTGCACAGTACCGGGTATTCTCCACCATCGACCTTAAGTCGGCCTATCATCAACTCCCTATCTGCCCTGAGGACCGCCAGTATACCGCCTTCGAGGCGAATGGCCGCCTCTACCACTTCCTTAGGGTTCCCTTCGGCGTCACCAACGGGGTTTCGGTCTTCCAAAGGGAGATGGACCGGATGGTTGACCAGAACGGGCTGCAGGCCACGTTCCCTTATCTAGATAACGTCACCATCTGCGGCCGCGACTGGCAGGACCACGATGTTAATCTGGAGAAATTCCTCCGTACGGCCGAACGGCTGAACCTCACTTACAATAAGGAGAAATGTGTGTTTAACACCTCGCGTCTCGCCATCCTCGGCTGCGTAGTAGAGAACGGGGTCATCGGCCCCGACCCCGAAAGAATGCGCCCCCTCATGGAGCTACCCCTCCCCCACTGTCCAAAGGCGCTGAAGAGAACCCTGGGGCTATTCGCCTACTATGCCCAATGGGTGCCGAATTATGCGGACAAAGCCAGACCCCTCATGAAGTCCACCTCCTTCCCCCTGACGGCAGAAGCATGCGCAGCCTTCTCCCTCATAAAGGGAGACATTGCTAAGGCCACAATGCACGCGGTGGATGAGTCTATCCCTTTCCAAGTGGAGAGCGATGCATCCGACTTTGCCCTAGCAGCAACCCTTAACCAGGCGGGGAGACCTGTGGCCTTCTTCTCAAGGACCCTCCAGGGCCCTGAGATCCGACACTCTTCGGTCGAGAAGGAGGCCCAGGCGATCGTGGAGGCAGTACGACGCTGGAGGCATTACCTGGCAGGCAAACGATTTACCCTCCTCACCGACCAGCGTTCAGTCGCTTTTATGTTTAATAACAAGCTGAGGGGCAAAATCAAGAACGACAAGATCTTGAGGTGGAGAATCGAGCTCTCCACCTATGATTATGATATCTTGTACCGACCTGGTAAACTGAACGAATCCCCAGATGCTCTATCACGAAGTACATGCGCCAACGCGCAAATTGATAGACTGCAGACCCTCCACAACGACCTCTGCCACCCCGGGGTCACCAGACTTTACCACTTCATTAAGGCCCGCAACCTGCCCTACTCCATCGAGGAGGTCAGGACCATGACCAGGAACTGCCAGACCTGTGCCGAATGCAAACCGCATTTCTTTAGGCCGGACAGAGCAAGCCTGATCAAGGCCACCCGCCCCTTCGAGCGCTTGAGCATCGATTTTAAGGGGCCCCTCCCGTCCTCTGACCGTAATGTGTACTTCCTCAACATCATTGATGAGTACTCCCGTTTCCCCTTTGCCTTCCCCTGCCCAGACATGACCAGTACCACGGTCATCAAATGCCTGAACGACCTCTTCGCCTTGTTCGGGTTCCCGAACTATATACATAGCGACCGGGGCTCATCCTTCATGAGCGAGGAACTTCGCCAGTTCCTACTAGCGAGAGGCATTGCTGCAAGCAGGACCACCAGCTACAACCCCCGAGGGAATGGCCAGGTGGAAAGAGAGAACGCGACTGTCTGGAAGGTCGTTCTCTTAGCCTTAAAGTCTAAGGGCCTGCCAACCTCTCGCTGGCAGGAAGTCCTCCCGGCAGCGCTGCATTCCATCCGGTCACTGCTTTGCACGGCCATTAACGCCACCCCCCATGAACGAATGTTTGTTTTCCCCAGGAAGTCGACTACGGGAACCTCGCTACCAACATGGCTGACTTCTCCGGGGCCCGTCTTGCTGCGAAAGCACGTGCGGGCCCATAAAATGGACCCCCTGGTCGAGAGGGTGGACCTCCTGCACGCCAACCCCCAGTACGCCTATGTGGCATACCCAGACGGGCGGGAGGGCACAGTCTCCTTACGAGACCTTGCACCCTCGGGCACCCCTGAGACACCACCATTACCCCCCACCACCCCCCCAAATCCACCCCAGGTAGACGGCATGCCGGAACCCCACGAGCCTTCGCCGACCACGCAGACACCAGCATTAACATCGGATACTGCATCACCGCCGCCGCTGCTGCGCCGATCAGAGAGACTTACGAGGCCTCCGGACAGACTGACATACCCGAACTGGTAGCACACTTCACCCCGCCGGACTCAAATCTAAACAAGGGGTGAATGTGGTAAACCACTTTTATCGTTCACTATCGTTACACTATGGTTATCACTGTTTATATCGTTACACTATGGTTATCACTGTTTACACTGTTGTATCACTACACAAGGTCACCTCTTGTCACGCTGTTATACCTGGGCTGACCACAGCTGACTCCGCCCATGACTCCGCCTGCTTGCCCAGGTATAAAGGTGGTCAACTGGCTGGTATTCCTCCTTGTTGGACCCGATCACCCACGAGGGTGGGCTCTGTTATTTAGCCAATAAAAACCTATAGTTACTATCTTACCTCGTCGCTTTTCATTGGATGAATTGATAGGTATATCAACGGGTGCGTACGCATGGGGTACCCACCTGTAAGCTCAATGGAAGTGCCGGTTTCCTGCATGCACTGCGCATGCGCGGGGAACCGGCACTTCTGTTCCCCTGAAAGAAGGGGTTGAGAGGTGGAACGCGTGCGCAGGAGAGGCGGCGCGTGCGCATCAAACTTACGTTTTTTTTCCAGGTTTTTCCGGGAGGGTAAGTCTCCAGGAGTTACACTTTTAAAAAGCAGGGGCAAGGCCTGCTTTTTACAAGGTAAGTGGTGAATTCATTAAAATTAAAACATTTTTCCACAGGTTTATTATTTTTAAATACTTTAAAGAAAGGTAAGTTTATTTTTAGCCCCATTAGAAAATGTAATTAATTTTTTCTAAAATTTAAATTATTGTTTAAAATAGTTATTTCATGTAATTTATAGTTATTTTAAAAATGTGATGTTTTTAAAAATGTATTTGAAGATTTAGTGATGTTTTGGGGCTTATAGTATTTATAGGTTTGACAGGTCTTCCTGTCAATTTTATGAATGAAGCATTCCCTGCTCCCATTGGCTCTCCATGGCCCACGTGATCCCAGGGGACGCTTCGAACTAACTGCGCCCCTGGGATACACGAGCACTGTGCGCTGGCAGTTGGAGGAGGCCCAGGATCAGAATCCCACGTGGGCCCACAGCTCAACGGCCGGCGCGCTAGGTAAGTGCAGGTCAGGGGCTTACACCCGCGGGAAGCCCCCGACCCGAATTTCTGGCCCATTGTCGGAGGAGCTCTGCGTGCGCTGATTGCGTTTCAGAGGACCAGCAGCCCTGGTCTACCTCCCGCAGGGCCTTGGCAGTGGCCGTGAATGTGACGACAGCCCTCAACTTTTATGCATGCGGTTCCTTGGAGGCAGGCAGCAGCGACATCCGCGACATCACCCAGGGCAGGGCCAGGGCCTGCATTCAGCACTGTTCCGCAGGGTGTCTGACTTCATTTGCTGTGACATGTCTCCAACGCAGCAAAGGGAGGGGTCTGTTGCATTCCGCAGGATCGCTGGCTTCCCCGGGGTGCAGAGGGCCGTCGCTGAGACCCACAGACCGCTGAAGGAACCGCCCGGTGAAATCTGTGATGTTCTTCAACAGGGCAGGGGACCATTCACTGAATGTGATAGTCTGCGATGCCCAACGGTGGATCCTGCATGTTAACACAGAGCATCGGGGAAGTGCTGATGATGCCTTCCTTCTTCGTCAGTCAAAATCCATGACTTGTTCACCAGGGAGAGACAAAGAGGTGGATGGATTTTAGGGGACAAGATGCATCCACTGAGGCTCACGTGTCACTCGCTAAGTGGTGGAGAGGACAATCGCAATGCTCAAATCACACTTATAGAATCATGGAATAGTACAGCACAGAAGGAGGCCATTCAGCCCATCAAACTAGTGCTTTATATAGGTTTAGAATATCTTCCTGGCTTTTGTATCCTATGCCTCTATTTATAAAACCCAGGATCCCATAGGCTTTATTAACTGCTTTGTTAACCTGTCCTGCCACCTTCAAAGATATGTGCACAAACACCCCCCAGGTCTCTCTGTTCGTGGACCCCCTTTAAAATTGTCTCATTTAGCTTGGAATGTCTCTCCTCATTCTTCCTACCAACATGTATCAGCTCACACTTCTCTGCATTGAATTTCATCTGTCATGTGGCCTTCCATTCCACCAGCCTGTCTATGTCCTCTTGAAGTCTATTACTATCTTCCTCACTGTTTACTACACTTCCAAGTTTCATGTCATCACTTTATCAAACGCCTTTTGAAAGTCCAAATACACAACATCAACTGCACTGCCCTCATCCACACTCTCTGTTACCTCATCAAAAAACTCAGTCAAGTTAGTCAAACACGATTTGCCCTTAACAAACCCGTGCTGACTCTCCTTTATTAGTCCACGCTTGTCCAAGTGACTGTTAATTTTATCCCGGATTATTGTTTCTAAAAGCTTCCCCACCACCGACGTTAAACCGGCTGGCCTGTAATTCCCAGGTTTATTCTTCTCCCCTTGGGTGTAATATTTGCAATCCCAGGAGGATCGGAAGATTGTGGCCAGAGCCACTGCAATTTCTACCATTACTTCCCTCAGCAACCTAGAATGCATCCTATCCAGATCGGGTAAAGTATCTACTTTAAGTACTGCCACCCTTTCCAGTACCTCCTCTTTATCTATTTTTATCTTATCCAGTATCCCAGTAACCTCCTCATTTACCATAGCTTTGGCAAAGTCCTCTTCCTTGGTAAACACTAATGCAAAGTAATCATTTAGTACCTCAGCCATGCCTTCTGCCTCCACCAATAGATCTCCATTTTGGTCCCTAATCGGCCCCACTGCTCCTCTGGCAACTGTTACAACTTCCGATGCCTGGACAGGTGGGGGGGGGGGGGTGTTGCGTTAGTCGCCTAGCACCTAGCAACATGGTTCTTTGGCCCTGCGGGAAAAGCTGCCCCTTGACCTGGTAGACGAGATGCCCGTGGATCTGGATGAACATGTCCCAGATGTTGCTGGGCTCATGGGTCGTTGCCGCCCCGCCCGAGGAAGGCATGATGGCAGTAGCTGGGAGCTCAGGTATTCGAGCCCCGCAACCCCCCGGGACGCCACCAGCAGAATGGAGGTGGACCAATCAGTGTGGACTGTGTGTGTGGAATGACTCCTCCATTGTGGTGTGAACAAAAGGAAGGACAGACAAGATTGAAAGTGAAACGGTGGAACTTTTATTCAGTGCAACAGTTTAAACAGCAACACTCAACAAATTAATGCAGATGAGAAGAAGAAAATGTGTATTGTCATCAGGAAGAATTAACAAAGAAGCAGTGCATATTTTTATAAATAGTGTAAAAAAGTACAGGGGGTTGTGTTGACTTCAGACGATAGTGTAAAACGTGCAATATTGGATCAGCTGCCTGTTAAATACCTCTTCCGATTTTCACTTCCATCGAATTCACAGGACGTTATTAACAGTGGCAAGCGCACGTTCTACAGTGAACGTGTATACATCGCTGCCTGTGAACAGAGCAGCAGTGGAAACACTGTACTGAGCTAGTCAATTTGTGTTTTGGTTTAAAAAAAAGAAAGACTTGCATTTCTATAGCCCCTTTCACATCCCCCGGACGTCTCAAAGCGCTTTACAGCCAATTAAGTGCTTTTTGAAGTGTAGTCACTGTTGTAATGTGGGAAATGCAGCAGCCAATTTGCGCACAGCAAGCTCCCACAAACAGCGATGTGAAAATGACCAGATAATCTGTTTTTTTAGTGATGTTGGTTGAGGGAGAAATATTGGCCAGGACACCGGGGAGAACTCCCCCTGCTCCTCTTTGAATAGTGCTGTGGGATCTTTTACGTCCACCTGAGAGAGCAGACAGGACCTCGGTTTAATGTCTCATCTGAAAGACGGCACCTCTGGCAGTGCAGCACTCCCTCAGCATTGCACTGGAGTGGGACTTGCGCACATAAGAGTAGTGCTTAAGAGTTGTGCTAGATTTCTCCTGTGACAGCAAAAGTAGTAAACTTTTTCAAAGTATCAAAAAGTTTCAAACGGCTACCTAGCGACTGATTTAACAGCAGCAGCAACAGCATTAAGAGTAATAAATAATGCTAAATAACACAATAGCAACAAGTAAACAACTACAGCAACCTGAAGAACAATTATAAAAACATGTCAAACTATTTACAAGACTTGCACCCTCACAGGCGTGGCTGAGGGTCGCTGTGAGTGGGACTGAGCGGGAGGGGGTGGACTTTGCACAAGACGGACGGCCCATTCCCTCCTACGCCTCGCCCCGCCATGTGCACTAACCCTACAACCTCTGCCTTTGACCCGTCAGTCGGGATCAGGGAGCTGGGTTAAGATGTTGCCCCGAGAGGAACATGGGAGGGTGGGAACTGGGGGGGAGGCAGGGGGCAGATGGGCCGTGGCCCCCAGCAGCTGCCTCCTGCGATGGGGAAACTTCTTCTTCTTAGGCAGTCCCTCGGAACCGAGGATGACTTGCTTCCACATTAAAAATGAGCTCGCAGGTGACTGATGAGTCCAATGCGGGACCAACAGTCTCTGTCACAGGTGGGGCAGACGGTGGTTGAAGGGGCGGGTGGGTGGGGTGCTTGGGTTGACGTGCGCGCCTTGCGCTGCCTGCGCTTGGCTTCCGCTTGCTCCCGGCGAAGAGACTCGAGGTGTTCGGCTCCTTCCCGGATGCTTCTCCTCCACTTTGTGCGGTCTTGGGCAAGGGATTCCCAGGTGTCAGAGGGGATGTTACACTTTTTCAAGGAGGCTTTGAGGGTGTCCTTGAAGTGTTTCCTCTGCCCATCTGGGGCTCTCTTGCCGTGCCGGAGCTCCGAGTAGAGCGCTTGTTTTGGGAGTCTCGTATCGGGCATGCGGACAATGTGACCCATCCATCGGAGCTGATTGAGCGTTGTCAAAGCTTCGATGCTGGGGATGTTGGCCTGAGCAAGAACACTGATGCTGTTGTGCCTATCCTGCCAATGGATTTGCAGGATCTTGCGGAGGCAGCGTTGGTGGTACCTCTCCAGTGCTTTGAGGTGCCTGCTGTACATGGTCCATGTCTCTGAGGCATACAGCAGGGCAGGTATCACTGCTGCTCTGTAAACCATGAGCTTAGTGCCGGGTTTGAGGTCCTGGTCTTCAAACACTCTCTTCCTCAGGCGACCGAAGGCTGCACTGGCACACTGAAGGCGATGTTGGACTTCGTCGTCGACATCTGCCCTTGTTGACAGTAGGCTCCCGAGGTATGGAAAGTGGTCCACGTTGTCCAAGGCCTTGTCATGGATTTTGATAATCATGGGGCAGTACTGTGTGGCGGGGGCAGGTTGGTAGAGGACCTTTGTCTTACGGATGTTTAGTGTAAGGCCCATGCTCTCGTACGCTTCGGTGAAGGTGTTGATGATGGTTTGGAGTTCGACCTGCGATGGGGAAACTACTGGCCGCATCACTGCAGCATCATCCTCAGCAGCCGTGTCCTGCATCTGGCCCTAAGCCTGGGGGTGGCCCTGGTCAGCAGCATGCCCCTCGTGGCACTGGGACTGTCTCCGCTGTGGGTCGCGCTATGGCAGGCAGTGGAGGGGGGGGGCACACGGGCGTCAGCTGCAGGATGGTACTGCCCGCGGGCAAGCAGGTCAGCTGCCCACGCACCAAGCTGGCACAGGTTGTCCAACTTCTGCCCTAGCGCCCCAATGAGGAACGCCATTTGGCGGTCGATGGACTGGCGCTGCCGCAGGTACCCAGTGATTCTCCTCAACCAGCCTCCTTCGCATTTCTGCACCCCTGAAGTCCTCCTCACGCTGGACCCCGATGCCTACCCCGCCTAACCGCGGACCAGGACGCATCTCCCCCACCAGCACCTCCCAGTGGTCCCTCAGCCACCCCCAGACTGCAGGTCCCCTCCCGCGGTGGCAGCTTGGTGAGAGGGGAGATGTGTGTGTGTGTCTTGCGCCGAGCCGGAGGGGGCCAGGACTTGGAGAGGAGGGTCGTACTGAAGTTAATTGAAAGTGAAAAGTCAGTATCTGCGCTGAGACCGACACGAACATCTGCCACCCTCCAACTGGTCCTACTGGCCCAAGCGCTGTCACAGGAAATCTACTTCAAATGTATGTCTGGGCAATAGATCCAGATCCTGATGACATCTTAAACTTCTTGAACCCTGTCCCAGAAAGTAATGGCAGCTCACAACGAGCATTCCCTCCTAACCATCCCACAGTTTTGCGAGGCCCCATTCAGAGTTCTGACATATATGTTGACTTAGTGCAATTTGACACACTCCCAAGTTGGTCGTTCATGTTACCGGTTAATGCTTGGCTGCTTTGTAACCAAGTAGTTACTGATACATCATAGCTGTATGTGAATGCAAGTGTCTCCCACCCAGGCACCGCTGAAAGTTCAACAGTCTCTATGTTGTGATCTGGTTGGACCCCCCGCCTCCCCTGGTGGTAAGTCTGATTGGCTCCTTCAGCTTGTTAGTGATGGACATCAGGCATTCCACCCGGTCTTTCAATGTGCGGTCCAGGCCAAACGCTAAAGGCAAGTTCACGGGCAATTCAAAGTTAAAGGGACAGAGGGGTCGATTTAGACTTTTGGTTGGCTAGCTGTCCCGGAGTTGAAGAGGCCCGTCTCCTACCTCCCGCCTCCCCCGCCCACCCCCCCTCCCCACTGGCTCTGTGATTTTGAGGCCTTGACCTCATTAAAGTTTGTCAGGCGAGCTACGAGCAGCCAAGCAGGTGTCCCCAGTTCGGCTCACCGCATTGAGGCCTCACGATCGGGCCGGGGCAACCGCCAGCAAGATGGGATGTGAGGCGAGGGGGTCTCGGTCATGGAGGGTGGGGGGTCCTGGGGCAGCCGTGGCCCAGATTATTTTTGTGGGTCCCGGGGATTCACTTCTGCTCTTGCAGGGCCCACTTACCTTAAGCGGGTCTCTTCGATCCCATCGCCCCTGGGACTGGTCAGAGTGAACACTGCCCACTTAGAATCAGAGAATAGTACAACACAGCAGGAGGCCATTCAGCCCATCGTGCCTTTGCTAGCTCTTTGAAAGAGCTCGCCAATCAGTCCCACTCCCCTGCTCTTTCCCACAGCCCTGCTAATTTTTCATTTTCAAGTATTTATCCAATTCCCTTTTGAAAGTTACTATTTAATTTGCTTCCACCGCCCTTTCAGGCAGCGCGTTCCAGATCACAACAACTCGCCGCGTAAATTCTCCTTATCTCCCCTTTGGTTCTTTTGTTAATTACTTTCAACCGGTGTCCACTGGAAACAGTTTCTCCTTATTTACTCTATCAAAACCCTTGTTGATTTTGAACACATCTATTAAATCTCCCCTTAACCTTCTCTGCTCTAAGGAGACCAACCCCAGCTTCTCTTGACAAGAGTTTGACTCGAAACGTTGACTCTATTTCTCTCTCTCCATGGATGTTGCCTGGCCTGCCGAGTTTTTCCAGCATTTTCTGTTGTTATTCCAGCTTCTCTTGTCTCTCCACACCACTGATCTCTTCTGCACCCTCTCCTAAAGTGCGGTGCCCAGAATTGAACACAATACTCTAGCTGAGGCCTAACCAGTGTTTTATAAAGGTTCAGTATAACTTCCTTGCTTTTGTATTCTATAAAGCCAAGGATCCCGTATGCCACCTTCAAAGATTTGTGTACAGACACCCCCAAGTCTCTCTGTTCCCGCATCCCCTTTAAAATTTAGTTTATATTGCCTTTCCTCATTCTTCCTACCAAAATGAATCCCTTCACATTTCTCTGCGTTAAATTTCTTCTGCCACGTGTCAATTTACATCATAGGACCACGATTTCCATGTTAAAAGGGGCTTACTGCCTGTAACAGGCGGGCACTTTGGACTTGCGGCGCTAGGCCCCTTTCAAAATGGTGCTGGCCACATCGCCGGTGTTAACGGGCGGTGAGGCCTCCGACACCATTCCCAGGCCTCCGACACCATTCCCAGGCCTCCGACACCATTCCCAGGCCTCCGACACCATTCCCAGGCCTCCGACATCACTCCGAGGCCTCCGACACCATTCCCAGGCCTCCGACACCATTCCCAGGCCTCCGACACCACTCCGAGGCCTCCGACACCATTCCCAGGCCTCCGACACCATTCCCAGGCCTCCGACACCACTCCGAGGCCTCCGACACCATTCCCAGGCCTCCGCCACCACTTCAAGGCCTCCGACACCATTCCCAGGCCTCCGGCACCATTCCCAGGCCTCCGACACCACTCCCAGGCCTCCAACACCATTCCCAGGCCTCCGACACCATTCCCAGGCCTCCGACACCATTCCCAGGCCTGATGGTTTTTTTTGGTCACTAGAATGCATTTTTTTTAACACGTATTCGTTAGCACGGATTAGTTTCAGGGTTTTTCTGCATCACACCATGGAGAAAATGTTTTATTAAGAGACAAATATAAAATCGCAATAGCCTTTGCTGTATCCCGTGTGCTCAGGTGTTTCTTAATATCACGTGAAGTGAATCAAATTGGCTGAAGACTGGCTTCTGTGATGGTGGGGACCTCGGGGAGGAGGCCGACATGGATCATCCACTCGGCACTTCTGGCTGAAGATGGTTCAGGCCCGTCAACGCCTTGATTTAAAATTCTTTTCCTTTTGTTGAGATCCCTCATGGCCTCACCCCTCCTTATCTCTGTAACCTCCGTCAACTCTACAATCCCCGTACCTCTGACCATGACCTGTAGTGCATTCCCCCTTCCATTTGCCCCACCATTGGCCGCTGTACCTTCATCCGCCTGGACTCCTCGCTCTGGAATTCCTCCCTTAAATCCCAGCTCTTCGAACAGCCATTTGGCCACCCTTCCTAACCTCCCCGTACTGTGGCTCGGTGGGTAGCACCCTCGCCTTTTGAGGCAGAAGGTTGTGGGGTTCAAGTCCCACTCTATGAAACTTGAGCACAAAATCTAGGCCGACACTCCAGCGCAGTGCTGAGGGGGTGCTGCACTGTTGGAGGAGCCGTCTTTCAGATGAGATGTTAAACCAAGGTCCTGTCTGCCTCGCAGGCGGATGTAAAAGATCCCACGGCACTATTACGAAGAAGAGCAGGGGAGTTCTCCCCGGTGTCCTGGCCAATATTTATCCCTCAATCAACATCACTAAAACAGATTATCTGGTCATTGTCACCTTGCTGTTTGTGGGACCATGCTGTGCAGAATTTGGCTGCCGCATTTCCCACATTACAACACTTCAAAAGTACTTCATTGGCTGTAAAGCACTTTGAGGAGTGAAAGGTGCTATATAAATGCAAGTCTTTCTTTCTTTCATCTTTGGCTTGGTGCCATTTTTCCTTATTACGCCTCTGCGTAAATAGTGCTGTATAAAGTGCTATATAAATGTGAGCTGTTCTTGAGCCCACAAACCTCTCATAGGCTACCAAAGCTGGCACTTCAAAGGCCAAAGGCCTGTCACACAACCCGCCCCGCCCCCTGTTCCTGGCCACGCCCCGCGCCCGGCCCCGCCCCCTGTTCCTGGCCCCCGCCCCGCGAAACACGGTCCCGCCCCCTGTTCCTGGCCCCGCCCCTCCTCCTTAGCCCCGCCCTCGAGCCTGTTTCGCCGCGCGTGCGCAGTCGCTCCCCGGCGGCCTACCCATCATGGCGGAGCAGGCGGTGACGGTGGAGGCCGGAGGCGGCGAGGGAGCGGCCGAGGCCCAGTACCTGGTCAACGGCGGCCCGCAGGAGAAGGAGACGAGGTGGCGGAGGAGAGCACCAAGAAGAAAAAGAAGAAGAAGAGGAAGAGCAAGAGCGGTAAGAGGGGCGGCCCGGGAGAAGGCGGCGTGGGTGCGAGGCCCGGCCCGGGGAGAGAGGGTGTGAGGCCCGGGGAGAGAGGGTGTGAGGGAGGGAGGCCCGGGGAGGGAGAGTGTGAGGGAGGGAGGCCCGGGGAGGGAGGGTGTGAGGGAGGGAGGCCCTGTGAGGGAGGGAGGCCCGGGGAGGGAGGGTGTGAGGGAGGGAGGCCCGGGGAGGGAGGGTGTGAGGGAGGGAGGCCCGGGGAGGGAGGGTGTGAGGGAGGGAGGCCCGGGGAGGGAGGGTGTGAGGGAGGGAGGCCCGGGGAGGGAGGGTGTGAGGGAGGGAGGCCCGGGGAGGGAGGGTGTGAGGGAGGGAGGCCCGGGGAGGGAGGGTGTGAGGGAGGGAGGCCCGGGGAGGGAGGGTGTGAGGGAGGGAGGCCCGGGGAGGGAGGGTGTGAGGGAGGGAGGCCCGGGGAGGGAGGGTGTGAGGGAGGGAGGCCCGGGGAGGGAGGGTGTGAGGGAGGGAGGGTGTGAGGCCCGGGGGGCCCGGGGAGAGAGAGGGTGAGGGGAGCCCGGGGGGCCCGGGGAGAGAGAGGGTGAGGGGAGCCCGGGGGGCCCGGGGAGAGAGAGGGTGAGGGGAGCCCGGGGAGAGAGAGGGTGAGGGAGGCCCGGGGAGCCCGGGAGAGAGAGGGTGAGGGAGGCCCGGGGAGCCCGGGGAGAGAGAGGGTGAGGGAGGCCCGGGGAGCCCGGGGAGAGAGAGGGTGAGGGAGGCCCGGGGAGAGTGTGAGGAAGGGAGGGAGGCCCGGGGAGGGAGGGTGTGAGGGAGGGAGGCCCGGGGAGGGAGGGTGTGAGGGAGGGAGGCCCAGGGAGGGTGTGAGGGAGGGAGGCCCGGGGAGGGAGGGTGTGAGGGAGGGAGGGTGTGAGGCCCGGGGGGCCCGGGGAGAGAGAGGGTGAGGGAGGCCCGGGGAGCCCGGGGAGAGAGAGGTGAGGGAGGCCCGGGGAGCCCGGGGAGGGAGGGTGTGAGGGAGGGAGGGTGTGAGGCCCGGGGGGCCCGGGGAGAGAGAGGGGTGAGGGGAGCCCGGGGGGCCCGGGGAGAGAGAGGGTGAGGGGAGCCCGGGGAGAGAGAGGGTGAGGGAGGCCCGGGGAGAGAGAGGGTGAGGGAGGCCCGGGGAGAGTGTGAGGAAGGGAGGGAGGCCCGGGGAGGGAGGGTGTGAGGGAGGGAGGCCCGGGGAGGGAGGGTGTGAGGGAGGGAGGCCCGGGGAGGGAGGGTGTGAGGGAGGGAGGCCCGGGGAGGAGGGTGTGAGGGAGGGAGGCCCGGGGAGGGAGGGTGTGAGGGAGGGAGGCCCGGGGAGGGAGGGTGTGAGGGAGGGAGGCCCGGGGAGGGAGGGTGTGAGGGAGGGAGGCCCGGGGAGGGAGGGTGTGGGGCCCGGGGAGAGAGAGGGTGAGGGGAGCCCGGGGGGGCCCGGGGAGAGAGAGGGTGAGGGGAGCCCGGGGAGAGAGAGGGTGAGGGAGGCCCGGGGAGCCCGGGGGAGAGAGAGGGTGAGGGAGGCCCGGGGAGAGTGTGAGGAAGGGAGGGAGGCCCGGGGAGGGAGGCCCGGGGAGGGGAGGGTGTGAGGGAGGGAGGCCCGGGGAGGGAGGGTGTGAGGGAGGGAGGCCCAGGGAGGGTGTGAGGAGGGAGGCCCGGGGAGGGAGGGTGTGAGGGAGGGAGGGTGTGAGGCCCGGGGGGCCCGGGGAGAGAGAGGGTGAGGGAGGCCCGGGGAGCCCGGGGAGAGAGAGGGTGAGGGAGGCCCGGGGAGCCCGGGGAGGGAGGGTGTGAGGGAGGGAGGGTGTGAGGCCCGGGGGGCCCGGGGAGAGAGAGGGTGAGGGGAGCCCGGGGGGCCCGGGGAGAGAGAGGGTGAGGGGAGCCCGGGGAGAGTGTGAGGAAGGGAGGGAGGCCCGGGGAGGGAGGGTGTGAGGGAGGGAGGCCCGGGGAGGGAGGGTGTGAGGGAGGGAGGCCCGGGGAGGGAGGGGTGTGAGGGAGGGAGGCCCGGGGAGGGAGGGTGTGAGGAGGGAGGCCCGGGGGAGGGAGGGTGTGAGGGAGGGAGGCCCAGGGAGGGTGTGAGGGAGGGTGTGAGGGAGGGAGGCCCGGGGAGGGAGGGTGTGAGGGAGGGAGGGTGTGAGGCCCGGGGGGCCCGGGGAGAGAGAGGGTGAGGGAGGCCCGGGGAGCCCGGGGAGAGAGAGGGTGAGGGAGGCCCGGGGAGCCCGGGGAGGGAGGGTGTGAGGGAGGGAGGGTGTGAGGCCCGGGGGGCCCGGGGAGAGAGAGGGTGAGGGGAGCCCGGGGGGCCCGGGGAGAGAGAGGGTGAGGGGAGCCCGGGGAGAGAGAGGGTGAGGGAGGCCCGGGGAGCCCGGGGAGAGAGAGGGTGAGGGAGGCCCGGGGAGAGAGAGGGTGAGGGAGGCCCGGGGAGAGTGTGAGGAAGGGAGGGAGGCCCGGGGAGAGTGTGAGGGAGGGAGGCCCGGGGAGGGAGGGTGTGAGGGAGGGAGGGAGGCCCGGGGAGGGAGGGTGTGAGGGAGGGAGGCCCGGGGAGGGAGGGTGTGAGGGAGGGAGGCCCAGGGAGGGTGTGAGGGAGGGAGGCCCGGGGAGGGAGGGTGTGAGGGAGGGAGGCCCGGGGAGGGAGGGTGTGAGGGAGGGAGGGTGTGAGGCCCGGGGGGCCCGGGGAGAGAGAGGGTGAGGGAGGCCCGGGGAGAGAGAGGGTGAGGGAGGCCCGGGGAGCCCGGGGAGAGAGAGGGTGAGGGAGGCCCGGGGAGAGTGTGAGGAAGGGAGGGAGGCCCGGGGAGAGTGTGAGGGAGGGAGGCCCGGGGAGGGAGGGTGTGAGGGAGGGAGGGAGGCCCGGGGAGCGAGAGGGGGAGGGAGGCCGGCCCGGGGAGTGAGGGAGGGCGCCGGCCCGGGGAGTGAGGGAGTCCGAGAGGGAGGGAGGCCCGGGGAGAGAGTGGGTGAGGGAGGGAGGCCCGGGGAGGGAGGGAGGGAGGGTGTGAGGCCCGGGGGGCCCGGGGAGAGAGAGGGTGAGGGAGGCCCGGGGAGCCCGGGGAGAGAGAGGGTGAGGGAGGCCCGGGGAGCCCGGGGAGAGAGAGGGTGAGGGAGGCCCGGGGAGAGTGTGAGGAAGGGAGGGAGGCCCGGGGAGAGTGTGAGGGAGGGAGGCCCGGGGAGGGAGGGTGTGAGGGAGGGAGGCCCGGGGAGGGAGAGAGGGAGGCCCGGGGAGAGAGTGGGTGAGGGAGGGAGGCCCGGGGAGGGAGGGAGGGTGTGAGGCCCGGGGGGCCCGGGGAGAGAGAGGGTGATGGAGGCCCGGGGAGAGAGAGAGGGTGAGGGAGGCCCGGGGAGCCCGGGGAGAGAGAGGGTGAGGGAGGCCCGGGGAGAGTGTGAGGAAGGGAGGGAGGCCCGGGGAGAGTGTGAGGGAGGGAGGCCCGGGGAGGGAGGGTGTGAGGGAGGGAGGCCCGGGGAGGGAGAGAGGGAGGCCCGGGAGCGAGAGGGGGAGGAGGCCGGCCCGGGGAGTGAGGGAGGGCGGCCGGCCCGGGGAGTGAGGGAGTCCGAGAGGGAGGGAGGCCCGGGGAGAGAGTGGGTGAGGGAGGGAGGCCCGGGGAGAGAGTGGGTGAGGGAGGGAGGCCCGGGGTGAGGGAGGGAGGCCCGGGGAGTGGGTGAGGGAGGGAGGCCCGGGGTGAGGGAGGGAGGCCCGGGGAGAGGGTGAGGGAGGGAGGCCCGGGGAGAGTGTGAGGAAGGGAGGGAGGCCCGGGGAGAGTGTGAGGAAGGGAGGGAGGCCCGGGAGAGTGTGAGGGAGGGAGGCCCGGGGAGGGAGAGTGTGAGGGAGGGAGGCCCGGGGAGGGAGGGAGGGAGGCCGGGGAGGGAGAGAGGGAGGCCCGGGGAGAGAGAGGGGGAGGAGGCCGGCCCGGGGAGTGAGGGAGGGCGGCCGGCCCCGGGGAGTGAGGGAGTCCAGAGGGAGAGTGTGAGGAGTCCGAGAGGGAGAGTGTGAGGGAGTCCGAGAGGGAGAGAGGGAGGGAGGCCCGGGGAGAGGAGTGAGGGAGGGAGGCCCGGGAGAGAGTGGGTGAGGGAGGGAGGCCCGGGGGAGAGGGTGAGGGAGGGAGGCCCGGGGAGAGGGTGAGGGGAGGGAGGCCCGGGGAGAGAGA
>NC_141003.1:7189486-7544130 GCF_052327205.1 Somniosus microcephalus
GGCTGAAGGCTGTCCTGGGTTTATGATGTAAGGAAGCTGCGCGTCGCAGTTATTGCGACCTCACTGGTTTCTAGGCGACACATCTGACTCGAGTGATTAATCCCCCCCGTGGTTGCAGGTATTGGTGGAGTGACACATTCCAAGATGGAATTATTGAACTGGAAAACACGTGGAACGTTTCAGCAAGAGAATTAGAAATTGCTGTATTTAACTATAGTTTGTCACCGTGATACACATCGATGTGTGTCTTTTAAAACAACTGAGATATCTCGATCCAGATTCTCACTTTGCTAGCTTCTACCCGATGGGATTAAGTATAGAATTATTGATGGGGAGCAGTCGGATGCAGAAATCGGCATGACTTTAAAGGCTTCTGGATTTTAATACATTTTGAATTATTTGCCTTTTTCCCTCACTGTGTCCAGGTTGATAATTCAGTTTATTCCACACTTGTGTGACATCATTGGGTCCCGTTGAGTTTACCTTTGTGGTATACTGATTGGCGCATGCATCAATGTGATAATACACAAGAAATTATTTTGCTGTGAAATTGCTCATGGACAACGTGTGAACTATTTACTATACATAAAATGTAATTCCATTGCCCTCCTGCCTGCTTGCTAAAGGAACGACTCGAAGCAATGTTGTAATGGAAGCAAAAGATGAACCTCCCCAGTTCATACCTTACCATGACGAGGGTCGCCAACTCTGGTTGGATGTACGTTTCATCACATGACCTCCGACTGCCTGCTCCCCCGCCATTGGTTGCCTGACCCGTCCGCCATTGCGGCGCACCGCCCCACCAGTGTCCCCTCTAACCGCACAGCAATGGGAAAGGTCCCGCTCAGGCCGCTCACCGGTTCCATCATTGTACATATCGCGTGGAAATTTAAACAGACTGCGCACTGAAAGAAACAGGCTGTGCGGAACAAAGTGCAGCTTCCAAGGAACATTGGTTCCCGCACCAATTGGAAAGTGAATCGACTCTTCGTTTTCTGATTGGATGATTCTTGACTGTCAGCCAAACAGCCTTTTTCCCATCGCCAGTGTTTTTCTAAGTAATGAACAAAAGTGTTCAAAGACATTTTTTTTGAATGCCCCTGTGATTTTTTTTTTTCCCCGGGCTGCTCGCAGCAATGTCCAGGAGAATAATCTTTAATTCCTGTAGACTGCAGGACAATCCCAGGAGGGTTAGCATCCCTAACTCTGACCCCGGCCCCGCACCTTTGAAGGCAGTATTGAGGAGAATCAGTTGAAGGCAGCACGGTGGCATAGTGGTTAGCACTGTTGCCTCACAGCGCCAGGGACCCGGGGTTCGAATCCGGCCTCGGGTGACTGTCTGTGTGGAGTTTGCACATTCTCCCCGTGTTTGCGTGGGTTTCCTCCGGGTGCTCCGGTTTCTTCCCACAGTCCAAAGATGTGCGGGTTAGGTTGATTGGCTATGATAAATTGACCCTTAGTGTTAGGGGGATTAAATACGTGGGGTTACGGGGATCGGGTGGGATATGTGTCGGTGCAGGCTCGATGGGCCGAAATGGCCTCTATCTGCACTGTGGGGTTTCTGTGATTCTGTGAAGCTCCGTGACATCATTTGTTAGAGTACCAGGATTGGCAATAAACCAGCTTAAAAGTGGCACCCCCATTTATTAATCTACATGAGAGATGTGGAAGACAGCTGTGACCATGCATGACCTAAGCAGTACTTCTGAGTTTTTAATAAACCACTCGGGTCACAATATTTCGCTCCCCAGTTTTCTTTGCTCCCTTCCCGAAGGTGTTGATTCCTCGCTGAGGCCTGGGGGCCAGTTGTTTTCCAGTACTTTGCCTAAGTGGGTACAGTTTGTGAAGAGTACTGGGATTGGGTGGCAGTGTCACGGTGCAGCCCAGTGTTGCTCGTCTCTGACTTCGGTCCTTGTGTCATTCTGGTGAATCTGCGCTGCACCATTTCCACAGTCACGATATCCTTCCTGAGGTGCGGGGCCCACAACTGAACGCAATGCCCCAGAGGTTTCTGACCGAGACACACTACAACTAAAGCAGAACGTGCTCACTTTTGTATTCCAGCCCTCGAGATGAAGGCCAGCGTTCCATTTTTGATTACTTTCTGCACCTGAGCCACTCGCTGCATTCAAAATCAAGAATGTTCATTTACGTGAAGTTGTACGAGAAAGTTCTGTCAGGATTTGTAATTGCAGTCAGGAGTGCAATTCCAAATAAAGAGAGTTAAAATGTGCTTTCTAAACCTGGATGCATGCCCCATTCCCTCAATCTTGGAAACTAACAATGTAAAGGCGTGGAGGAAAAGCTTCCATTTCAGTTCCCTTTTAGTGCTCACAGAACTGAGTGCCTTCCAGTTAACTTGAGGAAGAGAAAGAAAGAACATATATTTATATAGCGCCTTTCACACAGCCACTGAGGCACTGTTTTTATAGAAGGAAACTAATTCTTTTGAATTGTGTTCTGTTGCTAGTTTCACTTTATAAAAACAAAATGCCCGTTATTCCGTTACAGCAGTTTAGTGAGGCATTTCACAGAATTCTGAATGAATTGCTCACTTCAGAAAAACAAAATATAGCTGGGTCTACTTATGAATCTGCATTTTCTGATCAGGTGGTTAAGTTTTTCAATTCTTGTTTGCTTGTAAAGTGCTTCAAAATGGCTTGAGGCCAAGATTACAATGCCAAGTTTGCTGAAGTACAGTAATTCTAAACTCGCACATCCCATATTCACTTGAATACAGGCGTTTGTTTTTGTTTGGAGCTCAGGAGAGCAGTATCTCTGCGTTTTGCACTACTCAATCCAGCTCTCCTTTCCCGACAGCAGGAAGGAAGAAACCAGTTTTTTTTTTTCATTGCATGCATGGTTCCGACCGCAGGTTGAGAAATAGATTTAACCGTGTAAACATGGGGAGTCAGGACATCGACCCAGTCTCCCAGAATCCAAACTAGACAGGCATGCACCGGTGTAAAAGTTATACCTGTAAAGGGGAAAGGCTTTGTGTAGAAACATTGTTTTAATATATAAATCCAAGTACAGGTGTTTAGAGAGGTAAACACATTTCCAATTTCATTCAAGGAGATGTTTATTCTATTCACTGTCCTAAAAGGGCATGAGGGGAAATATCTGCATTAAATATGGATATGTACATTTACTAATCTCCAGTGCCTCTTGCTGTTTTATGCTTTAACTAGCTGGCTAGATGCAGCCTAGAACACAGGAATTTCTAGACGAAAAAAGACCACGGTCCATCTAGCTCACCTACCATCCTGGGAGTCCCATGATGCAATAATGTTATTGTTGACTGATCGCAGCAACCAATCTCTATCAGTGAGTCTACAACAGACCCAGACATGAGGCGAGGAAACCCCCAGTGGCGGAGAGTTTTGGGAACCAGAGGTCCACAGTCACCTGTTCCTCCCGAGCCTGCTGCACTCACCAGCTCCAACAACACTCAAGAAGCTCGACACCATCCAAGACAAAGCAGCCCGCTTGATTGGCACCCCATCCACCACCTTAAACATTCACTCACTCCCTCCACCACCGGCGTACCATGGCTGCAGTGTGTACCATCTACAAGATGCACTACAGCAACTCACCAAGGCTTCTTCGGCAGCACCTCCCAAACCCAGGATCTCTTCTACCTAGAAGGACAAGGGCAGCGCATGGGAACACCACCACCTGGGATGTGGGCGTCGTTAGCAAGGCCAGCATTTATTGCCCATCCCTAGTTGCCCTTGAGAAGGCGGTGGTGAGCCGCCTTCTTCAACCGCTGCAGTCTGTGTGGCGAAGGTACTCCCACAGTGCTGTTAGGGAGGGAGTTCCAGGATTTTGACCCAGCAACGATGAAGGATCGGTGATATACTTCTAAATCGGGATGGTTTGTGACTTGGAGGGGAACTTGGAGGTGGTGGTGTTCCATGCGCTGCCGTTCCCATGCGCTGCCCTTGTCCTTCTAGTTGGAAGAGGTTGCGGGTTTGGGAGGTGCTGCCGAAGAAGCCTTGGTGAGTTGCTGCAGTGCATCTTGTAGATGGTACACACTGCAGCCACGGTGCGCCGGTGGTGGAGGGAGTGAATGTTTAAGGTGGTGGATGGGGTGCCAATCAAGCGGGCTACTTTGTCTTGGATGGTGTCAAGCTTCTTGAGTGTTGTTGGAGCTGCACTCATCCAGGCAAGTGGAGAGTATTCTATCACACTCCTTACTTGTGCCTTGTAGATGGTGGAAAGGCTTTGGGGAGTCAGGAGGCGAGACACTCGCCACAGAATTCCCAGCCTCTGACCTGCTCTTGTTGCCACAGTATTCATGTGGCTGGCCCAGTTAAGTTTCTGGTCAATGGGGGATTTGGCGATGGTAATGCCATTGAATGTCAAGGGGCGGTGGTTAGACTCTCGCTTGTTGGAGATCGTCATTGCCTGGCACTTCTGTGGCGTGAATGTTACCTGCCACTTATCAGCCCAAGCCTGAACGTCGTCCAGGTCTTGTTGCATGCGGACATGGACTGCTTCATTATCTGAGGAGCTGTGAATGGTACTGAACACTGTGCAGTCATCAGCGAACATCCCCATTTCTGACCTTATGTTGGAGGGAAGGTCATTGATGAAGCAGCTGAAGATGGTTGGGCCTAGGACACTGCCCTGAGGAACTCCTGCAGCGATGTCCTGGGGCTGTGATGATTGACCTTCAACCACCACAACCATCTTCCTTTGTGCTAGGTATGACTCCAGCTAGTGGAGAGTTTCCCCCCCACTTCTCATTCATTGACTTCAGTTTTACTAGGGCTCCTTGATGCCACACCCGGTCAAATGCTGCCTTGATGGGACGATAATTGGCTGGATTGGATTTGTCTTGCTTTTTGTGGACAGAAAATACCTGGGCAGTTTTCCACATTGTCGGATAGATGCCAGTGTTGTAACTGTACTGGAACAGCTTGACTAGAAGCGGGGCTAGTTCTGGAGCACAAGTCTTCAGCACGATAGCCGGGATGTTGTTGGGGCCCATAGCCTTTGTTGTATCCAGTCCACTCGGCACTTCTGGCAGAAGATGATTGCAAACGCTTCAGCCATGTCTTTTGCACTCGTGCTGGGCTCCACCATCATTGAGGATGGGGATATTCATGGAGCCTCCTCCAGTTAGTTGTTTAATGGTCCATCGCTATTCACGACTGGATGTGGCAGGACTGCAGAGCTTTGATCTGATCCGTTGATTGTGGGATCGCTTAGCCCTGTCTATAGCATGCTGCTTCTGCTTTTTAACATGCATGTAGTCCTGTGTTGCAGCTTCCCCAGGTTGGCATCTCATTTTTAGGTACGCCTGGTGCTGCTCCTGGCATACTCTTCTACACTCCTTATTGAACCAGGGTTGGTCCCCTCTCTTGATGGTAATGGTAGAGTGAGGGATATGCTGAGCCATGAGGTTACAGATTGTGGTGGAATACAATTCTGCTGCTGCTGATGGCCCACAGTGCCTCATGAGTGCCCAGTTTTGAGCTGCTAGATCTGTTCTGAATCTATCCCATTTAGCACGGTGGGAGTGCCACACAACACGATGGGGGGTGTTCTCAGTGTGAAGACGGGACTTCGTCTCCACAATAACTGTGCGGTGGTCACTGCTACCAATGCGGTCATGGACAGATGCATCTGCGACAGGTACATTGGTGAGGACGAGGTCAAGTAGGTTTTTCCCTCGTGTTGGTTCTCTTACCACCTGTCGCAGGCCCAGACTGGCAGCTATGTCCTTCAGGACTCGGTCAATAGTGGTGCTACCGAGCCACTCTTGGTGATGGACATTGAAGTCCCCCACCCAGAGTACATTCTGTTCCCTTGCTACTCTCAGTGCTGCTTCCAAGTGGTGTTCAACATGGAGCACTGATTCATCAGCTGAGGGAGGGTGGTAGGTGGTAATCAGCAGGAGGTTTCCTTGCCCATGTTTGACCTGAAGCCATGAGACTTCATGGGGTCCGGAGTCAATGGTGAGAACTCCCAGGGCCACTCCTTCCCGACTGTACACCACTGTGCCGCCACCCCTGGTGGGTCTACCCTGCTGGTGGGACAGGACATACCCAGGGATGGTGATGGAGGAGTTTGGGACATTGGCTGAAAGGTATGATTCTGTTTTGAATTTACCCCCTTCAAGCGCAGGCCGTGTCCTCTGGGTCTACTGTTCAGGACAAGGTGAAACAGCTCGTCAAAAGATAGAGGCACTAGAGAAGGTGCAAGAAAGATTTACAAAGCTGGTATCAGAACTGAGAGGTTACAGGGACCCGGGCCTGGCTGCAATTCACTGAACAGGCTGGAACTCTTCTGTAGGAAAAGGCGGCTGAGGGGTGACCACATAGCGGTCTTTAAAACTTTGGCAGGTTTTGATAGGGTAGATGCAGGGCAGATGTTTCCACTTAATGAGAGAAAAACTAGGGGCCATAAATAAAAGATAGTCACTAATAAATCCAATGGGGAATTCAGGAGAAAGTTCTTTACCCAGAGAGTGGTGAGAATGTGGAACTCGGAGTGGTTGAGGTGAATACAGGTAGACTATCCTTTATCCGAACTTCCGAAAACCTCTTTATAAAAAAAAAAAAAAAACGAAAGTTTTTTCGTTCAGCGTAAGTCGTGCGCACGACGCCGACCCCCCCGCCGACGCCGACCCCCACCCCCGACAAATTTCCCAGACTTATATAAAATACCTTCTGAAATCCGAAAACCGAAACACGGCTGGTCCCGAGGTTTTCGGATAAAGGATAGTCTACCTGTAGTATAGATGCATTTAAGGGGAAGCTCGTTAAGTACATGAGGGAGAAAGGAATCGGAGGATATGCTGATAGGGTGGGAGGAGGCCGATACGGAGCATAAACACTGGCACAGACCAGTTGGTCTGAATGGCCTGTTTCTGTGCTGTATAAATACTATGTAACAGGCTCGAGGGGCTGAACTGCCTACTCCTGCTCCTATGTTCTGTAGCTTTGACAGCCCATCACTAGACCTAAAGATTTATAACACACAAGCTGCCGTTTTCACTGCCTCCAGAACCTTTATGCAAAACCGTGGTACTTGGGCTGCAAACTTTCATTACACGTATTTATTGTAGAACCTTTTTCACAATGTCCAGTAATAGAATAGTCAAATATTGGCACAACTTAACTAAATGGCTTCCATACTTTTGGTGAATGTTGGTAATAAGGCTCAGTAAAAAAAAAAAGTACTGATTTGTGTGAAATGTTCAGATTATATCCACACAAAACGTATGCAGTGGTATAATTTGAGACCCTGTCCTTCCAAACCGGGGTTGCAGCATTGAGTCATGCAACAATAGGGTGAAATAGAAAGAGCTTGCATGATATAGCACCTTGTGACATCCGCAGAATATCTCCAAGTGCTTCACAGTCAATAAATTACTTTTGCATTTCAGTCACTGTTACGTAGGCAAACGCAACAGTCAGTTTGCACTCGGTACGACCTCAGCAACTGAGTAATGACCATTTCAGCTGTTTTTTAGTGGTGGTAGAAGAGAGAGAACTAACATTTCTACACCTTTCACGGCCACCGGGCATCCCAAAGAGCTTTACAGCCAATGAAGTACTTATGAAGTGTAGCCACTGTTATGTAGCTCCCACGAACAACAATGTGATGATGACCAGATAATCTGTGTTAGTGATGTTGGTTGAGGGATAAATGTTGGCCAGGACACCAGGCGAACTCCCCTGCTCTTCTCTGAATAGTGCCGTGGGATCTTCCACGTCCACTCGAGAGGGCAGACAGGGCCTGATCTGAAAGACGCCACCTCCGACAGTGCAGCACTCCCTCAGTACTGCACTGGAGTGTCCGCCTAGATTATGTGCTCCAGTCTCTGGAGTGGGACTTGAACCCACAACCTTCTGACTTAGGCGAGAGTGCTACGCACTGAGGCGTGGCTGACAAGTTGTTTGGTTGAAGGAGGAATGTTTGGCAATTTGAATAGTGCAATGGGGTACTTAAAGTCCACAGAAACAGGCAGGCAGGGCCCCGGGGGTTTTAACATTTCATCCGAGAGCATTTCTCACAATATAGAACTGCACCGAACTGTTGGCCGAGGTTATGTGCTCACGGCTTTGAGTGCCACTACCATCTGACTATAATGAGCTGAGACTTAAATGCTGGCTGTTACAGGTCTGTTACTGGTTACAGTAGTGGTGAGAAGAATTTCTGATAAAGAATTGAGCTTTATACAAGACGAGCCTGTGTGGCTCACTGCCTTCATTACTAGGAAGTTCCCAGATTCAATCCCCAGTTTGTGCCAAGCTAGCTGATCTCAGCCGGTGGAGCGGGTACTACAGTTAGCCGCAGCGTTCCAGCAGAATTGGGGGGGGGGGGGGACTTGTGGTCGCTGTCCTTAACCCTGCTGAAGGCTGGAAGAGGACATGATTGTGCTTAACTGTGATGGCCCTCTGGTTGAATAGTTGGCGCTGTCTAGGCTCCCATGTGAAGAATAGCCATTCAGTTGAGGTACACAGGGTGACTGGAACCCTAGGAACCAATGAGTTTGGGGGGGAAGAGAAGCATGTTGAAAAAAGTGCATCAAGTCTATTTTTCTCCTGTAGTGTACTGGTAACATTTTGCTAACTATGCCCCAAAAAATAGCCTGATTATGTAAGAGGACATTAGCTGTGGGTTGTTTGTGGAGTAGTGCACTCTCTACAGCTTCTGGTGATTTGAAAATATTTGAATATGCCATGGGAGCTGCAGGGGGTTTCATCTTTCATCTGAAAGAGCATTTCTGACGATGCAGAGCTGCAGTGAACTGTTGGCCTCGTCCTGGGGTGAACCCACAACCTTCTGATTCAGGTGAGATTTGCCAACTGAACGAGGCTGCCACTTAAGTACTGGCGGTTACAGATCAGTCACGGGCGGTTGGGGTGGGAACAAACTGAGGTGATTTAAGAGGAGTATTTCAACCCTGTGAGAGGGAGCCCTGATTATTGAGGAATGTACCAGTAGCTGTGAGGTGTTTGTGGAGTCGTCTCTCCTGATCTGGAAGGAGTAGGAAATAGTGCCTCTACTATTCAGGTAATCTCTGATTCATTGTTTATAATGATTGAAACAGTCTTAGAACTACAGCTGACATTAGCCACAGGGCTAGCGGTTGAAATGGTTTATTGCTGATTAAAGTGTTACAAAGTTTACAGTATTTTATACTCGTACATCCCTAGTAAGAGTCACTTTCCTAGAAGTATTTTATCTAGCCGTGGAATACTTTGAGTTCCATCAAGTTGCCTTTATTTAAGACCAGAATAAATCTGTACCATTTCTATTCCATATTTTTAAATTCTAAGTGAACCTTCAACCAATCGATTTCTTCTGCCAGACTTCAGTTTCTACATAAGGGATTATTGTTGAAACAGATTATCGCTTGATCGGGAATTGCTGCCTCATTCAAACTTCAGTTCTCATAATGGAACTGGCAGCAAATGGTAGGAAATAAACCCTTTGTGAAAATGGTTTGCTGAATCCTCTCTCAAAACACTGACTGAACACCCTAGATGTAATTATAATTGTAATCATAAACCAGGTTTTCATCATATGGATCTATGACAAAATATACATCGCCCTACCCGATGAGGTGCCCTTTTTTTGCATTTTATTCTTCCCCTGGGTGACTTGGTACAGCCCATTCCTAGTCCTTTCACAGGTTCTCTTGATGGCCTTTAGAAGCACGAGTCTGATCAATACAGCTGAAATAGGAGCTCTGAATAAAGTGCGAGGCCAGGTCCACGTTGTCTCATTGAAGCAACAGCCTACTCTTTCACTAACCTTTCCTAAAACATCTCAACCTAGCACATTTTCAGTGTTTACATGCCTGTTTAATGCTGTCATTTGTTTCCAGAGCACACTAATCTGGTTTATACTAAAGGATGCTTAATACACGTGGGCCTCCAGTGTTCCTCGATACTATAATTTTTATAACTGAGCAAGATGCAGGCTGAAGTAAAGCCCTATATATGTGTAGCAGCAGCCTCTGCTCATCGGATAGGCTGATGGATACGTTTTGTAAATGTGGGAACATCTGGTTTTTGATTAGTTTATAAATGAAGTCTATGGTGTTAAGATGGGGTTTTCAGCAAGTCTCAAGTGACTAATTAATAAACTTCATGTCAGGCATAAGGAGTAAACATCATACAGGTGAGAAGACCTAACGTGTTAGCAGCAATGTTCCCTCTAAATCTTCTTTGTACTGGGCAGGCTGCCAATTTCTCAGGGCGCTATTTTTTGTCCATGGGCAGTTTACATTTACATCACAGATATCAACTGACGAAGTTGTGAGCGGCCTGTTTATTTCAGTGTGCGGTATATTCCAGCTTGCTGCACGGCCGTGTGCACCTTAGAGGGAACATTGGTTGGCAGTGCCATTCTTTCAAAGAAAAACTACCGGCAGCATCTTAGCTGCAGCAAAAGCAAGGACTCTCTTTCAGGAGCAGTGAAAATATCATGTTCTTGTATACAGGGACATCTAATTTAAAGGAGATGTATGATCTGAATTCCCTATAATCCTTGCTGTAATCAAGGAAGGTAATTTATCAACATCCGTCACCTCATGTTCTGTTGCTTAGAGGCAGCCTAGAGTGGACATTTTGTGTAGACCAGTGCCCCTCTTCTGTGACATGAAGATCTGCTCATTGATATTGTGAAGAACAACATAAGAAATAGGAGCAGGAGTGGGCCATACGACCCCCCCGAGCCTGCTCCGCCGTTCAATAAGATCATGGCTGATCATCGACCTCAGCTCCACTTTCCCGTCCGATTCCTTCATTCTCTTCGTGCCCTAAAATCTATCCATCTCCGTCTTGAATATACTCAATGGCTGAGCAGCTACAGCCCTTGGGTAGAGAATTCCAAAGATTCACAACCCGCTGAATGAAGAAATTTCTCCTCATCTCAGTCCTAACTGGCCGGCCCCTTATCCTGAGACTAGTTCTAGACCGTCCAGCCAGGCGAAACAGCCTCTCGGCATCTACTCTGTCACGCCCTCTAAGAAGTTTATATGTTTCAATGAGATCACCCCTCATTCTTCTAAACTCCAGAGAGTATCGGCCCAATCTACTCAATCTCTTCTCATAGGACAGCCCTCTCATCCCAGGAATCAACCTAGTGAACCTTCGCTGCATTGCCTCTAAGGCAGGTACATCCTTGCTTGGGTAAGGGGACCAGAACTATACACCGTACTCCAGGTGTGGTCTCACCAAAGCCCTATATAATTGCAGCAAGACTTCCTTACTCTTATACTCAACCCCCCTTGCAATAAAGGCTAACGTACCATTTGCCTTCCTAATTGCCTGCATGTTAACTCTCTGTGATTTGTGTACAAGGACCCCCAAATCCCTCTGAATCCCAACATTTACTGGTCTCTCACCTTTATATAAAAAAAAAAAAAAAAAAAAATATTCTGCTTTTATTTCTTCCCACCAAAGTGGATAATTTCACATTTCTCCACATAATCCATCTGCGACCTTCTTGCCCAGTCGCTTAACCTGTCTATATACCTTTGCAGCCTCTTTGTATCCTCCTCACAGCTTACTTTCCCACCTAGCATTGTAACGTCAGCAAACTTGGATATATTACACTCGGTCCCCTTATCTAAGTCATTGATATAGATTGTAAATAGCTGAGGCCCAAGCACTGATCCTTGTGGCACTCCACCAGTTACGCCCTGAGAATGGGGAACAATGAATTATGAATGGATTTCCTTGGCCTTCGTGTCACGGGAAGAGCAGTTCTTTGCAAACTCCTGCTCCCAGGCTCCCTCTAATCAGCAGTTATAAGGTGTAACTGCAGCAGGAGACGGCAATAGATGGAATGTGCTTGCGTTGTACTGTTGACTGCAGGCATCAGCGGTCTTCAGTTCAGCACTTCCATTACAAAGCTGCCATAAACTGTAATATTTGAAACTTATTCTCTGAAGGGGCACAAAATGGATGTGAAAAAGAATCTGCAGGAGTTGATGACGTAGGAAAACAGCTGGAAAAGCAGGTCCTCGAGGACAAGGAAAAAGAGGAAGAAGGGGAAGAAGGCAAGTACACTGTCAAAGGAAAGGGTCTTCTGTGCTGAGCGCTTGTATTATGCATTACACTAAAGTGGAACATACTTGTTGATTTAAAAACCTGTTTACCCAACAGAAGGAGATGGCGAAGGCGAAAGTTCCGCAGCCAAGAAAAAGAAGAAAAAGAAAAAGAAAAAAGGACGTGAGTGGACTTTTAATACTTCTGGGAAAGTTGTTATGGCAGTTCAGGTTTACAGGGTCTTAAACAGCACCTCAAGTGGATAAGTATATAGAATTACACAGGATATACAGCACAGAAACAGGCCATTCGGCCCAACCAGTCCATGCCGGTGTTTATGCTCCACTCGAGCCTCCTCCCGTCTTTCCTCATCTAACTCTATCAGTGTAACCCTCGATTCCCTTCTCCCTCAGTTGCTTGTCTAGCCTCCCCTTAAATGCATCGATACTATTCGCTTCAACCACTCCCTGTGGCAGCGAGTTCCACATTCTCACCACTCTCTGGGTGAAGAAGTTTCTTCTGAATTTCCTATTTAATTTCTTGGTGACTATCTTATATTGATGGCCTCTAGTTATGCTCTTCCCCACAAGTGGAAACATTCTCTCTGTATCCACTCTATCAAAACCTTTCATAATTTTAAAGACCTCTATTAGGTCACCCCTCAGCCTTTTTTCAAGAGAAAAGAGACCCAGCCTGTTCATCCTTTCCCAATGGGTATAACCACACATTTCTGGTATCATCCTTGTAAATCTTTTTTGCACTTTCTTCAGTGCCTCTACATCCTTTTTATAATATGGTGACCAGAACTGTGCATAGTACTCCCAAGTGTGGTCTAACCAAGTTTCTATACAAGTTTAGCACAACTTCTCTACTTTTCAATTCTATCCCTCTAGAAATAAACCCGAGTGCTTGGTTTGCTTTTGTTATGACCTTATTAACCTGTGTCGCAACTTTTAATAATTTGTACTCCCAGATCCCTTTGCTCCTCTTACTTATTTTCCAACTAATATGTGACCTCTTTATTTTTCTTACCAAAATGTAATACCTCACACTTATCTACGTTGAAATTCATTTGCCAATTATATGTCCATTCTGCAAGTTTATTAATGTCGCCTTGTAATTTATTACAGTCCTCAGTTTTGACTATCCTTCCAAATGTGGTGGTGCCCACAAATGTAGAAATTGTTTTTGATTCCAAAGTCTAAATAGGTAATATAAATTGTGAACAACTGTGGTCCCTGCACTGATTCTTATGGGATCCCACGTCCCACCTTTTGCCACTCTAAATACCCCACCTCTGATTTACCCCTATTCTCTGCTTTGTCTTGCAGCCAGTTAGCTATCTATTCTGTTTCTTGTACCGACTCCACATTCTCTGACCTTATTCATTACTCTTATCATATGACACCTTGTCGAAGGCCGTTTGGAAATCTAGATAAATTACATCTACTGCATTACCCTTGTCTACTCTCTCTCTTACCTCTTCAAAGAATTCAATGGGGTTGGTCAAGCAATACTTTCCCTTTTGAACTCCATGCTGACATCTTTATTATATTTTTGGATTCTGGATGTTTTTCTATTATCTCCTTTAGTAGGGATTCCATTATTTTTCCTACCACTGATGTTAAGCTGACTGGTCTATAGTTTTCTGGACATGTTCTATCTCCTATACTCTTACGTAGGTATTATTACATAGAAACATAGAAATATAGAAGATAGGAGCAGGAGTCGGTCATTCGGCCCTTCGAGCCTGCATTCAATGCGATCATGGCTGATCATTCAAATTCAGTACCCTGTCCCTGCTTTCTCCCCATATCCCTTGATCCTCTTAGCCTTAAGAAATATATCTAACTCCTTCTTGAATATATTTAATGAATTGGCCTCAGCTGTCTTCTGTGGTAGAGAATTCCACAGGTTCAGCACTCTCTGGGTGAAGAAATTCCTCCTCATCTCAGTCCTAAATGGCTTACCCCTTATCCTTAGACTGTGACCCCTGGTTCTGGACTGCCCCGCCATCGGGAACAGCCTTCCTGCATCTAGTCTGTCTAGTCCTGTTAGAATTTTATAAGTTTCAATGAGATCCCCTCTCATTCTTCTAAACTCTAGCAAATATAAGCCTAATCGACCCAATCTCTCTCCATACGTCATTCCTGCCATCCCAGGTATCAGTCTGGTGAATCTTCGCTGCACTCCCTCCATGGCAAGAACATCCTTCCTCAGATAAGACGACCAAAACTGCACACAATACTCAAGGTGTGGTCTCACCAAGGCCGTGTACAACTGCAGCAAGACATCCTTGCTCCTGTACTCGAATCCTCTCGCTATGAAGGCCAGCATACCATTTGCCTTCTTAACCACCTGCTGCACCTGCATGCTTACCTTCAGCGACTGGTGCACAAGGACACCCAGGTCTCGTTGCACTTCTCCTTTTCCCAATCTATTGCCGTTCAGATAATCTGCCTTCCTGTTTTTGCCACCAAAGTGGATAACCTCGCATTTATCCACTTTATACTGCATCTGCCCAATCACCCAACCTGTCCAAATTGTACTGGAGATTCTATGCATCCTCCTCACAGCACACACCCACCCAGCTTTGTGTCGTCTGCAAACTTGGAGATATTACATCTGGTTCCCTCGTCTAGATCATTAATATATATTGTGAATAACTGGGGTCCTAGCACCGATCCCTGCGGTACCCCACTAGTCACTGCCTTCCACTCGGAAAAAGACCCGTTTATTCCAACTCTTTGCTTCCTGTCTGCCAACCAGTTCTCTATCCAAGTCAGTACCTTACCCCCCAATCCCATGTGCTTTAAATTTGCACGCTAGCCTCTTATGTGGGACCTTATCGAAAGCCTTCTGAAAGTCCAAATATACCACATCCACTGGTTCTCCCTTATCTATTCTACCAGTTACATCCTCAAAAAATTCCAGTAGATTAGTCAAGCACGATTTATCTTTTGTAAATCCATGTTGACTTTGTCCGATCCTGTCACTGTTTTCCAAGTGCTCTGCTATTACATCTTTTATAATGGACTCTAGCATTTTCCCCACTACCGATGTCAGGCTTACCGGTCTATAATTCCCTGTTTTTTCTCTACCACATTTTTAAATAGTGGGGTTACATTAGCTACCCTCCGATCCATGGGAACTGTTCCAGAGTCTATAGAATTTTGGAAGATGACCAGCAATGTATCTACTATTTCTAGGGCCACTTCCTTAAGTACCCTAGGATGTAGATTATCAGGCCCTGGGGATTTATCGGCCTTCAATCCCGTCAATTTCCCTAACACCATTTCCCAGAAATACTGATTTCTTTCAGTTCCTCCCTCTCATTAGACCCTATGTTCCCCGACATCTCTGGGAGGTTATTTGTGTCCTCCTTTGTGAAGACAGAACCAAAGTATGTACTTAATTGGTCTGCCATGTCTTTGTTCCCCATTATAAATTCCCCTGATTCTGACTGCAAGGGACCTATTGATTTTGCCAATCTTTTTCTCTTCACTTATCTATAGAAGCTTTTACAGTCAGTTTTTATGTTCCCTGCAAGCTTACTCTCGTACTCTATTTTCCTCTTAATTAATCCCTTTGTCCTCCTTTGCTGAATCCTAAACTGCTCCCAAGCCTCAGGTTTGCTGCTTTTTCTGGCCAATTTGTATGTCCTCTCCTTGGATCTTATGCTAACCCTAATTTCCCTTGTTAGCCAATGTTGAGTCACCTTTTTTGCATTTTTTTAATGCCAAACTGGGATGAACAAATTCTGTAGTTCATCCATGCGATCTTTAAATGTTTGCCATTGCCTATTGACCGTCAACCCTTTAAATAATATTCCCCAATCCATTCTAGCCAACTCGTACCTCATACCATCGTAGTTTCCTTTATTTAAATTCAGTACCCAAGTCTCTGAATCAACTACTTCACTCTCCATCTTAATGAAGAATTCAATCATATTATGATCGCTCCTCCCCAAGGGGCCTCGCACAACAAGATTGCTAATTAATCCTTTCTCATTACATAATACCCAGTCTAAGATGGCCTGATCTCTAGTTGGTTCCTCGACATATTGGTCCAGGAAACCATGCCGTATACACTCTAGGAATTCCTCTTCCACAGTATTGTTACTAATTTGGTTAGACCAATCTATATGTAGATTAAAGTCACCCATGATAACTGCTTTGCCCTTATTACACGCATCTCAGCATTACTGTTTGGGGGTCTGTATACAACTCCCACGAATGTTTTCTGCCCCATGGTATTTCTCAGCTCTACCCATACAGATTCCACATCATCAGAGCTAATATCCTTCCTTACTATTGTGTTAATCTCCTCTTTAACCAGCAATGCTACCCCACCGCCTTTTCCTTTTTGCCTGCCCTTCCTGAATATTGACTACCCCTGAGAGTTGAATTCCCAGCCTTGGTCACCCTGGAGCCATGTCTCCGTAATTCCAATTACATCATATCCGTTTACATCTATTTGCGCAGCTAATTCATCCACCTTATTACGAATGCTCCTTGCATTAAGACACAAAGCCTTCAGGCTTGTTTTTTTAACACTTAGACCTTTTAGAATTATTGTTTACTGCGGCCATGTTTGATTTACACCCTTGATTTCTCTGACTTCCACTTTTGCTTTTCTCCTTCCTGTCTTTTGCTTCTATCCTTCCCTTTCCTCTGTCTCCCTGCACAGGTTCCCGTCTCCCTGCACAGGTTCCCAACCCCCTGCCATTTTAGTTTAAACCCTCCCCAACAGCACTAGCAAACACTCCCCCAGGACATCGGTCCCAGTCCTGCCCAGGTGCAAACCATCCAGTTTACTGGTCCCACCTCCCCCAGAACCGGTTCCAATGTCCCAGGAATTTGAATCCCTCCCCCTTGCATCATTCCTCTAGCCACGTATTCATCTGAAATATTCTTCTATTTCTACTCTGACTAGCATGTGGTACTGGTAGCAATCCTGAGATTACTACCTTTGAGGTCCTATTTTTAAATTTACCTCCTAACTCCCTATATTCATCTTTTAGGACCTGATCCTGGTTTTTACCTATATCGTTGGTACCTATATGCACCACGACAACTGGCTGATCACCCTCCCCCCTCCAGAATGCCCTGCAGCCGCTCCGAGACATCCTTGACCCTTGCACCAGGGCGGCAACATACCATCCTGGAGTGTCGTTTGCGGCTGCAGAAACGCCTATCTATTCCCTTTAAAGTAGAATCCCCTATCACTATAGCTCTCCTGCTCTTTTTCCTCCTGTCCCGTGCAGCAGAACCACCCATGGCGCCAGGAAGTTGGTTGCTGCTGCCTTCCCCCGATAAGCCATCCTCTCCAACAATATCCAAAGTGGTATATCTGTTTGAGAGGGGGGTGGCCACAGGGGACCCCTGCACTACCTGCCTGTGCCTACTGCTCTGCCTGGCGGTCACCCATTCCCTTCCTGCCTGTGCAGCCTTTACCTGCGGCGTGACCAACTGATTAAACGTGATATCCACGACGTCCTCAGGATCGCGAATGCTCCAGTATGTATCCATTTGCAGCTGCCAGTAGCTGCAGCTGGATACACTTCCCGCACACATGGTCCTCAGGGACACAGGAAGTGTCCCTGATTTCCCACATAGTGCAGGAGGAGCATGCCACGGGGCCGAGCTTTGCTGCCATGACTTACCCTTTAATTAATTTAAATTAAATCAATACCACCAATTATACTACAATTAAATGATATACTCAAGGGCCCTTGTTTCCTAGCACTCCCCGCTACACAACAGAGACCTTAGAAACTATAACCATAAAATTCAGACCTTCTAAGCTTTTATAAACTATGAACCTTAATTGTCAAACTATAGAGTAGTATAAATACTCGCCCAATCTGCTGCTTCCTCCTGCCCGCGTCACGTTTTGAATCGTGACGTGGCTCTGGAACGCCACCACCGGTCTGCGAGATTGGTAAGCCTGTGGGGGGAAAAAAAGCCTGCAAAAGTGAGTTTAAATACCCACTGAACCTCCGCTCTCACCGCTCCTGACACTGGCCTGTCATTACATTAGCTATCCATCAGTCCTCTGGCACTACATCTTTTTCTAACATATTATTAAATATGTGTAATAGTGCCTCTGCTATCTCTTCTCTAGATTCTTTTAAAATGCGCGGATGTAATCCATCTGGACCAGAGATTTTAACCTGAGTTTGATTAGTTTATTTAATATTTCTCCTCTTATTTTAAATGCGATTAAATGTGTCGGTGCAGGCTCGATGGGCCGAAATGGCCTCTATCTGCACTGTGGGGTTTCTGTGATTCTGTGAATTTCTGTGATTATTTCTAATCTCATCTTGTGATGTCATGTCCAACTGATGTGTTTTCCTGGTAAATACTGAAGCGAAGTAATTATTTAATATTTCTGCCATTTCGCTATCGCTGCCTGTGATTTTATCCTGTCCATCGCTTAGTGTTCCTATTCCCAGCCCGACTGACCTTTTATTATTTATGTGCCTGTAAAATATTTTACTGTTTTGTTTTATGTTCCTTGATAATTTTCATTTCATAGTTCCTCTTTGCCTTCCTAATTGTTTTTTTTAACTTCTCTCCTAATCTCTTCGTCTCCTCACTTGTCATGCTCTCCCCTGCTGTCCATGTGTTTAAAAAAGTCCAGGAAATAGTGTTTTATTACAACATGGAATATAAAAGTCAAGATGTAATGGTGAATTGATATAAATCCTTAGTGGGACTGCAGTTGGAGTATTGTGTACAGTTTTGGACTCCACACTATAGGAACGATGTTGAGACAATAGAAAGCGGACAGTGCAGATTTACTAGGATATTGCCTAGAATAAGGAAACAGAAGTATGAAGACAGCAGAAAAATAAGAAATAGGAGCAGGAGTAGGCCAATCAGCACTTCGAGCCTGCAATTCAATAAGATCTTCGACCTCAACTCCACCTTACCGCACTATCCCCATATCCCTTGATTCCCTTAATATCCAAAAATCTATCGATCTCAGCCTTGAATATACTCAACGACTGAGCATCCACAGCCCTCTGGGGGAGAGAATCACAAAGATTCACCACCCTGTGTGAAGAAATCTCTCCTCATCTCAGTCCTAAATGGCCAACCCCTTATCCTGAGACTGTGACCCCTGGTTCTAGACTCCCCAGCCACGAGAAACATCCTCCCTGCATCTACCCTGTCAAGCCCCTTAAGAATTTTATACGCTTCAATGCGATCACCTCTCATTCTTCTAAACTCTAGGGAATCACTAAAAGCTGGTGGACAGGTACAAAAATAATTTTAAAAATCGAATGGAATGTTGGCCTTTATCTCGAGAAGGCTGGAATACAAAGGGTTGTTATGTTAAAGTTATATAAAGTTCTGGTTAGACCCCATTTGGAGTACTGTGTTTTCTGGGCCTCAGGAAGGATAGATTGGCCTTGGTGGGGATGCAGTGCAGATTCACCAGAATGATACTGAGGCTAAAAGGGTTAAATTATGAAGACAGGCTGCACAGACTAGGTTTGTATTCCCTCGAGTATAGAAGATTAAGGGATGATCTAATTTGAGGTGTTTAAGATGATTAAAGGATTTAATTAGGTAGATAGAGAGAAACTCTTTCCTCTGGTGGGGGGAGTCCAGAACAAGGGGGCATAACCTTAAAATTAGAGCCAGGCCGTTCAGGGGTGATGTCAGGAAGCACTTCTTCACACAAAGGTTGGTGGAAATCTGGAACTTCCCCCCCCCCCCCCCCCCCAAAAAAGCTGTTGAGGCTGGGGGTCAACTGAAAATTTCAAAACTGGGATTGACAGATTTTTGTTAGAAGGGTATTAAGGGTTACGGAACCAAGGCGGATAGATGGAGTTGCGATACAGATCGGCTGTGATCGAATTGAATGGCAGAAGCAGGCTTGAGGGACTGAATAGTCTCCTGTTCCTCCGTTAGAGATTTTAATACAATTCAGTGTTTTACACAGCTGTTGTTAATCTGTGTCTTAAGAATGCTTTTATCTGTGAACAGCAAAAGTTCAGACAGATCCTCCTTCCATTCCGATTTGTGAGCTGTTCCCTTCCGGCATATTTCTTAAAGGGCAAGAATGTGAATATCCACCTTTACAGGATGGGTAAGTTCTTAATCCAAATACTACTGTGTGTTTATATATATTTATATAAGTTAGACTTTTTCCCTTCCCTCTTGGTTTTACGCCAGCTTTGTTCTAGAGCAGAAAATGCCTTTTGACATTTTTACAAGTTTTTGTTGGTGCCTGTTGTTACATGAAAGTAGTACAGGAAACTTTGGTTTATCCGGAGGTTAATGCTCGAGCCACCGGCAAAAATCAGGAGCTGTTTCGTTAGTTTTTTTTTCTTTTCGTTGCTTTTTTTTCACCAGTCAGGCTCTGCAAGGTCTCGCTGAAGCTGTTGCTAAGCGACAGAGACGCTTGCAAGGTACGGCCGACTGTTTAGAAGCTGTTGCTAAGCAACAGGGTTTGTTGCCAGATACGGAGCTCAAAATCTCCGTATGTTTCAACATTAACGCTGGTTTGTCCGGCAGTTTTGATGGGACGGCAACAGCTCGGTCCCGTCGGTGCCGGATAGCACAAAGTTTCCTGTAGTTGGTCTTCACTACAAACCAAACAAAAAGACAGTTTGAACCTGATCTTTTGCACTAATGTGTGTTGTATTAATGGCTCCAATAACCCCTCAGTCGTTGCTATTGAATTTCTGTAAGATAAAAGGGATATTCTTGAATTCCACCATCAAACGAGGGCTGTTGGTGCTTGGAACACTTGCCTGTCTAAGGCACCTGGTGTTGAGCACTCCCAGGTCAGGTATAGCATGGTTGGATGCAGTTTAAAACTCCCTCTCCTCTAGCCTCAATATTTTCCTTGAGTCCCAACTTCACACCATTATGCCATACTTCACTTGAAATCCTTCCATTTCTCATCCATTGGGCTCTGACTGATTAGGGGTCGCTTTGTGCTGTGGGGCAAAGCTTATTAGGAGCCAATGTTCCGGTTAGGCTGCATGGCCACGCAGCGGTCTGGAGGTCCCGCGCAGGCCACTCGTCTGCTTTTAAATGGAAGAAACTGTGCATGCAAGATCATTTGAATGCCTGTTAAGGGGGCCGTGCACCCAAAAAAATTTTAGCGGGAACATTGTTAGGAGCTGGATCATGACTGCTCCCACTGACTTCACGCAGAACCCCACAGCCAGCAGGGAGAAGAGACTTTGAAGCCATCAGTGGATTTGAACCTGTTTTGTTCCAGATTAATTCTGAAACAGAAAATGCGACGTCATTTAAAATCCCTGTAATTTGCTGGTGCCGTTGACTCTATGAAAGTAGCACCAAGCCTAGAATGAAATCAGTGCAAATTGAAATTGATGGTGTTTACAGTTTTAATCCTAATCGTTTGTCTTTTGTATTACATTTTATTCCAATAGATTGTGTTAAATTCGTAGTCTTGCTTTTATTCTGGTATGAATATAAACCTGCCTGGAAGCATTAATTATAAAGATTGCATTTCTATAAGGCCTTTCACGACCTCAGGACTTCTCGAAGCACTTTACAGCCAATTAAGTACTTTTGAAGTCTTATGTTCCCTGTAACATTTTTTGGCCCTTCGCAGCCCCTTTAAGGAGCAGTGTGCGGCCGGCGCACTTTACAGGGAACACTGGTCACTGTTGTAATGTAGGAAACGCAGCAGCCAATTTGTGCACAGCAAGCTCCCACAAACAGCAATGTGATAGTGACCAGATAATTATGGCTAATTTTAAACAGGTTTCTGTTAACTGCTTTTTGGAAAAGCTTTGTTTTTGTGAGGGGTGAGGCAAATTCCTTATCTGGAATATAGATTGTAGCTTCAAAGGATGGATCACCTCTGTTTATATTAATGACTTGCAGACAACCCCTGTCAGTTTACTTTGGCATTGGAGCCTTGCAATAGTATATTCTCTGTAGTTCAGCAAGTGACCGTACTGCAGGTCACTGCACTGAGACCGAAGTCATCAAAAGACTCTGCTTCAAGGGAATATGAACCTTGAAATGATTTGGAATTAGTCAACAGTTTATTGTAGTGTTGAAAGTTAAGTACTGAAATGGCCATTTTAATCTGCCGGTTGAATTTGTTATGTGTAGTCCTTTCTCATAATTCAGCCTGAAAAATAGTGTTATATTTTCTGCCTATTGGAGAGATGAGGATATGCAGTGGACAATCCATTGCACACCTCGTATAACCCAGTAGTGAAGGAGGCACACTATGCATAAAGTTACGTTTCGGTTCCAAAGAGGTGTACACATGAGTAAAGAGGCAGCTTGATTTATAACGAGGGGTTATTGCAAGTTTAGTATCTCTCGGGCCTTGCTTATAGTTGGGCTAGTTCTGGTGAGATCAATCATCTTTATTCTATTCCCCCCCCCCCCCGGGCATTCAGAACGTACCTCTGCTTGGCGCATGACCAGTGAGGAGAAGAAGGTATTAAATCAAGCCAAGTGAGGAGACCTGGAACGATTTTTAGACAAGCAGCTGAAACGCACAGGGCAAGTGCGCAAGTACGTCAAGAGCTGGCTCAAGCCAGGGATGACCATGATTGAGATCTGGTAAGTAAAGTGTCCCTGCTTTACAAACTATTAATGTTAAGCAGCTGATAGTGGTTATGTTGCGTTAGCGAGTTCAAATCCCACCATTGCAGTTTGAGAATTTTAATTCCACTTTTTTAAAATGGTACTGGTAAAAGTGAGCATGAAGCTGTGGGATTGTCATAAAAACCCAGTTGGTTCGCTAATGTCCTTTAGGGAAGGAAACCTGCCGTCCGAGCCTGGTCTGACCTATATGTGACGCCACACCAACCCGGTTGACTCATAACTGCCGTCTGAAGTGGCCTAGCAAGCCACTCAGTTGGCCCACCATCACCTTGTAGGGCAACTTGGGATTGGCAATAAATGCTGGCCTTGTTGGAGACACCTACGTACATACAGTCCCTCTGTTTTCCCATTAGCAGCAAGAAGGGAGAGTGCATGATCCGCTGCCAGGTCATGACTGACATGCTGAGGGGCAGGCCACGAACGCCAAAAGCTGAATGCTACATTGTATTGACGCTCCCTGGTCTAGATCATCGTAGAACAGCTATATAACTGTGGCTAGTCTTTCTGACTTAGATTATTTTTCTTTAAGTAATCTATGCAGTTGGGGCTTCTTTAAGGAGGAAATGTATTTAAATGAAGGATGTTAATGCCAGTGACTGGCTGCCTACTGGGAACTGGATGCCGACGCCTACAGCTGACTTTCTTGGTCGCTCATAACTGGCAGGGAGCGCAAAGACCTTCATACAATCATTGCTTTTAATCCAGGTCTCATGTATACTTCATGTTCCGTCTAATTTCATAGTTACATTTTTCAAATTAAAAAATGTCAAATGCCAGACATCTGAAGTAAAAGCAGAACATGCTAGACACACCGCTGGTTCATCCGGCTGTGAAGAGAGATAAGATGAGCTAATGCTTTACCCTTCCTCAGAACTGGTGAAATGCTTTGTGTATCTTGACCTAATGACCTTTCCGACCAATATATGGTGGAAGGGTGCCGTGTGACCCCTTTACATGCCAGAAGGAAAGAATAACGACAAACTTTCATCTTGCAGTGAAAAGCTGGAAGATTGCTCCCGGAAGTTGATCAAAGAGAACGGGTTGAGCGCCGGCCTGGCCTTTCCGACCGGCTGCTCCCTGAACAACTGTGCGGCCCACTACACACCCAATGCAGGAGACCCAACCGTGCTGCAGTACGACGACGTCTGCAAAATTGATTTTGGAACCCACATCAATGGTTGGCCAGGTTTTATTTTAGGCTGGACCTTCTGAAATGTTTCAAGTCTTTTGGGATTCTATTTCAGCAGATGCTTAATTTGACCTTTCTCCTCCACAGGTCATATTATTGACTGTGCTTTCACAGTCGCATTTAACCCCAAATATGACAAGCTTATAGAAGCTGTTAGAGATGCTACTAATACTGGTATCAAGGTAAGCTAGAAATATAAACCACAAGTTTATAATAAAAGAAAAATCTGCAGGTGCTGGAATCTGAATCTAAAACAGAATACGCTCGGCAGGTCAGGGAGAGAACATGTGAGTTAATGTTTTGGGCACGAACCCTTTTGTCCGAACTGGACGACCTGAAACATTAACTCCTCCGTTCTCTCCACAGCAGCTGACTGACCTGCTGCGTGTTTCCAGTATTTTGTGTTTGTCATTAAGCTAGAAATATCTTTAACACATTATCTGTTGGTCGTAATTCGGTGGCTTATTAACCTGACCAAGGCTTCACTAAGTCACATGGGTACCTGCATAGAATATTCCAAAAGTAGGGAAATAATGTACTTTTTACATGAAATTGATGCAGTCCAGATTAAGTATCATCTTTCACACGTCAGGAGTGTCAACTTGGCTCAGTTGATAAGATTGCCAGTTGAGTCTCACAAGATAGGAAGGCGGCCATTCAGCCCATCTAAGTTCATTAGAAGGCGGTGGGTTTAAATCCTACTCCAGCGTGTAACCTAGGCCGACATTAGTGAGGGAGTGCAGCACTTTGAGGTGCCAGCCTTTGGGTGAGACGTTAATTTGAGGCCATGTCCCTCTGTTCTAGAGGTTTTGTCCCATGGTACTGTTTGAAGAGGAAGAGGGATTCCTGGCATCCTGACTAACATTCCTTCCTGAACCAACACTCGACTCATCATTCGTCTCATTGCTGTTTGTGGAACCTTAACTGCCACATTCACCGACTCAACAGTTGCTGCACTTGTGAAAATTGAGGGATGTAAACGATGTATTGCACAGTTTAAATGAGCTGGATCCATGAAATTTGGCTGAAGTTATTCAAAAATGTATGGTTTTTCCTCCCCCCCCCCCCCCCCCCCCCCTTGTTTTATTTAAATTTGATTTGTATTTTCTGTTTCAAAAGAGCTCCTAAGTTGCAGGACTGTATCAGCTGCTTGCTGGCCTGGCCCCTGTGATCGGTCAGCGGCCCAGCACAACTAGAAGTGTTGTACAACAAAAACACCTCCTCCTGCGAGATTGGCCAGCTCCTCCCACATTCCCAAAGCAGTTCCCCCAATATTTGCACAGCATCATTTCCAACAGCGTTGCTACTATTTACCAAATGACTTGCAAAAAGATATTTGGTGAGGTTTAATATTTAACAGTCAACTCTGTTTTGGAAAATAGGGCATGGTCGAGCAAGGACTAGAAGCATGAAACACTGTGCAGAGCAAGCACGTCAATTTGGCATCTCAAACTATTCACTACATAAAACTCGCGCGAGAGGGTGTGGGGAGGCGCCATCAATGGGGGGCTGGGGGGAAGAGAGAGCTGGATTATGCCACGTTCCTGTAGCCGAGCCTTTTGAAAGGTTTCTAAAGTGACACAGGCTGTTCGGTGACTCGAGGGTTGCATTTGACAGAAATCCGATGCTTTCATCTGCCACTCAGATCTGGATGTATTTTTTATTTTTAGAATGCGGGGATTGATGTTCGCCTTTGTGACATTGGCGAATCCATTCAGGAAGTCATGGAGTCCTATGAAGTTGAAATTGATGGCAAAACCTACCAAGGTATCAGCTGAACATACTGACTGTTTAGAGTTGCGTTGGAGCATTTTTTCCTCCTTTCCCCACCTCCTATAACCAGGGTCACTGAGGCCCGTTGTAGCACCCCTGTCGTCGCCCCATCTCAGGCGCACGCACCCGGGGACAAACCTGGGACGTTCCTAGTCGGTATAGTTTAGAAACGCACTGCCTTAACCAGCCGAGCCCTTAGTCAGCTCCTGGATTAAGGGTATCATTTGCGCTCTGGATTTGACCACTCGTATTGCATTCAGAGGTCTAGCGCGTTGCCGTAGTGGAGACTTTCTAGATGTATTTCAAGTGTGTGTCTTCTATAAAGTGTATGCTCATCTGCGCCTTGTGTAAAGTTTGACTGATTTATATCTTCTTAACAGTAAAACCAATCCGCAACCTAAATGGACATTCCATTGGGCAGTACAGGATACACGCAGGGAAAACTGTGCCAATTGTCAAAGGTGGAGAAGCAACCAGAATGGAGGTAAAGGACATTAAGTTCTGATCTTTAATTCAATTTCTCAACATTCCACATAAGCCCAGGTCAGTAATGGGATATAGTGAACAACACCTCTTTCTGAATATCATGGGGTGGAGGGAGAATCTCGCTCCTGTGTCTTTGCTTCCTGTGTCATATGAAGTGTACTTCTGTATGTGATCAGTTCTTTTTCTAGTCGCCTTCAGACTCTCTTGTTAGGTGAAGAAAGTAGTTAACTTTTTTCTCCCTTTTTTTGTATTTCCTAAAAGGTATCTCATAGGAACAGAGGAGGCCATTCAACCCCTCGAGCCTGTTCCGACATTCAATCGGATCATGGCTGATCTGCACCTCCGCTCCATTTACCTGCCTTTGATCTGTAACCCCCTGATACCCTTACCTAACAAAAAGCAGCACATTGAAGTATCAGTGGCCGGTACAGGTGCAGCACTGACTTCTTTCCACACACAAATATATTCAGTGTCTGTTTGGCTGGGAATGACAGCTTGGATTAAAGGGTGCCTCACCACTGAGGCACGGCCCTGAAGTTCTCTCCTGGAGATTTTGAAACATCCCCTAGTATTTTGGACTCGTCCCACAGTTTTGTTTGACCAGTGCCCCTCTTGCACTGAATGGGTTCCGATCTGGCAGTGCCACCCTCTGAGGGTGGGCACATTCTCACTGCCTGCTCTTGAACCAGTGGTGGTCTTCCTGAAAATATTATGGGTGGCCCCTTTCTCTTAAAGTATTTCCTGGCACTATTTCCCGAGGGAGATTGATGACTGAAGTAACGAGGGAATTTGAATGCCTGTTCTGGAGGAAGAATCTGAGACCGCCCGATAAGGAACCAAAACAGCTGGCAGCATGGTGGAAATGTTATAGCCACCGTCTCGTGCAGATGAGGCTGGTGTTAAGCCTATTGGTGGAGGGGGGGGTTTCTGTCATAATATACATCATGAAGCTTGGGAGGAAATATCATTTGTAGACCTTCAAAACCCCGTTGTAGAAATATGCATTTGAGAAATTGTGTGCAAAAGACTGGATTATTGAGGATCCAGTTATCCCTGCTTCATGACCGGATTACATTGCGACAGTGACTACACTTCAAAAGTAATTCATTGGCAGTGAGGTGCTTTGGGACATCCTGTGGGTGTGAGACATGCTATATAAATGCAGGGTCTTCTCTCTTTCCCTCCCTTCCTTTCTCGAGGTTCCCAAATACTAGTTGGATTACACACTCGTGCCCCGAGTTGAAATTAAACCAAGTAAGTTGTGGTTCCTCACAGCAGGATGAAGGATTCTGTAGATTACAGCTCTTGTATTCTTCCCATCTCCTCCACTAGTAGTCGAGGAAAGCATTGAGTTGTGTAGTACAGAAGCAAAATACTGTGGATGCTGGAAACCTGAAAGAGAAAATACTGGAAACACTGACAACAACAACAACTTGTATTTATATAGCGCCTTTAACATAGTAAAACGTCCCAAGGTGCTGCACGGCAGTATTAGAAGACAAAAAATTTGACACCGAGCCGCGTAAGGAGCAATTAGGGCAGGTGACCAAACGCTTGGTCAAAGAGGTAGGTTTTAAGGAATGTCTTAAAGGAGGAGAGAGGGGTAGCGAGGTGGTGAGGTTTAGGCAGGGAATTCCAGAGCTTAGGGCCTAGGCAACAGAAGGCACGGCCACCAATGGTTGAGCGATTTATAATCAGGGATGCTCAAGAGGGCAGAATTAGAGGAGCGCAGATATCTTGAGGGGGGGGTGCTGTGGGGCTGGAGGAGATTACAGAGATGGGGGCGAGGCCGTGGAGGGATTTCAAAACAAGGATGAGAGTTTTGAAATCGAGGCGTTGCTTAACTGGGAGCCAATGTAGGTCAACGAGCACAGGGGAAGCTCATTTCAGGGTCAGATATGACACAGGTTGCGAACAGTGTGATTCAGCCTCAGACAGATGTTAGAGAGAGGGATGGAGTCAGTGGCTAGGGAACGGAGTTTGTGGCAGGGACCGAAAACAATAGCTTCGATCTTCCCAATATTTAATTGGAGAAAATTTCTGTTCTTCCAATACTGGATGTCGGACAAGCGGTCTGACAATTTAGAGACAGTGGAGGGGTTGAGAGAAGTGGTAGTGAGGTAGAGCTGGGTGTCGTCAGCGTACATGTGGAAACTGAAGCTGTGCTTTCGGATGATGTCGCCAAGGGGCAATATGTAGATGAGAAATAGGAGGGGGCCAAGGATAGATCTTTGGGGAACACCAGAGGTAACGATGTGGGAGCGGGAAGAGAAGCCGTTGCAGGCGATTCTCTGGCTACGATTAGATAGATAAGAATGGAACCGGGCGAGCTGGACGACGGTGGAGAGGCGTTGGAGAAGGATGGAGTGGTCAACCATGTCAAAGGCTGCAAACAAGTCAAGAAGGACGAGGAGGGATAGTTTACCTTTGTCACAGTCACAAAGGATGTTATTTGTGACTTTGAGAGCTGTTTCGGTACTGTGGCAGGGCGGAAACCTGATTGGAGGGATTCAAACATGGACTTGCAGGAAAGATGGGCACGGATTTGGGAGGCGACAACACGTTCAAGGACTTTGGAGAGGAAAGGCAGGTTGGAGATGGGGCGGTAGTTTGCAAAGACGGAGGGGTCAAGGGTTGTTCTTTTGATGGGATGATGACGGCAGATTTGAGGGAGAGCAGACAGTACCTGAGGATAGAGAACCGTTAACAATGTCACTAACATGGGAGCCAGAAAAGGAAGTTGGATGGTCAGCAGTTTGGTGGGAATAGGGTCGAGGGAGCAGGAAGTCGGTCTCATGGACAAGATGAGCTCGGAGAGGCCATGAGGGGAGATCGGTGAGGAACTGGAGAAAGATGTGAGTTCAGGGCTAGGGCAGGGGGGAACCTTCGAGGAAGTTTGGCCCAGTGGGCTAGGGGAAGGAAGGGAAGTGGCAGAGGCAGCTGAACGGATGGTCTCAATCTTAGAGATAAAGAAGTCCATGAGCTCCTCACACTTGTTGTCGGAGGTGAGGGTGGAGGAGGCAGGGGAGAGGGGTTTAAGAAGACGGTTAGCAGTGGAGAATAGCCGGGGTATATCTTTGCATTCCAGAATGATTCTGGAATAGTGAGCAATTTTGGCAGCAATGTTCCCTTTAATTTTTTTTCGGGTGCGCAAACCTTTTCAAATTCCCGTGCATGCGCGGTTTTCCTATTGTGAAGCCAGCAAGCAGCCTATGCGGGAGCTCCAGACAGCCGTGCAGCGCCACAGCTTATAGGGAACATTGCTCATCAGCTCAAGCAGGATCTGTGGAAAGAGAAACCGAGTTAACGTTTCAGGTCAATGACCTTTCGTCAGAACTGGCTGCGTAGCACGTCGCATAGAACAGAAGGTTCATGTTCTGGTCTCTGTTGAGTTAACTCATGCAGCGGAGAAGAACAAGAAGAATGCCCCAAGTATAAAGGAGATACACTGAGATTTCAGAGAGAGAAGATTGAGGGGGAACCTAATAGAAGGCTAAAAAGAAACAAAGACTTGCATTTCTATAGCGCCTTTCACAACCTCAGGACGTCCCAAAGCGCTTTACAGCCAATGAAGTACTTTTTGAAGTGTAGTCACTGTTGTAATGTAGGATGTAGATGAAGTAAACTTTGCACCATAAAGTCACAAGGCAACCAGAGGAGGGAAACATGAGTTAGTGAAAAGTACACTTAGAGCAGATAAGAACTTCTCCATTCAGTGATAGTGTTCAGTAATCAGCAAGGAGGGGTGTTAGAAAGCTGGGGTGGGAGCATTGAAATGCAGTTGGATGCTAGCTTGGGGGGGAGTTGGCATTTGATAGGCCAAAAGGTCTTTTATCAACTGTTGTAGATTTTAGAACAGTTTCCTATAAATTGCAATTAGGAATGATGACTGACCAATGGTTATGATTCATACATCCTGGGGAAACATGTCAGTCAATCATTTGGGTCAAGTCTTGTAGTCTTTTTGTCTAACATCTTGTGCATTGAAGGTTCTTCAATCAGTGTTTGGGGGAAGTCAAGATTTAAAGATTGGACCATTGTCTCTCTCTCTATTTCTCCTCATTTAGGAAGGAGAGGTGTATGCAATAGAGACTTTTGGCAGCACAGGGAAAGGAGTTGTTCACGATGACATGGACTGTTCCCACTATATGAAGAACTTTGATATTGGCCATGTACCAATAAGGTAAGTCTGTAAATATTTTGGAGCAGATGGTCAGTAGAAATCTAACGTGCATTTTCACTATGATTGTATTAATTCAAAAATTAAAACCCCTCTACATTGTATGGAGCTGTAAGCAGGCTTTGGGTTCAGGGTAGTATCTGTCTCTGCCAGGTATTTCTGCAGTTTAGCAAGTGGAACCATTTCATTGTTTCTGTACTTTGCACTGGATAAAACCTAAGTCAGGAAAAGCGTGATCCCCTTCCCACTGTCCAGAGCCCCAAAACACCCCTTCCAGGTGAAACAGCGATTTACTTGTACTTCTCGCAATCTAGTATACTGTATTCGCTGCTCACGATGCGGTCTCCTCTACATTGGGGAGACCAAACGCAGATTGGGTGACCGCTTTGCGGAACACCTCCGTTCAGTCCGTAAGGGTGACCCCGAGCTTCCGGTCTCCTGTCATTTTAATTCACTGCTCCATTCCCACTCGGACCTCACCGTCCTTGGCCTCTTGCATTGTTCCACGGAAGCTCAATGTAAGCTCGAGGAACAGCACCTCATCTTCCAATTAGGCACTTTACAGCCTTCCGGACTCAATATAGAGTTCAACAATTTCAGATCATAACCTCGGCCTCTATTACATTTTTACTTAAATTTTTTTCCCCACCCCTTTGTTTTGGGTTTTCTCTCTTTTCCCCCCCCCCCCAACCCCCTTTTTTTTTTACATGGCAGCTGTCTCTCATTCTGCCAGTACACTTCACACCTAATCTAGAGCCGTCTTTTGTCTTCACTAGTCCTATCACCATCTCGTCTGGTTTTGAATACCTCTTAATGTCTCTTCACTTTTGTTCTCTCCCAGCCCGGCCTTTCGATCGATTTCATTTCCTTTCCAGTTTTGAAAAAGGGTTTCGACCCAAAACGTCGACTCTATTTTCTCTCCACGGATGTTGCCTGGCCTGCTGAGTTTTTCCAGCATTTTCTGTTGTTATTAAAGCGTGATCACAGTCTGCCAATATTGGCTATAATAGACTGCTTGTTAACATTAAACTCTTAAAGAATGTGCTCGCCTAGTAACACACACCCAACCAACTGTTCTATAAATAAGAGTCGATGGAGTCAAGTTTGTGCTATATTAATCCCATCATTGCATTAGAGGAAAAAACTGAAGATCCCTTTTAAACATAATGGCCTGGAGTCTCCGCTCGGTTGCACTGGTTTTTTGGCGCAATTTGCCTGAAATTGGCCAAACCAGTGCAAAGGATTGTGGGGTTTTAAGCACAAATGATGTTAAGCGCCACTCGAGTTTCCGCGCTAGTTTATAAAACATCGTGTTAGAAGGCCCCGCCCATAAAACTGGCCACATCCCCAGATCAATTGGGAGTTTCCGCTAATTGCGCCCGTTTGCAGACCTTCAGGAAGACTCCAAAAATTAGGCTTTTTTTTAGGCGCAAGGACACTAATAGGCACGGTTTAAAAGCTTTTGAATATAATTTTTTACCAAAACTGACTACTGTACACCAATGTGACTAGCATGGTTCTGTATAGCTTTTAAAATCATTTTCAGTTATTTAAAATTGGGTTACCTACGAAGGTGTGAGGAGGGAGTTGGCTATGATAGATTGGGGAGCTTCATTAAAAGGCAAGACGGTGGATAGGCAATGGCTAACATTTAAGGAACGAATGCATGAATTGCAACAGTTATACATTCCTTTCTGGTGCAAAAACACAAAAGGAAAAGCAGCCCAACCATGGCTAACAAAAGAAATTAAGGGTAGCATTAGATCCAAAGAGGAGTCATATAAAGTTGCCAGAAAAAGTAGCAAGCCTGAGGATTGAGAGCAGTTTAGAATTCAGCAAAAAAAGTCCAAGAGATTGATTAAGAGGGGAAAAATAGAGTATGAGAGTAATCTTGCAAGGAACATAAAAGCAGACTAAAAGCTTCTACAAGTATGTAAAAAGAAAAAGATTAGGGAAGACAAATGTAGGTCCCTTACAGTCAGAAACGGGAGAATTTATAATGGGGAACAAGGAAATGGCAGAGCAATTAAACAAATACTTTGGTTCTGTCTTCACGGAAGAGGACACAAATAACTTCCCAGAAATGCGAGGGAACCAAGGGTCTAGTGAGAAGGAGGAATTAAAGGAAATTAGTAAAAATAGTGCTGGAGAAATTAATGGGACTGAAAGCTGATAAATCCCCAGGGCCTGATAATCTGCATCCCAGAGTACTAACAGAGTTAGCCATGGAAATAGTGGATGCATTGGTTGTCATCTTCCAAAATTCTATAGATTATGGAACAGTTCCTGCAGATTGGAGGGTGGCAAATGTAACCCCACTATTTTAAAAAGGAGGGAAGAGAGAAAACAGGGAACTACAGACCAGTTAGCCTAACATCAGTAGTAGGGAAAATGCTAGAGTCTATTATAAAGGATGTGATAACAGGACACTTAGAAACTATCAATGGGATTAGACAAAGTCAACATGGATTTATGAAAGGGAAATCATGTTTGACAAACCTACTGGAGTTTATTGAGGATGTAACTGGTAGAATAGATAAGGGAGAACCAGCAGACGTGGTGTATTTGGATTTTCAGAAGGCCTTTGATAAAGTGCCACATAAGAGGTTAGTGTGCAAAATTAAAGCACATGGGATTGGGGGTAATATACTGGCATGGATTGAAAATTGGTTAACAGACAGGAAAGAGAGAGTAGGAATAAATGGGACTTTTTCGGGTGGCAGGCGGTGACTAGTGGGGTACCGCAGGGATCAGTGCTTGGGCCCCAGCTATTCACAATATATATCAATGATTTGGATGAGGGAACCAAATGTAATATTTCCAAGTTTGCTGATGACATGAAACTAGGTGGGGTTGTGAGGAGGATGCAAAGAGGCTTCAAGGCGATTTAGACAAGTTGAGTGAGTGGGCAAATACATGGCAGATGCAGTATAACGTGGATAAATGTGAAGTTATCCACTTTGGTAGGGAAAAACAGAAAGGCAGCGTATTATTTAAATGGTGATAAATTGGGAAATGCTGATGTACAGAGGGACCTGGGTGTCCTTGTACACCAGCCACTGAAATCAAACATGCAGGTGCAGCAAGCAGTTAGGAAGGCAAATGGTATGTTGGCCTTCATTGCAAGAGGATTTGAGTACAGCAGCAAGGATGTCTTACTACAGTTGTACAGGGCCTTGGTGAGACCACACCTGGAGTACTGTGTGCAGTTTTGGTCTCCTTACCTAAGAAAGGATATACTTGCCATAGAGGGAGTGCAGCGAAGGTTCACCAGACTGATCCCTGGGATGGCAGGACTGTCGTATGAGGAGAGATTGTGTCGACTAGGTCTGTATTCACTAGAGTTCAGAAGAATGAGGGGGGATCTCATTGAAACGTATAAAATTCTGACAGGGCTAGACAGACTGGATGCAGGGAGGATGTTTCCCCTGGCTGGGGGGGGTCTAGAACGAGGGGGTCACAGTCTCAGGATATAGGGTAGGACATTTAGGACTGAGATGAGGAGAAATCTCTTCACTCAGAGGGTGGTGAACCTGTGGAATTCTCTACCATAGAAGACTGTGGAGGCCAAGTCACTGAATATATTTAAGAAGGAGATAGATAGATTTCTAGACACAAGGCATCAAGGGGTATGGGGAGAGAGCGGGAATATGGTATTGAGATAGAAGATCAGCCATGATCATATTGAATGGCGGAGCAGGCTCGAATGGCCGACTCCTCCTATTTTTCTATGTTTCTACTCACAGGTGATGATTAAAAATGCTTATTTTTTGTGATACTCATTTTCAGCTGTATTAATCAAACTGTGCCAAGTTACCACTCTTAAATGTATCAAGGAATATTTTTTTAAATTAAGTTTTAAAGCGCAGCCCGATTGCATTGATTCATGGTGGATTTTACACTCAGTGATATGCAAATGAGTTTGAGCAGAAACTCGAGGGGGGGAACCAGCGCAATTTGTGCCCGGATTGCTGACTGCACCCAAACTGAAAACTCCACCCCCAATTGTTCAAAGAATGAATATTACAATGAGAGCTGGAACCTTTTTGGTTGGTGGGGTGTGCTTCCTCTGAAACTCACTCAGCAACAAGCAAACAGCAGCAGAGCGAGAGAGTAACGGCGATCATTTCAAACTCTTCATTCTCAGGTTCAGTTCAAAGCTCTCGCTCGGCTACTGTTCGTTTGTTGCTGAGTGAATGTCCCGAGGCTGGGCGATACTGAACGATTGATTCAATAACAGAAAATGCTGGAAATACTCAGCAGGCCAGGCAGCATCGGTGGAGAGAGAGAAACAGAGTTAACGTTTCAGGCCTGGGACCCTTCATCACGTTGACTCTGTTTCTCTCTCCACGGATGTTGCCTGGCCTGCTGAGTGTTTCCAGCATTTTCTGTTATTTCAGATTTCCCGCATCCGCAGTATTTTGCTATTGGATTGATTGCTTCAGCTTTGTCCAGCAATCCATATTTAACTATTGACGAATGATGTGTAAACAGTTCCCTTGTTAAACAGATCAATCAATGTTGTTTGTCGTGCTGTGTTTCTCTAGACTGCCACGAGCAAAACACCTCCTAAATGTTATCAATGAGAACTTTGGGACACTTGCTTTCTGCCGCCGATGGCTAGACCGTTTGGGTGAGAGTAAATACCTCATGGCCTTGAAGAATCTGTGCGATCTGGGTATAGTGGATCCATATCCTCCGCTGTGCGACATCAAAGGCTCGTACACGGCACAGTTCGAGCACACCATCCTGCTTCGCCCAACGTGTAAAGAAGTGGTGAGCCGTGGGGACGATTACTGAGCACATCCAGCGTTTGGCTTTGCTGAGAGGCTGTGCGAATGGTTCCACCTGCAGCGTTCTCCAACCAGTTTGTTTTAGTAATGGACCGGGTTTACGTTTGCCATGTTTTAGAGGGTGGCAATAGGGAGGAAGAGCTTGTATTTCCACCCATCTCACAAATTTTTAATAAAAGGTTTCTGGTGTCTAGGAACTTTTTTATGTTGACGGGACTTTCTTCTTGCACTTACCTGCTGATGGATTAATATACAACATAACTAAATACTGGCATCTCTGAGTGGATTGTGATTATCTCCTCCACAAAATGGTCTGCTGCTGGATTAATTTAGAAAGTCTCATTGGGAACTGGCATTTCCGGAGCGTGGGGTGCTGCTTGCTGTAGAAATGCACAAAGAGTTCTGCTTCCACCAATCTTTCCCAGAGGCTCCTTTTTATATAGAAAATGGCGTTGAATATACCTGCACTCTCAACTGTGTCTTCTAAATTCCCTGGTAAACAATTTAATAAAAATAAAGATTAATTTCCAGTGTGTGGCCGATGTCAGCTAGTAACATCTTTAAGTACGTCACAATGCAGAGGGTGGAGTGCCTGAGGAAAAGTAAATACATGAGCTTGTTTTTCTGCCATTTATCAGATTTGTTTAATTTTTATTAACTATATTTGTATACTGAGTCACAAATCGAGCACAGGCTGATTCGGGGCCTCCCAACTGATGCACAACCTGTCAAATTTCTAACTCTGATCCAATTCCTATTGGTTTTACAAAATGCAATTTTTGTGTGGTTTGACTGTTGCTGTCTCTGGGTCCTTTACCAAGATGGGGAGTTTGACTCTGGGCTCTTTCCCCACACAGGATGGGGAGTTTGGCTGCAGTCATAGCCTGGCCAAGGTTGTGCAGGAGGCTGGTATGAAGCACTGAGAAAGGAAGGTCAAGTCTTAATATTTTAAGACTGATGCAATCCTATTATAAAGGATTGGGAGTTTGTAGTTGGAATTTGTAAGCACTAGTTAAATTAAAAACCTTTTAAACCACCCTAAAGAGTGGGTTGTGTGAATTGTCTTTCATTCATTCTGTGGAAAAAGTTGTCCGGTCTGTTACAGAATGGTGAATAATTGCAGTCTGCACTTAGAGCATAATCAGATTGCGGTCCAGTGGAGTGGACAACAGATTGATGGAGTAACTCAGGCCACATTACAAACAGACTGACATTCAGCCTTTAAGCACTTTACATCCCTTTACTGGGTGAGCAAGCTTAAAATGTATGGTAAAATGCTATGTCCACTTTTGTGGTTCCAAGTAGTACATCAAGATGATTGTGTGCACAGTTCTGATATTAACAAATGGTTCTGTCCATTTTAGTTTGTCACTTTAGAAATAGTCACTCCTCTGGCACAGGCATTTCTTCAATTATCTTTTGGACCTTCCCCAGAGTTCAGTTCAGTCATGGCTCAGTGGTAGCACTCTTGCCTCTGGTTCAAAAGTTGAAAGTTCAAGCCCCACTCAAGGGACTTGAGGACATAAGCCAGGCTGACACACAAGTGCAGGTTGTGGGACCTTGCTGTGCACAGATTGGCTGCTTGTGTCAGGTAGCTGTTCAGAGCTGGTGTTAGCTGTGGTTTAGTGGAAAGCAGTCCCTCGGAACCGAGGATGACTTGCTTCCACATTAAAAATGAGTTCTCAGGTGACAGATGAGTCCAATGCGGGACCTACAGTCTCTGTCACAGGTGGGGCAGACGGTGGTTGCAGGGGCGGATGGGTGGGGTGCTTGAGTTGACGTGCGCTCCTTGCACTTGGCTTCCGCTAGCACTCGCAGCCCCGCGTTAGAAGGTTGTTCAAAGCCCACTCCAGAGATTTGAGCATTGAATCTAGGCTAACCCTTCAGTGTAGTGCTGAGAGAGTACTGCGCTCAGAGGTGCTGTATTTCAGATGAGACGTTAAATCAAGGCCCCATCTGCCCTCGGGTGGACGTGAAAGATCCCACGGCACCATTCAGAGAAGAGCAGGGGAGTTCTCCCCAGTGTCCTGGCCAATATTTATCCCTCAAACAACATCACAAACATTATCTGGTCATTGCATACAGCAAGCTCTCACAAACAGCAATGTGTTAAAGTGGCAGCTACATTTTCTACATTACAACAGTGACTACAGTTCAAAAGTACTTGATTAGCTGAAGGGCACTTCACAATTGTTTTTATTCTTTTTCTTTGGTCCTTGTAGTTTGAAGGCTTTTGCATACAAAACTTACCCTGGCTGGCAATTCATTGCCAGGTTACTGAGCATTCAAGAAACACCTCAGTAAGGTCCGAATGTGATTCACACACAATGTTAAAGTCCAAACACATGTTCATTTAAATTGATGCATAGGTTGCATTTATTTTTTATAAAATGTAAACATTAAATTCAAAATCTGAACAGGGATGGTTGTAACTTTGTTAATTTGTCTTCGATTACGTCTGTCTTATTTCCACAATGGTAATCAAATAATGAGGTGGTGCTTAATGACAATGCTTCATACATCACAACTCTATGGGACAGGCTTGATGGACCAGACAGTCTTTTTCTGCCTGTCATTTTCATACAGGAGAGTCAAATAATCCAAATACCGAAGTATCAACAGCACAAAAACAGGCCATGCAGCCCAACATGTTTATGCTCCACAGGAGCCTCCTCCCACCCCTCTTCATCTCAGCCAATCAGCATATCCTTCTATTCAATAAGATCATGGCTGAGCTGATCCTAACCGCCAATCCACTATCACAGAACCATCTCCTGAATCTAACAGAATTAGACACACGAAATAGGATCAGGATCAGGCTACACGGCCCCTGGGCCCGCTCCGCTACCCACAGGGCCATGTCCGATCCGAACCAAGACTCATGTCCAAATTCCTGCCCGCTCCCCGTAACCCTTAATTCCCTTTTAGGAAACTCTCTATTTCTGTTTTAAATTTATGTAATGATGTAGCTTCTACAGCTTTTTGGGGCAGCATATTCCATGGACCGACCACCCTCTGAGTGAAGTAGTTCCTCCTCATCTCAGAATAAGGGGCTGCTCTTTCAAAACTAAGACTATGCCCCCTAGTTCTAGTTTCACCCATCATCGGGAACATCCCACATCCACCCGATCCAACCCCTTCACAATCTTATATGTTTCAATAAGATCGCCTCTCATTCTTCTGAACTCCAATGAGTAGAGTCCCAATCTACTCAACCTCTCCTCATATGTCCATTCCCTCATCCCCGGGATTAACCGAGTGAACCTTCTTTGTACTGACTCGAGAGCAAGTATGTCCTTTCTTAAGTATGGACACCAGAACTGTATGCAGTATTCCAGGTGCGGTCTCACCAATACCTTGTACAACTGAAGCAATACCTCCCTATTTTTATATTCTATCCCCCTAGCAATGAAAGCCAACATTCCATTGGCCTTCTTAATCACTTGCTGCACCTGCATACTAACCTTTTGAGTTTCGTGCACCAGGACCCCCAGATCCCTTTGTACTTCAGTACTTTCCAGTTTCTTGCCATTAAGATAATAACTTGCTCTACGATTTTTCCTGCCAAAGTGCATAACCTCACACTTTCCAGTATTGTATTCCATCTGCCAAATCTCTGCCCACTTACTTAGCCTGTCTATGTCCCCATGCAGGTTTTTTATGTCCTCACTCACTACTTTCCCTCCCACCTTAGTATCATCTGCAAACTTTGATATGTTACACTCGGGCCCCTCCTCCAAATCGTTAATATAGATTGTAAAGAGTTGGGGACCCAGCACTGACCCCTGCGGAACACCACTAGTTACTGATTGCCAGTCTGAGAATGAACCATTTATCCCAACTCTCTGCCTTCTGTTAGATAGCCAATCCTCTATCCATGCCAGAATATTACCCCCAATCCTGTGATTTTTTATCTTAAGCTATAATCTTTTGTGTGGCACCTTGTCAAATGCCTTTTGGAAGTCTAAATACACTACGTCCACTGTTCAATCTTTCCTGAAAGGTATAATCTCAGTTCTGGTATCATTCTAGTAAAAAAATTTATAATTTGGAGACCAGCACTGTTCACTGTGGTTAAACCAAGGTTCTATACAAGTTTATCATAACTCCTCTGCTTTTCAATTCTATCCCTCTAGAAATGAACCCCAGTGCTTTTTGTTTTTTTTAATGGTCTTATTAACTTTGATCTGTGTGTCTGGTGCCCCAGCTTCCTCTTCCTTCATTTCATTTAGACATTTCTAAGTAGTATGTGGCTTCTGACCAAAACGTATTACCTCGCACTTCTCTATATTGGAGTTCGTTTGCCAATTACACACCCATTCAAATACATGGGAAACAAACAGTTTGACAGTTACAATATGCTTAAACAATTGAACTCAATAATTTGGTAACTGTGGACTAGCACCAAACTGAAATTTACCAGATTGTGATAAAACACAACTGGTTCACTAATGTCCTCCAGGGAAGGTAACCTGCTGGAGCAGTACGACCAACCAGCTGCAAAACTAGCCTGATTCCACCAGAGCAAAACAAGTGCTTCCACTCCAAACAAGGACACGGAGCTCTGTCTAAACTGATCGGGATAACAGTAATACAGTAAATCAACTATCTAAAATTTGGTGTGACAATGTTCTCTATGTCACTTCGTATTCCTTGATTATGGAGAAGTGTTTGTACCACTCCGCGATCCTATCCAGTTATCCTTTGCACCCTGGACCTGATTTAAATCTGCCGAGACTGAATCAAAGGTCTCAAGTTAATTACCTGTACATTTGTGAATGAACGAACAGCAGTGTTGGTGAGAAGTTCAATTGAAAAGTTAACAGCATTTCCCTGGTGCAGTGACAATGGAGCTGCAGCTTCTAACAGCACAGGCGTGAAACAAGTGCCCACGGCTTCACTATGTTCACGTTACAAGGGACCACAGCTTTCAGTAAACAAGTTTGCACCTGGAGGTGTAACACATTTAACTGGAAGTAACACTCACAGCTCCAGTTTATTTTAAGAGATCAGTTTATTGAGGTAAAGTATCTAGAAATTGAGGTAACAATTTTGCATAGTTATGACGACCAAAATTTTACAACTAGCAACATGAATAAGTTTGTCCATTAACAAAATCAGGTTTAAAGCTATGATTTTTCTATTTTATAAAATGCTGCTATGTCACGTAGCTCAACCTGTTCATTAAAGCTAGGTGCACATACATGCAAAAATTCGTGTTATAGTATCTGCATATTTAAAAAATACAGTAGAGCCTCGAACCCAAACCTCGATTGTCGAAAACCTTGGTTATGAGACTGAAGCAATAATCTCTTCCATCTTCTGCTTTCACTTGTCCCTGCCCCCTAATTTTGGCACAACCTTATTAAACTAATTTCACTTTTTTACTGTAACTTACATATAAAGGTTTAGAAAAATCTCCTCTCTCCAAGAATGAAAGACTAAAAAAATTATTCCAAAAGTTTATCAAATTTTAGACTATGTTTGCATATCGTACAAAGTCACAGGGACAAAGTGAACAGAATTCAATAACCCCAATATAGAGACTAGCCAATATTGAGCCCTCAGGGCACCATTGTTCAAACCGAATCTCAGAAAACATTAATGCAGCACAAACTATTAAAGAATACTTTTCAACAGCTGCAGGAGGGTTTATTTAAAAAAAGTAATCAGATCACTGGCAGTACAGCATCAGATCCAGGCACTACACACATGAGGTTGGGAAGGTTGATGTGATTTTATAAAGGTAGGAGACCAACCCTTGCCAGGACAATGAAGTCACGGGAAGTGATATGTGGGACGGCACCAAAGAGAGGCCGGATCCGGACGTTCTATGACAGGTTGCTCTGTGGACTTCAATATGAATTTAAAATCAGACCGGTTGATTTTTTTTTTTAGGAATTTCATACATTCTTACTATAAAATATATACACTGCAATACTGAGCTGGAAATTCACCAAATAAAAACAAACCAACTGAAGCTTTCAAAATACAGTTCAAATTATGATGGGCGGATTTGGGGGTCTTTACACATAGTAAAATTCAACAAAATAAAACTCTGTGTAGGGGCTTGCTGCACTTTGCGATTGGTACTCTCAGGGTTTGCATATAAAAGCACAGAACAAAAAAGAACAAGTTACCGTTGTGTTTAATCTTATACTGCTAGCAAATACATTATTGCACATTTACCCAAAACATGGTATCGGTGCTCGGTGGGTTCAGCCCCATGCTCCCTCACAACACATTAATACTTAACTGTCAGTGTCCATCGATTTGGCCATAGAGATCTGCACAGGCTTGGAGGGATTTGTGCAGTCAGTATTTTATACCTTCAAAGTTCAACAGCAGAAGAGTTTACATCAGGACCCTTTAAAGCACAGGGTAACTCAAATGCCTTCCTGGTTTCCACAACTAAATCTCAGAGTCACCAATAGTCACACTGCTGTTTGGGATGTTTCTCTACGTTAAAGGCGCGGTATAAATGCAAGTTATTGTCAGTTCTACATTCAAACAAGTGCATCTCCAGCACATTACATTCAAGTTCAGACTTCCCACTCGACTGAGATTTCACCATTCTCGGTTAAAGACAGATTTTGTTGTTCCAAGGTACAGGTTAGAACTGCATAAAAGCAAATCAGAAGGATGGCTCAAGATAGTCACAATGAGGCAAAGACCATTGTATCTTTAAAGGGAAAATAGGCTAACTCTGAAGCACAGGAAGATACAGGGGTGTGAGACACAGGCAGTGGGGTTGCTTTTGGATTTCTTCACCAAAGAGCTGGCAGAGATACGATGGGCCAAATGACCTTCTGTGCTGTAAACTCCGATGGCTCTATGATGACACATTTCGTGCAAACTTCCAGATGACTGGAGTAAAGGACTCGAGGAGCGGAGTAACGGTGCAGCCTCGGTGAAAGCTGTATCTTGCTACTTTTACAATCGGTGCTGCATTTCCCCCGCACCTTTCTCCAAATGATTGCACCGAGCCAGCAACTCTTTTTCCTGCTCTCACATGGGCACAAGCCTCAGGCACTGGGAGCATGTTGGTCAGAGCACGTGTTTAAGGTCTGGTTCTGCTTTACTCTAATGGGATACATATCAGCATTGGTCAAGTATACTGCGACAATATTTGAATAAATAATATACAATTTCACATGCTGGCAGGATAGATGCATGTACCTAAACAAAGCACAACATGCTGAATATGGGAATAGCAGGTACAGCAGAATAGTGGTTATGTTACTGGACTCGTAATCCAGAGGACTGGACGAATGATCTGGAGTTCGAGAGTTCAAATCCCACCACGGCAGCTGAGAAATTTAAATTCAGTTCATTAAATAAATCTGGAATATGGTGACCATGAAGCTACCAGATTGTCGCAAAAACCCATCTGGTTCACTAATATCCTTTAGGGAAGGAAATCTGCCGTCCTTACCTGGTCTGGCCTATATGTGACTCCAGACCCACAGCAATGTGGTTGACTCTTAACTGCCCTCTGAAATGGTCTAGCAAGTCACTCAGTTGTACCAAACTGCTGTCAAGAACATGGACGGTAGCGGCCCACCACCACCTTTGCAAGGGCAATTGGATTTGGGCAAGAAATGCTGGCCTTGCCAGCGACACCCACAGCGCGTGAACGAATTAAAAAAAAATTCCAGTACATTGAAAAACTGGGTCTTTTTTCTTTAGAACATAAATTATAAGAGTTGTGAGGCTGTGGAATTCACTTCCAGGGTTAGTGGCAGAGGCAGAAACAATCAACGTTGAAGAGGTGGATGAAGGGATATGGGAACAGGGTGAGTAAATGTGATTAGAACTATTTATTCGCATGGAGGGTAAACGCTGACACAGACTGGTTGGGCCAAATGGCCTGTTTCGGTGTTGTAACTTCTCTATATTTCTGTGTATGTTCATAAATATAACCAAACTCTGAGGGTTTGTTGATTTTATTTCAACCCTTCTTTGAAACTGCATCAATTTCAGATGTCCAGGTGTCATTTCAGGATGTTGTACATGGAGGGATCTCTTAATTTTTTCCCAGGACAGAAGAAAATCATGCAATTGTTGAGATGTTTCGGGGAAGGAGGTGCAGAGAATGTCTTACTAACAGCAGGAAGCACGGAACAAGGCCAAGCGCCCTGACTGAAGTCTGGCCAGAGTGGAGAATGTTCGGAGTTGGTCTGGGCACACTGCGGTGTCTGGTATCGGTGCTCGGTGGGTTCAGCCCCTGGCTCCCTCACAACACATTAATACTTGCAGTAAATGAAGGAAAACAGCACAAGCAGCTGCCGTAGTTCCTAATTTCAGCTGCTAGGTGGCAGCACCAAACTTTAACGTAAAATATAAAAAGACTCCAAAATACATGTTCTCGGAAGGCAGGAAGGACAAGGGTCTCTGACAGTAGCAGACACAGGAACAGAGGAGTCACTAAGTGAAAAAAGACCACAGTCCATCTGGTTCACCACCGACCATCCTGGGAGTCCCGTGATACAATAATGATGTTGTTGACTGATCACAGCAATCAATCTCTATCAATGAGTCTACAACAGACCAATGTTCCCCCTAAGGGGCGTGGCTGCCGACTGCAAGGTCGCTCACAGGCTGCTGGTGCTGGAAGAGATATGGAACTTGTGCAGTTGTGCAGCAAGTTTAAAGGGCTCGCGCAGCAATGTTCCCTGTAATTTGTTTTGGGTGCGTGGCCTATTCAAAATACGCCACATGCATGCTTTTCCTATTTAAAAGCCCATGAGCCGGCTGCGCGGGAGCTGCGCGGCATTGCCGTGCAGGAAAAAAACAAATTAGAGGGAACATTGCAACAGACCCAGACATGAGGCGAGAATTGGGGGCAAGGTACTGACTTGGATAGAGAACTGGTTGGCAGACAGAAAGCAAAGAGTTGGAATAAACGGGTCTTTTTCCGAGTGGCAGGCAGAGACTAGTGGGGTACCACAGGGATCGGTCCTTGGACCCCAGCTATTCACAATATATATTAATGATCTGGACGAGGGAACTAGATGCAATATCTCCAAGTTTGCAGACGACACAAAGCTGGGTGGGCGTGTGTGCTGTGAGGAGGATGCCGAGAAACTCCAGTATGATTTGGACAGGTTGGGTGATTAGGCAGAAGCATGGCAGATACAATATAACGTGGATAAATGTGGTGGCAAAAACAGGAAGGCAGATTATTATCTGAATGGCAATAGATTGAGAGAAGGGGAAGTGCAACGAGACCTGGGTGTCCTTGTGCACCAGTCGCTGAAGGTAAGCATGCAGGTGCAGCAGGCGGTTAAGGCGGCAAATGGTATGTTGGCCTTCGTAGCGAGAGGGTTTGAGTACAGGAACAAGGATGTCTTGCTGCAGTTGTACAGGGCCTTGGTGAGACCACATCTTGAATATTGTGTGCAGTTTTGGTCGTCTTATCTGAGGAAGGATGTTCTTGCCATGGAAGGAGTTCAGCGAAGATTCACCAGGCTGATACCTGGGATGGCAGGAATGACGTATGAGGAGAGATTGGGACGATTGGGCTTATACTCACTGGAGTTTAGAAGAATGGGGGGGATCTTATTGAAACTTATAAAATTCTGACAGGACTGGACAGACTAGATGCAGGAAGGATGTTCCCGATGGTCGGGGAGTCCAGAACCAGGGGTCACAGTCTAAGGCTAAGGGGTAGGCCATTTAGGACTGAGATGAGGAGGAATTTCTTCACCCAGAGAGTGGTGAACCTGTGGAATTCTCTACCACAGAAGGCAGTAGAGGCCAATTCATTAAATATATTCAAGGAGTTGGATATATTTCTTAAGGCTAAAGGGATCAAAGGGTATGGGGAGAAAGCAGGGACCGGGTACTGAGTTTGGATGATCAGCCATGATCGCATTGAATGGCGGAGCAGGCTCGAGGGGCCGAATGGCCTACTCCTGCTCCTATCTTCTATGTTTCGATGTCTATGAAAGCGCCAGTGGTGGAGAGCTTTGGGAACCAGAGGTCCACAGTCACACACGCAGGCCGTGCCCTGTGGTTCTACTGTTCGGGACAAGGTGAAACAGCTCGTCGTAGTCGACATTAACAGGTCCCTTTACAATCCTAAAAACAATCATATCACCTCACAACCATCTCTTCTCCAGTGAGAACATGCCCAATTTACATAATCGCTCCTCACAATCCCTCCATCCCCTCGGATAAAGTTTCCAGTCACTTTCCAACTGCCAAGACCAGAGATATTCATTGGGGCTCTTTTTAAAGTTACTTGTCTTTAGAGACAATACTTATTTTTAAAATGAAAGTAGGTCCCAATGCAAGGTGCAGAGGTAAAGAAAGTGGATAACAGTTCATCTGACCTGGCTTATTCATAATTTAAAAAGAGGTCTTTCTGTTTAAGACCGATGGCAGCCAGTTGGAAGGGGAGGCAGAAAAGCAGTGGAACAAAATGAAAGATCACTTTTCCATTTCAACGTTTTGTAGAGGGGCCATCCTGTGAGTTTCTGCTGGTTGGGCTTAACCAGAGCATGTGCAGTACGACAAAGGATCAGCTCCAACATTGCGGATAGAATGGAAAAGTAGAGCTTTAAAGTGAAGATCACCAAGCATCACAGAAACACAATTCAGTGTCGGATCAATGGCAAACAGGCAAGCTAGTTTGATTTATTTTTTTCAAGTCCGACAAGGTAGAAACATTAACACTATGTCAAACAATGAATTGCCCATCAATTGGAGAGAGATCTCGAGCTGCCAACTTCACACAGTGAGCTGATCTATTGAATTCCACTCATCAAATATATGAAAAATAGAAACGCTGTCTCTCTCTCAGGTATGTGGCTATTACTAGAACATTATTGCATGTGAAGCAATAGAAACATTTGCTCAAATGACTCCCCAAGTACTTCTTTTGTAAGATAAAAAAATACACTACAAAACTATGAATTTACTGTACACGTGTTCGAAAAGGAAAAGCATATAGCCACCTGTATAAATGTCAGGAAATTACATATACACAAAATCCGTACAAAACTAAAATGGTCTAAAAACTTTAGAACAATACAGCCTTTGGGCTTGGGTTGTGCTGAGAAAGTAGTTACAACAGAGGATTCGAGCTGCAGTCACTGCACTGCTGGTGTCGAATCATTGCCAGGAGAGGCGGCCGGTGATGGCACTTTCATGTCGTGAGGAAGTCGGCGAGTATAGAAGAGGATGTAGGCCTGCGCTTTACAAACTTCGTCCACAGTGCAGATCGTCACCGTGGAATCGTTACAATGGACCCACAATCCTACAAGAGCCAAAACATCCCAATTACAACATTGAACACACGTGGTCATTTGAACTAAAATACAGTTCATGCATTCCCCAATTTTTCCCTCCTCTCCTGAAGGCGTCAACTTATACCAGGGCAATGGTCCTCAAGTGCCCACTGCCTCCTGCTATCTCTCCCAGGTGGCAGGGAGGAGGAGGAGGAGGAGGGGGCGAGCGAGTGGGGGGGGGGGGGGGGGGGGAGGCGAGCGAGGAGGGGGGCGAGCGAGTGGGGGGGGGGGGGAAGCGAGGGGGGGGAGGCGAGCGAGGGGGGGGGGCGAGCAAGGGGGGGGGAGGTGAGCGAGGGGGGTGGGGAAAAAAGAGAGGAAAGGCTGGCGAAGGAGGAAAAGAGAGAGAGGAGGAGAGCGCTGAAATTTCTCGATCAGATGCAAGTGCACTGTGTGATCTGGTGGTATTGGTCCAAAGTGGTAGGATACAGGCCACAACAAGACCCTCTGCCACATGGAGCGTGCTCCTTCGTAGTATGCAGCCTTCAGCGAGGCAACAGTGAGCCATTTTAAGCTGTTTCTTCTTTTAGCAGTCAATTATAAAAAGTGGAATGAGCAGAGGCCAATGGACAAGTGGGCCATCAGTCAGCTCTCTTAACCAGAGTAAAATGGTGAAAGTACCTGACCAAAGACAAACTAAAATAGACTAATGATCCACGTCATGAAACCCATACTTAATACCCAAGAGCCCAAATGCAACGCCTCGCAATAATCAGACACTAAAAATACGGACAAGTCCCATTGGTGTAGCAGGGGACTCTTGACGTTTAAGTTAAGGCAAATGATTGGGGCAGAGTGGAGAACTGATCCCACACAAATGTCACTCTTGGCTTGGATGGTTTAATGTGCACACTCCCTCCACCTCCGTGTTCATAGTTACAGAAATGTTACAGATACAGTTGAGGCTTCCAGCAATGCTGGGGGACCCAGGGTTGCGCCATGCGCTGATTAATAAAACCAGCAGAGGTTATGAGGAAAGGAAACAAAGCACAGAACAGCCATCTCTTGCCCCACCCAGCAGCAGATTTTTCTAATGCAATGCTACAGATGTTGCCCTCAGATTGTCGCTACAAATAGAATTGTGCTCGGTATTTCTGGGCAAACACTTATTCGATAATTGATGATAAAACATAAGTTAGAACATAAGAAGTAGGAGCAGGAGTAGGCCATACGGCCCCTCGGGCCTGCTCCGCCATTCAATAGGATCATGGCTGATCCGAATCTAGACTCACGTCCACTTCCCTGCCCGCTCCCCGTAACCCCTAATTCCCTTATCAGCTAGGAAACTGTCTATCTCCGTTTTAAATTTATTTAATGTTGCAGCTTCCGCAGCTCTCTGGGGTAGCAAATTCCATAGATTTACTACCCTCTGAGTGAAGAAGTTTCTCCTCATCTCAGTTTTGAAAGGGCAGCCCCTTATTCTAAGATTATGCTCCCTAGTTCTAGTCTCACCCATCAGTGGAAACATCCTCACCGCATCCACCCGATCAAGCCCCCTCACAATCTTATATGTTTCGATAAGATCGCCTCTCGTTCTTCTGAACTCCAATGAGTAGAGGCCCAACCTACTCAACCTTTCCTCATACGTCAACCCCTTCATCTCTGGAATCAACCGAGTGAACCTTCTCTGAACCTTCTCTTAAATATGGAAACCAAAACTGCATGCAGTATTCCAGGTGTGGCCTCACCAATACCCTGTATAACTGCAGCAAGATTTCCCTGTTTTTATACTCCATCCCCCTTGCAATAAAAGCCAAGATTCCATTGGCCTTCCTGATCACTTGCTGTACCTGCATACTAACTTTTTGTGTTTCATGTACCAGGACCCCCAGATCCCTTTGTACTGTAGCACTTTGCAGTTTCTCTCCATTTAGATAATAACTTGCTCTTTGATTTTTTCTGCCAAAGTGCATAACCTCACACTTTCCAATATTATATTCCATCTGCCAAATCTCTGCCCACTCACTTAGCCTGTCTATATCCTTTTGCAGGTTTTTTATGTCCTCCTCACTCACTGCTTTCCCTCCTATCTTTGTATCGTCGGCACACTTGGCTATGTTGCACTTTCACGTTACTATATAGTAAAACTAATTTGTTTTTCCATAAATTGATAGAAACTTACAGCACAGGTCATTCGGTCTGTCCTGTCGTGCCTGTGCGGGCTCGGTTCTTACACTGCCCATATCCCAAGAACTTCACTATAAACATATTAAAAGCACGCACCTCCATCTGTACTGTAGCAATATGCTGTATAATGTCCTGAGCCGAAGCCCTTTCCATGATGCATGACCACAGCAGCCAGGTCGTACATGAAGCTGTTGGGCCCGAGGCCCGCTGTCGACTCTCTGCAGCAGTACGGCTCCATGTTCAATACCTGGTTGAAGCTCACATGTACTCCTATCTTCTCACGGTGATTGCGACCAGACCACCTGCAGCAAGGAACCGAATACAGAATTACAAACCTAGAAACAAGAAGCTTCATTTAACTAGTTAAAAAAAAAAAGCTCAATTACCGGAAGCGTTTGAGGTGTAGTCGCAGAACATGAGGTAGCTTGTGGACCATTAGCTGTTTCTGAGCTTCACTCACGATCAATGGTTTAGAAGATGACTTCCTGCGTTTCCCTAGGACATGAAGCATTATTTAGATATCTTGTACTTCATTAAGGTAAAGTTCCAATTTAGCTCATGAAATGCTGCATCACCCAGAATGAGACCTTGCACAGATCGGTCGGAACTAATAGCTAGAGCTGGCTTTGAAATTTGAGTTTTGCAGTACGGTCTGTGCTCTGCTGCAATGCCACACACGCTAAGCTGCCAAATGAATGACGCTGTTGTCAGATGTGATAGAAGTCTGCCCGTCCACTGTATAAAGTATGAAAGCAAAATACTTCAAAATCCAGGGCACACATCACACTTTCAACGAGGCTTTTTATAACCCGAGTGACGAGTGTTTCTGGCTGCTATCCCTTCGAGAGATCACAGATGCTTTTCACACTGGAAACCCAAGTGTTTCTGGTTCTGAACTCTCCACTCAAACAATAAAATATATACATTTGTTGACAAATGTAGTAAGAAATTAGAAAACACCAAGTATTTTCTCAGACCACATCACTTTTAGCATAGCATTAAAAAAGGCAAATATCAATATCAAATAAATATTTTAGTATGTGTTTTGAGAAAGTTATTCATCTCATTGCCGTTTGTGTCATCTTGCTGTGTGCCACATTTCCCAGAACTAATTCACTACATGAAGCACTTTAGGATGCTCGAGTGATAGGGCACAGTATAAAGGCAAGTTTTTCCATATGTAATACATGGAATTAGGCAATATTAAAATCTTGCACTGTAACCCACCCAATATTATGTCGATTACAATGTCGCAATTTTGCGATTGTATTTCACTTGCTGTTTTTCTTGTAATGACTTATTGTACCTGTGAAGGTGAGGGATGCTGTGCTGGAGAGCAGCAGTTTTCACTTCAGACAACTGGCATCACGGGCGGGCCACGGTCAAGTGTAGCAAAGTTAAGATCCTCAACTCCTCTCCAACTCGAAAACAAACCCCCAACCTTCCCCACACAGCTCCATTTACCATACCAGATATACTGTAACTTCAGACAGACTGATTACTGAACTGGGGACAGCTTTGTAGATTCATCCTCACTAGGAAACAGGTCTGAGATGTTCATTTAGCTCCCTTTCAGTCCTGCGATCCAGGTGAGATCAGAATCAAGGTCACTGAGGCCAAAGGCTAGTTTCTGAACAAGGAGGAAGGAACAGGGCTATGACACGACGAGATAATGTGCAATACCCTGGCCAAGAGAGCAGACATGTAATCTAACCTTGAACAGCTGTCAAAACAGCTCTTAATCCGACCACTATATGATGCACAAGTGAGACCTGCACTCACACAACAGCACACCTGCGATAAAGAGCTGAGCTGAGGTACTAGGCCTAAGATACTGGATTAGAAACCGATGTCACAAGCTTAAATCCCACCATGGCAAGTTGTGAAATTGAATTCAATAAATCTGGTCATTTGTGGTAGCACGAGGAAATAAAAGTTAAAAACCCACCTGGTCCACTAATGTCCTTCAGGGAAAGGATGGGGCCCTTACCCAGTCTAGACCACGTGACTCCAGTCCCGTACTGTGTGTTTACTGTATTCAATGTACTCAGGGCTACTAAGGATGGGCAATAAGTGGTGCCTTGCCAGTATCACCCACATCCCAACAAGATAAAGAACTGGTAACTATTTTGGGAAATTGTGGTTAAGATTTTGTTTCGAACATAGTTCCCAACTGCTCAACTCTATGTGCATCTATATGCCAAGGATACTGGGCTGGTGAAAGGGCCAATCGACTACATAATGCATCGAGGCTCAACATTCACACACAGCCATTTCAGCACCTGGATTCTTCCTGCATTTATAAAGCAATTATTGCAAATAAAAGACCCATCCTCAAAAACAGGCAATGAACGAGGCTGTAAATAAAAAATCACCACCAACAAACAGCAAACGACTTCTTCTTAAGCAGTCCCTCGGAACCGAGGATGACTCGCTTCCACACTAAAAATGACTTCTCAGGTGACTGGTGAGTCCAATGCAGGACCTACAGTCTCTGTCACTGTTGGGGTTGTCCACGAGGGTCCTGACGTTCCAGGTCCCGAGCTTCATTTTGAAGGGTGGAAGATTCCTGTGCGTGAATTCTTTTAACGTGGGGTGGCCGTTGCACACCAGCTACCACACAGGCTTGACAGAGCACGGTCTTGGTCCAATGGCAAGGGGATCCAAGACGATTGGAGACCAGGCTCTGCTACATCGGCCTAGCACACACACACAAACATACTCCTACTGTCCTCCTCCCTCCTTCCTGCAGGTCCTCGCTGCCTGGGTTTCATAGGCTACAACCCTGCAGTAACAAAGGCAAAGGCGCTGTTGAAGGAAATCCCCTCGGCTCCAGCCATCTTAGCTCATTGCTATACTTAGTAGCTGCTGAAACTGAAGGCCCCCAGGGGAGGCTGTTTGTGGGTCCACCCATTAAACTGAAAACTGGTTTAAAAAAAAAAATTGTAGATTTCAGTTGCAAGTCCTTTCAATGTATTCCTGTAAAACAGCACAACTCCCATTACAAACCTGCACATCTTTCAACAGCAGATATATGGAATAAGCCAGTCTCTCACTACTTGTGCCTGCAAACAGCGATGTAGTCCAGAAAAACAAGTTTAAGCAGCTTGCCAACCGAAAGCGAGACCAGGTTATTGCCTGCAGCCCATGAACAGCATTATTTAGTGCTTATGTTCTTAATGAACTATATTTTCCTGGTTTCAGCAGCAGCAGGTCCGACGTTACAGCGTAACAACCAACTCTTTAACAAATGGGCATGTAACAGCACTGTGGGTTATTTTTGTGAATTATGCACGATTCACCATCCTCCAGCAACAAACAGCAAACACTGTTGAAAGAAACCATTTGTTTTTACCGCCCACAATGACTAACTATCACAGAAACTGCTTCACAACAGCTCCTCGTGACAATGCAGCAGCTTCATTTCCCCAGATTACAGAGAGTTTACAGCACAGAAACAGGCCATTCGGCCCAACTGGTCTGTCAGTGATTATGCTTCACACGAGCCTCCTCCCACCCTACTTTATCTCACCCTATCCTTCTATTCCTTTCTCCCTCATGCACTTATCCAGCTTCCCCTTAAATGCATTTATGCTTCTTACCTCAACCACCCCATGTGGCAGCGAGTTCCACATTCTAACCACTCTCGTGTAAAGAGGTTTCTTATTGGATTTATTAGTAACTACGATGGTTTAAAATACAAACACAAAATGATTTACCAAGACTGTAAACAAGATTTTGCTGTTTGTCATAAAAATGAGAAGTTTCCAACTGTGAATTTTAATGACATTTGCTATTCATGCATCAATATCTTCACCTGACCATATCCCTCCACTTCATGTTGCTTCACTGACAGACTAGTTGGGCTGAATGGCCTGTTTCTGTGCTGTACATTCTATGTAATCTTGGGAAATTAAGCTGTTGCATTGTCATGAGGAGCTGTTGTAAAGGTTCCGTTTTTAATTGATGTGAAGGAACTGACATAGGACAGCATCAATGAATACCGCATTGATTAGCAGAATGATTCACTGACGTGCAATTTTATTACAACTTCTGGCTTGCGCTGATAGGGTAATCATTTAGTTTATTGGTGTAGGCAGGGCTGGACATCACCCGCTAAAGGATCAGTAACATAGATGCAGTATATAAATGTCAGGTTTTTATGTTAAAGATTGGTGCTTGTAAGGTTCAGCAGAACAAAAACTTATTTCTGTACAAGTCCATCTTCAGTTTTCTGTCAGTTATGCCAGGTACCCACAGTTCTTTGGAATAGAGAAAATGGAAGAGGAATGATCCCTTTTAATGCCTGTAAACAAGCATCAGCCTGGACTCTCGCCTCGGAGTCAGAAGGTTGTGGATTCAAGTCCTACTCCAGAGACCTGAGTATGTAATCTAGGTTGACACTCCAGTGCAGCACTGCAGGGATAACATTCTATGTATTTAAAATATAATTTAAGTTGATTTGAAAGGAGAAGTATACAGTACTACCCCAACAATTTAATTGCTCACCTGCTGTGTCTTTAATCTTTGCACTTTCTGAAGTTCTGCAATGAATCGGATTTTTTTTTTTAAAGTTCCAGAGTTGTGCCCCATTACATGACAAAGAGTTGCACAGCCAAGTGAATCAAGCGGCTGTGAAAGAACACACTAGTCTGCTAATTTCAGCGAAAACATAGAAACATAGAAGATAGGAGCAGGAGTAGGCCATTCGGCCCCTCGAGCCTGCTCCGCCATTCAATGCGATCATGGCTGATCATCCAAACTCAGTACCCTGTCCCTGCTTTCTCCCCATATCCCTTGATCCCTTTAGCCTTAAGAAATATATCTAACTCCTTCTTGAATATATTTAATTAATTGGCCTCAACTGCCTTCTGTGGTAGAGAATTCCACAGGTTCACCACTCTCTGGGTGAAGAAATTCCTCCTCATTTCTGTCCTAAATGGCTTACCCCTTATCCTTAGACTGTGACCACTGGTTCTGGACTCCCTGACCATCGGGAACATCCTTCCTGCATCAAGTCTGTCTAGTCCTGTTAGAATTTTATAAGTTTCAATGAGATCCCCCTCTCATTCTTCTAAACTCCAGCGAGTATAAGCCCAATCGACCCAATCTCTCCTCATACGTCATTCCTGCCATCCCTGGTATCAGTCTGGTGAATCTTTGCTACACTCCCTCCATGGCAAGAACATCCTTCCTCAGATAAGGCAACCAAAACTGCACACAATACTCATGATGTGGTCTCACCAAGGCCCTGTACAACTGCAGCAAGACATCCTTGTTCCTGTACTCGAATCCTCTCGCTACGAAGGCCAACATACCATTTGCCTTCTTAACCGCCTGCTGCACCTGCATGCTTACCTTCAGCGACTGGTGCACAAGGACACCCAGGTCTCGTTGCACTTCCCCTTCTCCCCATCTATTGCCGTTCAGATAATAATCTGCCTTCCTGTTTTTGCCACCAAAGTGGATAACCTCGCATTTATCCACATTATACTGCATCTGCCATGCTTCTGCCCAAATCATACTGGAGTTTCTCGGCATCCTCCTCACAGCACACACGCCCACCCAGCTTTGTGTCGTCTGCAAACTTGGAGATATTACATCTAGTTCCCTTGTCTAGATCATTAATATATATTGTGAATAGCTGGGGTCCTAGCACCGGTCCCTGCGGTACCCCACTAGTCACTGCCCGCCACTCGGAAAAAGACCCGTTTATTCCAACTCTTTGCTTCCTGTCTGCAAACCAGTTTTCTATCCAAGTCAGTACCTTGCTGTAGAGAATTAACAGCAACATGACCAGCAATGTCTCTACATCACAGACTACTGCCTCGAACATCGCCCAGCTATTCATTTGGGATGAAGAATCTTGTAGAAAGGAATCTTGACCCTCCAGCTGAATAATGATACCATAACTGGGAGCAGAATATCTTCATTACATCCGGAATAAAGAACATTCCAATATGATAAACTGGAAGAGGTATATCCTAATGGTTAAAACCCCTGGGTTCCCCCAGCGGCTCACTGAGTTTATCTACAGTAGCTGAGCCATTAGGACCAGGAAGATCCCAGCTTCGAATGCTGATCTGTGCAGTTACCGAAACTCAGCTGAGAGACCGGTAGAGAGATCATATTTGATCTCAGCAACCCAGGTTAGGAAGGGGAGAAAAGAACAGTCGGGTTCATATTCCTAACCACTGAATAGTGCTCAAAAGCAAGAGATACAATAGGAAAAAAATTGGAACAGAAGGGATGAGGGCCAGGAGTCATGGTTTACACAGGAAAACTTATGAAGGGGGCTCTTGGGTACAAGTTTGCAGAGCGAGATCTCAAGAGTAGCTATCTTAGGATTTCTCCCAGTGACAGGCAGGGCTGGTTCTGGAGAAATAGATTAGACAGTCAACATATGGTTTCAGAGATAGTGCAGAAGGAAGAGTTTCAGAATCCCGGGACAGACAAACTCTGGGGTGCGGGAAGCTGTTCAGATGGGTGAGCTGACCCAAACTGGCACCAATGCCCTTGCAGACAGAATTAAATAGGGCACCGCGGAGGGTGTAAACTAATACGACAGGGGTAGGGGTAAATAGAGCCAACCAAACGTGAGGAAGAATACCGGAGCTGGAAATGTTCAGTGGCTAGATGTATAGAACAGAGGATAGGGTAGCAATTCCATTAAAGGTTAGACTTGTGTTTTTATAAAAATATGATAATCAGGAATAAATTTATCAAATTAACAGCATATGTGATCCAGTAGTGAGACAGATATCTGACCCCTTGTCAGAAAATAGTGCTGAGATACAGGGGCTGGAGCCTGATCAAACCTGATCCCCAGATCGCTCATCCCTCCCACTTTGCCTTTTCCACTCTGCTTGGGAGGTTCCCAGGGATTAGTCATGGTCCCTTGGTTTCCTCTTTGCATGCAATATGTGGCAGAGTGATAATAAAAATATTGGGCCAAATCTTGCTGTAAAAATAATGGCGAATTAACGCCGCACGCCGTTGAGGGTTAAGAGATACGCCGCGAGTTGCGAATCCCCAGAACTTGGTTGATTTATGCCACTCCTCTGTTTGCTTTGCACAAATGGCATTTCACCCTTGGCCTCACCGTTATTTTTAAGAACTTGCTGGATTAATCACCCACTAAACTCACGGTTTACTAAGGTCCCAGATGCCCCGGTGCCCTCACTGCGCCGTGATCAGCTCGCACTTCCAGCAAGTTACAACGCAAAAACTTTCAGCTGAAGGGTGCAGGAAAAAGTCGAGCTAAATCGCATGCTGCGAGGCACCCCACTCCAGCAAGATCTGGCCCATTGTTAAATTTAGTGGTGACAAAATCAGGAGGGTAGGTAACAGGGATTTAAACCAGTTAAGCAAATGGAACAAAGACTCTGAATACATTTATGATATAGGAAGGGGACACTAAGTGTGCATAAAAAAGACTTATTGTGTATTAGCTGGGGCGGAGGTGGAAAGGGTGGCCAGCTTTAAGTTCCTCGGAGTCCACATCACGGAAGACCTCTCCTGGTCCCTCAACACCTCCTCTCTGGTGAAGAAGGCCCAGCAGCGCCTATATTTCTTGAGGAGGCTGAAGGGATGTAATCTGTCACCCCCGATCCTCTCTAACTTCTACCGCTGCACTATAGAGAGCATCCTGACAAACTGTATCACGGTATGGTACGGCGGCTGTAGCTCCCACGACCGGAAAGCCCTGCAGCGGGTAGTCAAAACTGCCCAACGCATTACCGGCACCCGGCTACCGACCATAGAACAGATATATCAGAAACGCTGCCTACGGAGGGCACAGACCATCATCAAAGACCCTACCCACCCCAGCCACAGTCTGTTCGCCCTCCTACCATCTGGAAGACGCTACAGATGCATTCGCACCCGTACGACCAGATTTAGGAACAGCTTCTTTCCCAGGGCTGTCATCCTACTGAACTCCACAAATAAACACTAAAGCCTGCACATCTGCCGATGCACTTTATTATGGTCATATTTATGCTAATATATATGTACAAATGTATGTTGAAATGTTTAAGTGTCCTAATCCAAATTGTACACTCTCGGGAGCCGCAAGCCTACATTTCGTTGTACTGCACTTGTGCACTAACAATGACAATAAAAGTTGATTTGATTTGATTTGATTGATTTGAAAGAGGAAAAGGATTTGGGCACAATCACTGATCCAACCCCATTGTAAAGCAGTTGTCAATAAGGCAAATCAGGTACTTGGCTGCATCACATTAAATGACACTAAGTCACCAGTGAGGCCAATTGTGAGCCCAAATACAAAAAAGGTTTTAGCTGCATGGACACAGACACAATGGGAAGAGTTCAGAGAAGAGCAACAAGGAGGATTCCAGGCATTGGGGAACTAAAGTTATGAAGAAAGAAAAAGAAAGTTGACCTCTTATTTTCACGGGAGAAAAGATAGAGGATTCACAATACAAGTCTTTTGAATATTCATGATTGAGGAAGTCATGCATGGCCTGTGGAAGGAGCAGACTTGATAGACTGAATGGTTTCTCAATTCCAATCTTTACGTTCTTCGGAGAAAAAAACATACAAAATGGACGAATGAGGGGAAGTAATATTTTCATTTCAAAATGTTATCTGGCTCGCCGTGTTCCAATAGGCTGAACAATTAGATTGCCACACCAGGTGGGCCAGGATAGTTTGGCTTAACACCTCTACCCAAGACCATTCAACAGACCAGTGTCTTATGGACTTGGTCTGAAGTATGACTTGTTGTATTGGCGTGGGAAAACTACTTTGAACAGGCAAGATGTTATAGGACTATTATGCAAGGGAAGCAGACTTCAACGGATGTGGCAGACAACGGGTTTAGCCATTCACCGCCAGATCTGGCCAGACCACATAAAGCACAATCGAGCCCTACTCTCACTTCTCACTATGCAAAGATAACCCCGGCTTCTTTTCTCTACTGCAAATCGCCTTCACTGACCCTCTCCCCGGTCTCTTCACCCTCCCCTCCAAACAACAAGTGCGAGGAGCTCATGGACTTCTTTGTCACTAAGACTAAGACCATCCGATCAGCTGCCTCTGCCACTTCCCTCCCTTCCCCACGCCCACTGGGCCAAACTTTCTCTAAGGTTCCCCCCGCCCTAGTCCTGAACTCACATCTTTTTCTAGTTCCTCTTCCATCTCCCCTCACGTTGTCTCCAAGCTCATCTTGCCCAGGAGACCAATTTCCTGCTCGTTCAATCCTATTCCCACTAAATTGCTGACCACCCAACTTCCCTTCCTGACTCCCAAGTTAGCTAATATTGTTCTTTCGCCTGTGGCTCAGTGTCAAATTTTCTTTGATGACTCTTCTGTGACGCGCCTTGGGATGTTTTACTACATTAAAGGTGCTATATAAATACAAGTAGTTGTTGTTGTTATATTCATGCATTACCTGATTTTAAATGGTTTGTCAGTTTGCATCCTGCGAATGGCTGACCACTTCATATACAGATACTTCCTTTAATGCCCTTTGTTCCAATTAAGCTGTTAGAGGTTTTGAATGGCATATCAGACTTTGTCAGCAGTAAGGAATGGGGCAAGGTAAAGACTCCATGGTAGCAAATTGTCAACACAAGACTAATAAGTAACGTCTGGAGGTATACTAGCTTTCTCAGGCTGAACCTGATGGTGTACAACCTTCAGTGTACTGTTGAGCCCTGGGCTGATTTTTCAAACTCATTTCATCCATCAACAATCATCTTATTTCCATCTCGAACAATCGCCTGCATTCAGTCCTATCTCACTGCCACCAATACTGAACTCCTATCCACGTCTTCATCACCCCTCCCTCACCAGCCGCCTGAACTTCACTCTACGCAAACTCCACCCTACACAAAACTCCCTCACCCATATCCTATCCCAACTAAATCCCATTCGCTAATCATCCCCGTCCTTGCCAACCTCCATTGGTTCCTGGTCAGCAATGAATTGATTTCAAGATTCTTGTTCTCACATAAATCCCTCAGTCACCTTATCTGATCCTAGACTTGCAACTTCTTTCTACCCGACATTCCAGTACACATTCGGTCCTTTGCCAACTCTGGCCGATTGTACACCCCACCCCGTTTCACCATCAGTGGAAGAGCCCTCGGTCATCTCCCGTCCACCCCCAACAATGGAACTCCATTCCTAAACCCCTTTGACTTGCTACATCTCTCCCCACCATCAAAAGCCTCCTTAGAACCTACCTCCTTGACCATGCCTTCTCCCTGGCACGTCTCCCAATTCCTGCTTGGGTGTTCTTTTCCCTGCTCAGTGAAGTACCGTTGTACTTTGTTACGTTAAAGGCATTATGCAAGTCCAATATGCTGCCATCGTCATCATGAACTAATATTAAAATCTGTGCAATTAACAGACTTAACGTGATTATCTAAGCAACATTCTTAGCTTAAGATTTTTGACTGAACTCAAGGTCAAGTAGGTACAAAACTCAATATCTTGAAGTATTTTTAAAAATCCCTTTTAGAATCCCTGCACCTCTCGTCAACTGAAAGAATGTTTGTGCCTTGGTCAATATTGCTTTGACTGTGTGGTCAAGATCAACTCCTTTGTCCAGCATCTCCCCTTGATGAAGGAGCGGCCTCATTCAGACTGTAAAGAGATTTCACTTTAAGTAACAGCTGAACAGGATATTCAGAGAGCTTCACAAATAAGTGTATTGAGGGGGCGGGGGAGAAATCAGCAAATTATAAACCAACCAGAACAAGCACATATTTTCCTTAATAATTGCACAAGGCTAGATTGAATTGTCAGGAGTTTAAAACACAGCTATTGCCAAATTTTAAACAACCTTATACTTAACGGTGATGCAAATTCAAAGGAAAATACAACATTGCTCTTTACTGATTAAATCTCCACACAGGCACATGGACAGTACATCCTCTTTACTCACTGTTGCACTGGTCACAGGCATAAATTTTCCCTTCCAGGGCCTCCGTCTCTGTGAATTTTGCCAACATTTCCGTCAGCAAGCAAGGATGCTGGGAAGCAGCTTCTTTTCCATTGCAGTGGTATCTCTCAGGAAATTCTAGAGAAAGGTCCCAGAAGGATTCAATTGTGTTGGATTTGTTGTCGCAAGCAAGGCATGTAACCTGTTTCAGAAGGATATGAGTCAGTGATATAACTACAGCGATTCGGAGCCCATGTAATTCACTTCCACTCAGAGAGCCTAATTATGTATGCTAATGAGCATCCTGCGTAGGCCTGTTCACATTTCGGATGTTTGAGCAGAAGTCCCACCGAGCGGTACTTCCATTATAAACAGGTGTTAATATGAAGGCTCCAATTTAAAGGCAAGGGAAAAAATGATTTAATATTTTTCAGCTAATGTCTGGAGTATTTAAGCATTTTCCAATTTTGCAGCAAATGTGCAATAAGCTGATTTATGCTTCAATTAATGATTAAAGCATTTTTCCTCGTTTTCTGGATCAGACAATGAAGGGAATGTTTACAAGAGGAGAAAAGCAGTGGCATCATTATCAATATCACAGGGAAATTGATAGTACTGAAACACTTTCCAAAAGAACAGGAGATTCCCTGAAGACAGACATGCACAATGTGCCCCACAGTACCAAAGTTTATTCCATCACAAGGTGTGCCATAGCAGCTAACTAGATGATGTACAGTGCAGTGCTCTTTGGGAAGTCATTGCTGTCGGTTGCTTTGAAATCACAGTATCTTACTTTAAGTTGTACTAGATGAAAGGCGGCACATCAGGCAGTTTACATAGAAGCATAGAAGATAGGAGTAGGCCATTCGGCCCCTCGAGCCTGCTCCACCATTCAATGAGATCATGGCTGATCATCCAAATTCAGTACCCTGTCCCTGCCTTCTCCCCATATCCCTTGATCCCTTTAGCCTTAAGAAATATATCTAACTCCTTCTTGAATATATTTAATGAACTGGCCTCCACTGCCTTCTGTGGCAGAGAATTCCACAGGTTCACCACTCTCTGGGTGAAGAAATTCCTCCTCATCTCTGTCCTAAATGGCTTACCCCTTATCCTTAGACTGTGACCCCTGGTTCTGGACTCCCCGGCCATCGGAAACATCCTTCCTGCATCTAGTCTGTCCAGGCCTGACAGAATTTTATAGGTTTCGATGAGATCCCCTCTCAATCTTCTAAACTCCAGTGAGTATAAGCCCAATTGACACAATCTCTCCTCGTACGTCATTCCTGCCATCCCAGGTATCAGCCTGGTGAATCCTCGCTGCACTCCTTCCATGGCAAGAACATCCTTCCTCAGATAAGGCGACCAAAACTGCACACAATACTCAAGATGTTGTCTCACCAAGGCCCTGTACAACTGTAGCAAGACATCCTTGTTCTTGTACTCGAACCCTCTCGCTACGAAGGCCAACATACCATTTGCCTTCTTAACCGCCTGCTGCACCTGCATGCTTACCTTCAGCGACTGGTGCACAAGAACACCCAGGTCTCTTTGCACTTCCCCTTCTCCCAATCTATTGCCATTCAGATAATAATCTGCCTTCCTGTTTTTGCCACCAAAGTGGATAACCTCACATTTATCCACATTATAGTGCATTTGCCATGTTTCTGCCCAATCACCCAACTTGTCCAAATCATACTGGAGTTTCACGACATCCTCCTCACAGCATACCCTCCCACCCAGCTTTGTGTCGTCTGCAAATTTGGAGATATTACATCCAATTCCCTCGTCCAGATCATTAATATATATTGTGAACAGCTGGGGTCCTAGGACCGATCCTTGTGGTACCCCACTAGTCACTGCCTGCCACTCGGAAAATGACCCATTTATTCCAACTCTTTGCTTTCTATCCGCCAACCAGTTCTCTATCCAAGTCAATACCTTGCCCCCAATCCCATGTCCCTTAATTTTGCACGCTAACTTCTTATGTGGGACCTTATCGAAAGCCTTCTGAAAGTCCAAATACACCACATCCACTGGTTCTCCCTTATCTATTTTACCAGTTACATCCTCAAAAAATTCCAGTAGATTAGTCAAGCACGATTTACCTTTTGTAAATCCATGTTGACTTTGTCCGATCCTGTCACTGCTTTCCAAGTGCTCTGCTATTACATCTTTTATAATGGACTCTAGCATTTTCCCCACTACCGATGTCAGGCTTACCGGTCTATAATTCCCTGCTTTTTCTCTACCACCTTTTTTGAATAGTGGGGTAACATTAACTACCCTCCAATCCATGGGTACTGTTCCAGAGTCTAACGAGTTCTGGAAGATGACCAGCAATGCATCTACTATTTCTAGGGCCACTTCCTTAAGTACCCTGGGATGTAGGTTATCAGGCCCTGGGGATTTATCGGCCTTCAGTCCCATCAATTTTCCTAACACCATTTCCCTACAAATACTGATTTCTTTCAGTTCCACCCTTTCATCAGACCCTATGTTCCCCGGCATCTCTGGGAGGTTATTTGTGTCCTCCTTTGTGAAGACAGAACCAAAATATGTATTTATTTGGTCTGCCATTTCTTTGTTCCCCATTATAAATTCCCCTGATTCTGACTGCAAGGGACCTACGCTTGACTTCACCAATCTTTTTCTCTTCACATATCTATAAAAGCTTTTACAGTAAGTTTTTATGTTCCCTGAAAGCTTACTCTCATATTCTATTTTCCCCTTCTTAATTATTCCCTTTGTCCTCCTTTGTTGAATTCTAAACTGCTCCCAATCCTCAGTATTATTGCTTTTTCTGGCCAATTTATATGTCCTCTCCTTGGATCTTATGCTATCCCTAATTTCCCTTGTTAGCCACAGTTGAGTCACCTTTTTTGTTTTATTTTTATGCCAAACTGGGATGAACAAATTCTGTAGTTCATCCATGCGATCTTTGAATGTTTGCCATTGCCTATCCACTGTCAACCCTTTGAGTGATATTCCCCAATCAATCCTACCCAACTCGCCCCTCAGACCATCGTAGTTTCCTTTATTTAAATTTAGGACCCTAGTCTCCGAGTCAACTACTTCATTCTCCATCTTAATGAAGAATTCGATCATATTATGAGGCATCAGAGCTGGATTGGATGCCCCCAGACTGGCTATACCCAGGCTGCCAGCCATACGAGCAGGCCTTGGCACACTTGCTCGGTAATGGCTGAAGGGAACGGACTCCACAGCTTCAGAATCAGCGTGGGGTCTGTTGCAGATCTGCGCCATTTTCTGCAGCTAGTCCATAGCACAGCAGCAGCACGGCCAGTGGAAGGCAAGGTTAAAAATGCACACCGCCTCCTTTCAGTCTAACAGAGAGATCATTTGCAGCATTAGCCAGTGTGTTGCCCACAGATGTATGAAACAAGTAACTGATCCATTAGTCAGCATAGCCAGCTACTTCAGCTCACTTCCACAGTGAATATCAGATGGCACGGACTGCTTTCGCATCCTCGGTCACTTTCACTCCTTTTCCTCTCCCAGTGCTACCTCCTCAAGCTCATTAACTGCATCCTGCAAGATGTGTGATGTGCCAGTGCTTGCAAACTTTGGGGAGAAGAACACAGGGTGCTGTGAGGTTCCGTCTTGCCCTGGCCTATTAGCAGTTCCAGGCCTATAATGATAGAAGTGGAGTCTTATTCAGATTTTAATTATTGTTGGGAGATTTTGTAATTTTTTTTTTAAACTTTGTCTCTTATCTCTCTCAATTCAATTCAATTCAAATCGCTTTATTGGCATAAGGTACATCTTATGTTGCCAAAGCATCGAAAAACATTTATGGTTGAACACATAAACGCAGATCTATCCATACAGTGTATAAACAGATATATCCGAGTGTATAAATATACATTCGTATAATTTGTATATACTCTTTTCTTAGGTTTAATGGTTGTCCCTCTGTTTATGGCAAGCTGTGACATAGTGTGCCGCTAAGGTTACACAATTTCTCTGTTCCCCTAGTAGGTATGGGAGTTTTTGGTCGTCATTCAAATTTCTGAATTCAGGGCATATTTTTGTGAATTTTGGGTAGAAATTCTCCCTGATGCCCTGATATTTTCCACAAGCTGTGAGGAAGTGCATCTCTGTCTCCACCACTCCCTGACTGCAGTGAGAGCATATCCTGTCCTCTCTTGGTAGCCGGGTCTGTCTGTGTCTGCCTTTTTCGATGGCCAGGCTATGTTCACTAAGTCTGTACCTTGTCAAGGTTTTTCTGTTTGCTATCCTTTACCATGGTCAGGTATTCAGCCATGTTGTATTGTCTGTTTAGGGCCAAGTAGCAAATGAGTTTGTTTTGGGTTTTTGTTGTTTCTGCCCAATATGACAGATATTTTTCCTTTTGCTTAGTGACAATTGTGTTGGGTCGAATTCTCTGTGCTACGATGTCACTGTCCTGGGGCTGGTTATTGTTAGTAGTTACTTCACTGAGTCCCAGGACTAGTTGACTGAGGGTATTCTTCTTTATGGTCCTCTCTCGGCATTTCAGGGCTTCGTAATGATAGCAGTGGGGGTTGCTCATTTTTAGGTGTTTCCAAAATTTGGTGGCTCTTTTTTGGATAGTAATTATTAATGGATATTGGCCTAGTTCTGCCCTGCATGCATTGTTTACGGTTTTCCTTTGAGTCCGGAGGATACTTTTACAGAATTCTGCATGTAGGATCTCAATTGGGTGTTTGTCCCATTTTGCAAATTCTTGTTGTGTTAGCGGTCCCCACACCTCACTGCCATAGAGTGCAATTGGTTCAATTACTGATTTAAAAATTGAGCCAAATGCTAATCGGGATTTCTATTTGGATTGATTTTTAAATGGCATAGAAAGCCCTTCTAGCTTTCTTTCAGTTCATTCACAGCCAGATGAAAATTTCCCGTAGAGCTGATTTTTAAGCCCAAGTATGTGTAGTTAGTGGTTTGTTCAATTTTAGTTGTTCCTAGTGTGAAATTTATTCTGGGTCCCTGATGTCTGGATCTTTGCTGGAACACAAGGACTTTGGTTTTTTGGGGGTTTATTGTCAGGGCCCAGGTCTGACAGAATGACTCTAGCAGATCCAGGTTCTGCTGTAGACCCTCCTTAGTTGGTGACAGCAGAACCAGGTCATCTGCATAGAGGAGGAATTTAACCTTGGATTCATATAGGGTGAGGCCGGGTGCTGTAGATTGTTCAAGTAGTTTTGCCAATTCATTTATGTAAATATTAAAGAGTGTCGGTGAGATGGGCGAGCCCTGCGTCACGCCACGCCCCTGTGGGAAGTATTTTGTTTGTTTGTCTCCAATTTTAACTGCACATTTATTGTTTGTATACATTGATTTAATTACGTCATATGTTTTTCCCCCTACACCACTTTCAATAAGTTTCAAGAATAGACCGTCGTACCAGATGGAATCGAAAGCCTTCTGGAAATCTATAAAGCAGGCAAAAATTTTGCTTTTGTTTTGATGAACATGTTTGTCAATTAGGGTCTGCAGGGTGAAGATATGATCTGATGTTCTATAGTTTGGTAGGAATCCAATTTGGCTTTTACTCAAGACATTGTGCTCCTCAAGGAAGTTTATAAGTCTTTTGTTTATGATACTACAGAAAACCTTCCCCAGGTTACTGTTTACACAGATGCCTCGATAGATATTTGGGTCAACTTTGTCCCCACTTTTGTATATGGGCGTTATGAGTCCTTTGTTCCAGATATCAGGGAAGTAACCGACACTCAGAACCAAGTTGAAGAGTTTCAGTATAGCCAATTTCATTTTATCGTCCGTGTGTTTAATCATCTCGCTTAGGATGCCGTCTGCACCGCAAGCTTTTCCTGGTCGCAGGTCTTTGAGTTTTTCACAGCTCTTTTTCAGATATTATGGGGTCTATCGGGTTTTGGTTATCTTTTATGGCAAATTTGAGCTTTTCCAGTTTTTCGCATATTTGGTGTTGCTCTGGCCTTAGTGTGTTTTTCTGGTATAATTTTTCAAAATGGTTTTCCCATGTGTCTCCGTTTTGAATGGCCAATTCATCGTGTTGTTTTTTTGTGTAATGTATTCCAGTTGTCCCAGAAACAATTGGAATCAGTGGATTCCTCAATGGAGATGAGTGTATTCTTAATATACTGCTCTTTCTTGGTTCTGAGTGTGTTTTTGTATTGTGTTAGTGCCTGACAATAAGTAAGGCGTAATTCCTCGTTTTCTGGTTGTCTGTGTTTTTGGTTTGATATTTTTCTGAGTTTTTTCCTCATGTTCTGGCAATCGGAGTCAAACCATTTTTCGTAGTTTTTTGTTTTGGGTTTGTTCTTGCGAACTTTCAAGTTTGACATTGATGCCAAATTATCAAAAATATTATTTAGGTTATTCACTGCCCGGTTTACGCCTTCTTTATTGTGTGTGTATTTTCCAGAAAGGTGTCCAAGAGAGCTTGAGTTGATTGATTGCTAATTGCTTTCTGGTATTTTTCCGTGCTGTTTTTGGCCCATCTGTAGGATTTTTTAATGTTGTACAGCTTACTGGGTTGTGTTTCTGTGTTGGTTGTTTCTGTCCTTTTAAGATATGCAGTAATTTGACTGTGATCTGACAGTGCTGTTTGTGGTTTGACTGTGAATGCTCTGAAAGAGGATGGGTCTAGATCTGTAATCATATAGTCTACGGTGCTGAAGCCAAGAGGTGAGCAATAGGTGGATCTTCCTAGGTAGTCTCCCATGAACCTACCATTGACAATGTACAGACTCAAGCTTCGACAGAGCTGCAGGAGCTGTTTTCCGTTAGCATTTGTCTGTTTGTCGCAGTTATGCCTGTGTGGATGGGAAGGGAGAGCAAAGTGGTTATTCCCAAATATGTAATTATTCCCCTGATTATTGGTGAAGTCTGGTTCTTCGCCAGTTCTTGAGTGGAGGTCACCACAGATCAACACATTTCCCTGGGCCTGGAATTGGATAATCTCCCTCTCTATGTTGGAGAAGGTGTCCTCTTTAAAGTACGGGGATTCTGTCGGGGGGATATAGAGTGTGCAAATGAAAACATCTTTCATGCTAGAGATGATGCCCCTCTTAATTTTGAGCCATAGGTGGTTTTCGCCCTTTTTTTATAAATTTAATGTAATTCCTAAGCTCTGCTTTAAGCCAAATCAGTATGCCTCCAGATTCTCTGCCCTGGGTTACTCCTGGCAATTTATTGGAGGGGACCACCAGCTCTGTGTACCCAATGGGACAGCCGGTGTGCCCTTCTCCTCTACACCAGGTTTCCTGTAAAAAGATAGTATCTAGATCTTTAATCTCATCTAGGAACTCTGGGGTCCCACTCTTCATGCCAAGCATAGAAGAGCTTAGACCTTGGATATTCCAGGTTGAGATATATAAGGATTTCATGCTAAAATTGATCTTTTACTGTGATGGGTTAAAATATGATAAATAGTGATATGTGTTTGTCGTGTCTAAATGGGGAAAAAAGAACATTTCAATTGTCTATAAATGCTGAGGATAATTGGTTACAACTCTTTCTAACAACTAGTCCTTATTTTTTTCTGATCCATAAGGCGGGAGTAGATGCTGCTGATCGTCTGCATTATGTCTCTTAATGGATTGTCTCTGCCTGTGGTATTGCGTACGCACTTTCTTTCTTGCCCTCTCTTTATTTCACTTTCTGTACATGATTTTACATTGAATTAAATATTCTAACTGATACTTCCTGGTTCAAGACTGCGCATCTCACTGAGAATTCTTCAATCTGATTGGTTGAAGAGACGTGCTGTTGCTTGCCCTGCTCACACAGGTCCCAGATCCCCCATCGGGGGCGCCGCACTGTATTGGACTCCTGATGACCGTAAGTTGTCGCTACAAAGCCCACGAAAAGTCTGTGGGCAGCTATTGTCTGTAGCTTATACCACTTCAAAACAAAATCTTAGAAGTCACCACAATCAAACGTTTGATCTGAGCCTGTTTGCCTGACAGTTAGGCTTTGTGGCCTTAAAGGGACACCGCTTCACTTTAGCAGCAATATACTGTGATGTGCATTGCATGATGTAACATTCCTGTCTTTCTAAAACAGCACTTTACCCAACGGTGGCATAGTGGTTAGCACTGTTGCCTCACAGCGCCAGAGACCCGGGTTCGAATCCGGCCTCGGGTGACTGTCTGTGTGGAGTTTGCACATTCTCCCCGTGTTTGCGTGGGTTTCCTCCGGGTGCTCCGGTTTCCTCCCACAGTCCAAAGATGTGCGGGTTAGGTTGATTGGCCATGATAAATTGACTCTTAGTGTTAGGGGATTAAATACGTGGGGTTACATGTTGGTGTAGGGGTTACGGGGAATCGGGTGGGATATGTCGGTGCAGGCTCGATGGGCCGAAATGGCCTCTATCTGCATTGTGGGGTTTCTGTGATTTCTGTGAATCTGTGATTAACATGAGCAATGTCACAGGAGAGCATATATATTGATGTTCCACATAAAGTAATTCTATAATGACGTATACAAGGCCACAAAGCCTAACTGTCAAGCAAACTGGCTCAGATCAAATGTTTGATTGTTTGATGAGGGGACAGTGAAGGATGAGATCAGGTTAATTGCTCTTTAGGCTGCAAGTCAGAACCCAAGAGCTGAAATATCTGGCTATTTTACCTCTTTAAAAAAAAAAGTAGTGACTTCTAAGGTTTTGTTTTGAAGTGATATAAGCTACAATGGCTCGGATTTTGCGATCAGTTGCGAACGAATGGCACTTGCCATTCATTACACTTACAGCTGCCCACAGACTTTTCAGCGGCAACTTACAGTCATCGCGAGACCGATACAGCACAGCGCCCTCTATGGGGAATCTGGGACCTGAGCGAGCAGGACAAACAACAGCATGACTCTTCAACCAACCAAGCAGATTGAAGAATTCTTACCGAGACACACAGTCTAAACCAGGAAGTGTAAGTTAGAATAATCAATTCAATGTAAAATCATGCACAGAAAGCAAAATAAAGAGGGAAAAATTTGATTGGAGAGAAATAAGAAAAAATTTTTTTTATAAAATCTCCAACAATAATTAAAATCTGAAGGAATAGGACTCCACACTTGTAAAAGTAAATTTTCAGGGCCAGAGAGGCTGTTTGGTAGTAATTAAGATTTACCACACCGTTAAAAATGCACTTATACTTGAATGGACAAGCCCCAACTTTCTGACGTGTTTAGTGGGTATCCAGTGGGTAAGTACTGCAACTTCACACCCTTCATCTGTTCTGCCAGGTAGCGAAGCTTTTTCTTAATTCGTTCACGAGATGTGGGCGCCGCTGGCAAGGCCAGCATTTATTGCCCATTCCCAATTGCCCTCGAGAAGGTGGTGGTGAGCCGCCTTCTTTCACCACTGCAGTCCATGTGGTGAAGGTACTCCCACAGTGCTGTTTGGGAGCGAGTTCCAGGATTTTGACCCAGTGACGATGAAGGAACAGTGATATACTTCCAAGTCAGGATAGTGTGCCACTTGGAAGGGAACTTGGAGGTGCTCCCATGCGCCTGCTACCCTTGTCCTTCTAGGTGGAAGAGGTCACGGGTTTGGGAGTTGCTTTTCAGGAGGCGCCGCACCTCAGAGCTAATGAAGGCTCTGTCCCCAGTGCTGTACCGCCTGCTCTTGGTAGCGACGGGTTTGCAGTCGGGGGTGAGGTTAGCGAACAGGGAAGGTGGCGGCACCTTGAGGGTGGATAGGCTGCAGGTGTTACGCGGTGGGCGGTTTAACATTCGCTGGTTGTCGACTGTGAGTGGGGGGGAGGGGTCCACCGTATGCTAGGGTTACACTTTGGAGGTGGGATTGGAAGTCCAGCCCTAGTAGGACGGCAGCGCAGAGCTGGGGGAGGACGAGGAGTTTAAAATTTTTATACTCCGTACCCTTAACCGACAAGGTCACAACACAGTAGCCGCTAATGTCCGTGGCATGGGACCTCGATGCCATCGAGATTCGGTTGCGCGTTGGCAGGACAGGGAGGGAGTAGTGGCTCACCGTGTCTGGGTGGATGAAGCTCTCCGTGCTTCCGCTGTCGAACAGGCAGGTCGTGGCGTGGCCGTTTACTTTGATGTCCATCATCGACTTGGACAGGTGGTGTGGGCGGGCTTGATCCAGAGTGACGGAGGCTAGTGTGTAGGTAAGCGAGTCGTTGTCGTCTGCGGGCGAGGCGGTCGTCGGGTCCGGGGGCCCGGTGGCAGTCGGGCGTGGTGGGTAAAATGGCGTCTCCCACGAGGTAGGACAAAATGGCGGAGAAGATGGCTGCCCCCATAACTCACGAGGCACTATTGGGGTCGGTTGCCTTGATCAAAGATGGCCGCCCCATGACTCACGTGTGGGGATGCTGGCCTCAGTTGCCTTGAAAGAAGATGGCCGCCCCCACAGTTCGCATGAGGCACTGCTGGCCTCTGAAGATCCGCTCCTGCAGGCCTTAGAGAAGTGGCCTTTCTTCCTGCAGGTTGAGCAGGTAGAGTTCCTGGCTGGGCAGCGCGACCTCGGGTGCTTCTCCTGGCCGCAAAAGAAGCAGCCGGCGGCCCGATTGCGGGTGCCCGATGTCGGAGCCGGTACCGGGGGTGGCGGTCCCGGTTGGGTCCGGGACGCCGACGTAGGTCCCGGGGGCAGCGCTGCGAAGGGTGTTGCGGTAGGGGTCAGGCCCGAGTCCCAGGGTCGCGAGCAGTACCTGGAAAACGCCTCCTGGTCCTGATGGGCCACCTCTAGGGAGAGAGCGAGGGCTTCAGCTTTGTCCAGGTCGAGGTCTTTAGCTTCAAGCAGTCTTTGCCGTGAGTAGTCGGACCGTAGGCCTTTCACAAAGGCATCGCGGATATCATCTTCCGTATTTTCAACAGCCGTCACCGCTTTAAAGTCACAGTTCCTGCCGAGTGCTCTTAGCGCCCGTAAAAATTCAGCTACAGACTCTCCTGGCTGTTGCGGGCGGGATCTTAGGAGGTGCCTGGTGTACATGTAATTTACCGGGCTCCGGTACTGCTGTTTCAGTAGGTTGATAGCGGCCTCGTATGTAGTCGTGTCCTGGATGAGTGCGTATACTCTCGGGCTCGCTTGGGCGTTCAGAACTCTTAGTTTGGATCTCTGAGGGACGCCGGATTCTTCCAGGTAGGATTCGAAGCAGTCCAGCCAGTGTTTGAAGTTGAGGGCTGAGTTTGCTGCCTGTGGGTTTAGATCCAGGTACGGTGGTTTGAGGGCTTGCAGCCAGGCCGGCTGGTGTGGCTGGCGTAGCCCGGTGTCTGAAAGCTGCTGTGGCTGTGCTTCTGGGAGGGCTTCTTGGCTGGCCAGTAGTAGACATCTTTAAAATTTAGTCAATAAAATTGATATACCTATCAATTCGTCCAACAAAAAGCGACAAGTTAGGAACGTAACTAAAGGTTTTTATTGACTAAATAACAGAGCCCACCCTCGTGGGTGATCGGGTCCAACAAGGAGGAATACCAGCCAGTCGACTACCTTTATACCTGGGCAGGTAGGTGGAGCCATGGGCGGAGTCGGAGGTGGTCAGCCCAGGTATAACAGCGCGACAAGAGGCGACCTCGTATAGTGATACAACAGTGAGAACAGTGATAACAATACAACAGTGATAACTATAGTGTAACGATAGTGAACGATAAAAGTGGTTTACCACACAGTCCATGTGGTGAAGGTACTCCCACAGTGCTGTTTGGGAGCGAGTTCCAGGATTTTGACCCAGTGACGATGAAGGAACAGTGATATACTTCCAAGTCAGGATAGTGTGCCACTTGGAAGGGAACTTGGAGGTGGTGGTGCTCCCATGCGCCTGCTACCCTTGTCCTTCTAGGTGGAAGAGGTCACGGGTTTGGGAGTTGCTGCAGTGCATCTTGTAGATGGTACACACTGCAGCCATGGAAGGTTGTGGAGCAGCAGGGCAACTCGGACAGCAACTTCCTCATTTCCGCGTTTAACTGCGCATGTGCAGATGCCGGAAGTTGCTGTCCAATTCACTCCATAATAACAGCCTCACTGTTACTCCGATCACAAAATCCGGGTCAATATGTTACGGTATCTTCTTTTGGTGACATGAATTCCAAATGACAAGACTTCTTTTTAACCCCAGAGTTTGATTAGAGAATTTAGTGGATAGGAAAGTGGTTGATAGTTTCAGTCAAGAAGCATACTATTTTGCATCTGCAACATATGCTGTCATCCATACGCACTTGCATATCATTTTTAATATTAAATATCCTGTGGTGTTGCTCGTGGTAAGTTGAAGATATGCTGTTTTAGAATAAGACTGTTATATCATGTAAAGCACAGTGATCAAGTCAAATTGCATTATTACATTATATTCTGGTTTTTTTTTTAAACTAGGCTTTTGGGCATTGAATTGCCTGAGTCTCCATTCTTCAATGGAAACTTTGACCTTGATTACTACTGTCTGCTCCTTTACCTACGTAAAAGCTTAATCTCTTACTTTTTGTAAAGTCCAGGATACAAGGCAAAATGTACCAGAGTGGAGGCAGGGCAAGTTTAGGAGCAATGGAAGGGAGTTTGGTCGCACTGGGGTTAGTCGCAGGGTTTGGTACAACAGTGACACTGGGAAATATAGGCATATGTACTGTGACACAGATTAGGCAAATCCAATAAGCTTTTTCTTGCCTTCTGTTTAATGTTTTTAAACTGATTTGTAGTTTTTGGCCTGGGAAATATGATCTGTCAGAGCGTTATTTGTCCACCAGTCGGAGACCAGGAGGGTGAGAGACATCTTGTGGTAATTTCCAGTGAGTTTATCAGCAGCACAAGGGGTTTATTGTTCATCCCACACAGACTACCCCTCAGATTACTGCACACATGATCACATTGCGGTTTATAGGAAGCAAAGCTTTGTCTGGAGAAATGGTGCCCAGATCATACTCTGTCAGCACAAGGTAACATCCTCAGACTCACTCACCCAAGCAGGGCCACAGGAGATCGGCTGATAGAAGTGGTATGTGCGCAAATTTCATGTCTGTCACTCACACTTCCTTGTCATACAAATGAGAGAAAATTTCTTGCAGCTGATTAAATTTCCTCCAGTAAATTGGTTTTAATTGAATGCCAGTCACTTGGAACATATGGAGTACCTCACTAACAGAAGATACCTTATTACCGCTGGAGTCGACCTACATGATTTAATGACTTGAGTAATCACACAAACCGAAAAGAATCCAGGCACATCATCCCGAGATTCGGACTTCAAATTTGAAAGGCAATTTTTGGTGCGGGAACTGTGCAGTGTATGGTCAAAGAATTAAATTCTGGCCCAGGGCTCTTGTTTACTTAGAATTTTTGATGTTAAGCGGACATAGCTCCACCCAAGCAGTAGAATAATACATTGTGCATTAAATGGAACAACTCTGTCCTTTCACAGAAAGATCATTTCATTTACTACTAGCAATAATGAAAATGAAAGATTGCGAGAGCGATTTACTGATCTGAGACACACCTGCTATACTTCAGGCATCACACTGTCACATGCAAACTTCTAGCTCACACAAAGCATCATCAAAGGGAATCATTTCCTGCTGGCATCTGACTTTGGGGAACTGCCAGGGATTTATAAGCACCTGCCAATTTACATAAAAACAATTAATCTGAAATTGGCCTCAGGATGGGAACCAGGAATTGGCCTCAGGATGGGAACCAGGAATTGGCCTCAGGATGGGAACCAGGAATTGGCCTCAGGATGGGAACCAGGAATTGGCCTCAGGATGGGCCAATTTGTAAACCTCTTTTGTTGAACAGAAACAGTGGCTATTGTGATCAAATGTTTTGCAGTGGTTAGACTAAATGACCAATCAAAAATCGAAACAGCGACTGCCTGGATACAAAAGCAAAATACTGCGGATGCTGGAAATCTGAAATAAAAACAGAAAATGCTGGAAATGCTCAGCGGGTCAGGCAGCATCTGTGGAGAGAGAAAAAGAGTTAACGTTTCAGCTCGATGACCCTTCATTAGGACTGGAAAAAGTTAGAGATATAGCAGGTTTTATGCAAGTGCAGAGGCAGGGAAAGGGGAGGAAAGAACAAAAGAACTGCCTGGGTACAGTCAATTCTCAGTTAGAAACAGATCCATTGGATTTTTGCCTTAAAAGCCATCAAAATCCCAGGCTTCACGGAATGTTGGCATTTAACACGCACTAAAAACAATACCCTACAAAATTTTAAAAAATTAAAAGCCAAGATCTTAAGTATACCTTACCTGGACCTAAAGAATAATTAAGTTTGTTTTTGCTGGTCCCGAGCCAGTTGCTCAGGACTTGCAAAGAGGTCCTCATCACTGACATTACAACTGAAGCCAGAGCCTCCGTGCAGACTCTATCTCCTAACTAGGGGAGCAGCAGACTGGGCTTGGCGCCCACCCGCATATCAATGTCAGCAGCTGGAAACTACCCAAAGGAACAGATCAAAAAAGGTGGCAGAGAAAAAGCAGGGAATTATAGGCCGGTAAGCCTGACATCAGCAGTGGGGAAAATGCTAGAGTCCATCATAAAAGATGTAATCGCAGAGCACTTGGAAAACAGTGACAGGATCGGACAAAGTCAACATGGATTTACAAAAGATAAATCGTGCTTGACTAATCTACTGGAATTTTTTGAGGATGTAACTGGTAAAATAGATAAGGGAGAACCAGTGGATGTGGTGTATTTGGACTTTCAGAAGGCTTTCGATAAGGTCCCGCATAAGAGATTAGCGTGCAAAATTAAGGCACATGGGATTGGGGGCAAGGTATTGACTTGGATAGAGAACTGGTTGGCGGTCAGAAAGCAAAGAGTTGGAATAAACGGGTCGTTTTCCGAGTGGCAGGCAGTGACTAGTGGGGTACCGCAGGGATCGGTCCTAGGACCCCAGCTGTTCACAATATATATTAATGATCTGGACGAGGGAATTGGATGTAATATCTCCAAATTTGCAGACGACACAAAGCTGGGTGGGAGGGTATGCTGTGAGGAGGATGTCATGAAACTCCAGTACGATTTGGACAGGTTAGGTGATTGGGCAGAAACATGGCAAATGCACTATAATGTGGATAAATGTGAGGTTATCCACTTTGGTGGCAAAAACAGGAAGGCAGATTATTTGAATGGCAATAGATTGGGAGAAGGGGAAGTGCAAAGAGACCTGGGTGTTCTTGTGCACCAGTCGCTGAAGGTAAGCATGCAGGTGCAGCAGGCGGTTAAGAAGGCAAATGGTATGTTGGCCTTCGTAGCAAGAGGGTTCGAGTACAGGAACAAGGATGTCTTGCTACAGTTGTACAGGGCCTTGGTGAGACCACACCTTGAGTATTGTGTGCAGTTTTGGTCGCCTTATCTGAGGAAGGACGTTCTTGCCATGGAAGGAGTGCAGCGAAGATTCACCAGGCTGATACCTGGGATGGCAGGAATGATGTACGAGGAGAGATTGTGTCGATTGGGCTTATACTCACTGGAGTTTAGAAGATTGAGAGGGGATCTCATCGAAACCTATAAAATTCTGTCAGGCCTGGACAGACTAGATGCTGGAAGGATGTTCCCGATGGTCGGGGAGTCCAGAACCAGGGGTCATAGTCTAAGGATAAGGGGTAGGACATTTAGGATTGAAATTAGGAGGAATTTCTTCACCCAGAGAGTGGTGAACCTGTGGAATTCTCTGCCACAGAGGGCGGTGGAGGCCAGTTCATTAAATATATTCAAGAAAGAGTTAGATATATTTCTTAAGGCTAAAGGGATCAAGGGATATGGGGAGAAGGCAGGGACAGGGTACTGAATTTGGATGATCAGCCATGATCTCATTGAATGGCAGAGCAGGCTCGAAAGGCCTACTCCTGCTCCTATCTTCTATGTTTCTATGTAAGCCCGCTCAAAAATCCATTACAGCTTTTCCCATCCCAAGTAGCCATTATTTGAATGACTGCCTCAGTCCATTGGAATACAAACATTGAACTACGGATCTTCAAAGTTATTTGGCTGTTGCTGTCTACTGAACACACACAGTAAACGTTCTTTGTGAGCAAAGACTACTTATGAAGGGAGAACTTTGCATGGGTTTTCTATAGGGATGGAGTCAAGTCAATCCTATATAGGAACCAAACATTGGCTGAACTAAAATACTAAACCTGGAATTGAAACCACTGGGTGCCGATTGCCGAGTAGTCAATTTTATAATACAGTACGTTAAGTATTCTGACATTATGACTGGAACTAAACTCTTTCCCCCTCAGAATGATTTAGATCTGCTATATTCAGGTATTTCACAGCTTTACTGCCTCATTTATCGTCGTATGAAGATGGCCATCGAACAGTATTTTTTTCTATAGTGACAGAATGCAAAATATTACCCAGAGTATTCATACTAGCCACGCAATTCACTTGTGAAAGCAGTACATTGTATCAAGCCACGCTTTTAATATGACAAGACATAAAAGAAAGACTTGCATTTACAGTATATAGCGCCTTTCACAACCTCAGGACGCTCCGAAGTGCTTTACAGCCAATGAAGTACTTTTGAAGTGTAGTCACTGTTGTAATGTAGGAAACGCGGCAGCCAATTTGCGCACAGCAAGCTCCCACAAACAGCTGTGATAATGACCAGATAATCTGTTTTTAGCGATGTTGATTGAGGGATAAATATTGGCCAGGATGCCGAAGATAACTCCCCTGCGGAATAGTGTCATGGCGCCTCAGACAGTGCAGCACTCCCTCAGTACTGCACTGGAGTGTCGGCCTAGATTTTGTGCTCGAGTCTCTGGAGCGGGACACAACCTTCTGACTCGGAGGCGAGTGTGCTTCCAACCGAGCCACGGCTGACACTAATGTACATGGTGCATTAAACAATCCCAGCTCATTGCAGCACTGTGACTCCAAGGCTAGTACAGGTGGCTCTAGTCTCCTCTAAACTCCAACTTGGCAAGCCACTGTGGACGAAGGAATTTACAGCAGCAACAGCTTCCATTAGAATACCGATCACAATAAATGAAAATGGACATCAAGGAGTGGTAGGAGGGAGGTTATCAAAGGTATGTTCAAAAAACAAAAAATAGAAAATGCTGAAAAAACTTCCATATGGCTCTTAAAAAGACAGAAGAGATGAGAACCTATCAGTGCCGATTCTAAAGACGTGAGAAAAATCATAATGGCAGCCAAAGACTGAATTTTTAGCCCCAGCTGAAATATAAATATTATTAAAAATGAAATATAACATTCTTCTCACATGTAGTGAGCACAGTTGGCTGTGCAACATTCTACAAACTTCTGCCTTTTCACATTATGAGCCTCGTTAGTGGACATTTTCCCCGGAGGAGAGTCTTGATCACGGACACGGAAAGGCCTCGGTTTAGTATTCACTGCTTTTCAATAGCCGTCAGGCGAAAAGATACCGGCTGTAGGTATAAAATCCAACCCTCGCTCCCAGAGAGCAGGGCCCAGCTGCAGGGTACAGGAATGCTGGCTCTGAATTTGATGCGTTTTTGAAGCTTAGCCCAAAGGGCCAAGCCAAGGTACCGAACTCTATTCTGAGGGAAGATGTTCACTGGAGCTAAACTTTATTGCAAAGTGAACTTATTTTCCTGAACTAACTCTGACGCAGCAAGAAAACACCACACTGGTTTGCCTGGCAAGCTGATTTATTGCTTTCCTGAATAACTCTGAACATAAAAAGGGCACAGAACTTGAATGGTTCGCAGAATGGGCAATTTTGTCAGATTAATTAAAATGGGCGCTCTGGAGTTATAGCAATGAGCAGTCAGCACCCACCAAGCTCACCGTGAGCAATCATCTAGGAGAAACAGGCAGATAAAAAGTATAACCAAGCACGTAAGCGCTAAAAATCGCATGCATTTCCCTTAAATCTGCTACAAACAGCAGGGTCTGGCTCACCGGCAAATAAAAGCAACGCTGGAAGCTTAGAGAACCGTCTCAAAATCTGAGGGGATGGAGGGGTTGGAAATACAGAACCATGCAGGAGGAGTCACCCATTCTCCCTCCTAAGCACTCACAAATAAGCGAGGCAAAGGATATTGATCAAAGAGCTCAGAGCACAGGAGCCTTAAGGTAATAAGTTGAATTGACTATGTAACTTACAGGAAAGGGTGTTCTCTTCAGTTGGGTGCCCTTAAGTGTCCATCACACTGGCTGTATACAGTACTCTACATAATTAGACTGGTCTATTTTCAACTATTCTGAGGGAACACGAAACATCTAGGGTAGGCTCAGAATATTTCACCTACAGCAAAGTGGTTAGTAACTTTTAAATTCAAATTGCAAGTAACTGGCTATATTACACCATATTTAAAATGTGTTTGATAAAGGCAAAGAAAAAGAATGGGGGAATGTTATGGAGAAATGAGAATCATGTTTTGGAGAGTTATATTTTCAGCTCACGATGACACATACATATTTTGGCTCTGGTGAAATGATTTTGGCTGTTACACAAAGTTATTACTCAAATACACATCTGGAAAATGAGAAATGGATTAGATATGAGATGAGCTTTCTCCTCCAGGCAAGCATTGTATGGTGTGGTACCGAAGCTATCCAGACAAGTTCAGTACAGGAAACTATTATCCGGCACCAACGGGACCGGCGTGGTGCCGGTTTATCAAAAAGTCCGGATTACAGAGAGGTATAGTTTAAAAGGTACAAGAGCTCCGTACACAGCAACAAATCCAGGCTTCCCCCTGTTGCTTAGCAACATGTGCAGGAACTCCTGCCACAGACCAAGCGTCCCTGTTGCTTAGCAACAAGTGCACGAACCCCATTACACAGCCACAGATCCAGGAACTGCCATTAATATGAAGTAAAACTTACCTGAACCTACTCCTGAATTTTGCCGGTTAACAGAGATTTCCGGTTATTTAGGTGCCGGTTAAGAGTTTCCTGTACGTTGTTTGCATGCGTGGTGACTGAGCAAGCTGACTTGAGAGACCGGCTCAATGTCATTGCCACTTAGTAATGTTATTTTAATTTAAAATGTCAATATTATGGAAAATTTAATTATTTCAGGACTCTCCTTGCATATGCAAACAGGACATGAGGGAAGAACAAGTCTCTGTGTACCCAGATGGACTCCAGTGACAAGGATTCAAATGCAAAAATAGAAGTTGTTCCATGGAGGCCTTTTTAGTGTTGTACCCTATTCACCCAGACCCAGAATGCACTGAGCTAAATGGCCCTTAAAGGGTCCCAGGTACATTCCCTGAGCTGTTGCTTGATCTCAGTTAGGATGGCTTTAGGGCAAAATAATCGCCTTAGCGTTATCAGTCTTTATTTTGGTGGGGAGCAGGGAGAAAAAACAGAAAGAGCAGGTTCCTGCTACTGATGGCTAGCCCACAAGCTCTGGTGAAAAGTGCACATATGGAACATGAATGGCCTGCTAGCACTTGCTGTCTATGCTCACATGTAAAAAAGAGCTGCAAAGATCTGTGAAACTGGAACTCCCGAGTGACAGGACAGTAATTTAATGCTTATACAGACAAGTACAAACTTGCCTAGATCTTGAGCAAGAACATAGGAACAGTATGCTGGTGAATCTGGCACAGTCAAATTCAGTGAATTTATTACTTCAAATGCAGAACAGTGCAAGGTAACAGAATACAGTATACCAATGTGGCTTCCACTGTATTCATGTGTTACATGCTGAAATATTAATGCTTTCATCGATGATTTCTGCAGGAATCCCAAGTTGCAAATTGGGATATTTCATCTCGTGCACCATCACTTTTAATGAGCTAGTAAATAAGGTAATATGTGCTGTATCATATCACTCGGGAACACCAACATGTTACCACAGGATGGTGGGGTGCACATTTCTTATCCATAACCCTCCATGCTATAACCTCAGTAGTGCCACAAAGTACGTACAGGTAGTCTGACAGCAGAGACACTGGTGTTGGAGGGTGGGTTGGAGAGTCAGAGCTGCGTATAGATGTGGAAGCTGTCCCTATGTCTGTGCATGTTGCCACCAAGGGGCAGCATGTTGATGATGAAGAGGAGGAGGGGACTAAGGATGGAACCTTGAGGGAAGTCAAGGAGACAGTGTGGGGCTGGGAAGAGAAGTGATTGCTGGAGATGCTTTATGATCAGATGGACATGAGTGGAACCAAATGAGGGTGGGCCCATGGACCTGGATGGTGTGGCTGACTGTATTGAAGGCTGCAGCAAGGTTGAGGAGAACGAATGCAGGTAGTCACAGGTGATGTCATTCATGACTTTGGTTAGGACCCTTTTGTTGCCGTTGGACGAGCAGACGCCTGGTAGGATTGGAGGGATTCAAACAAAAGTTGCATGAGAGATGGGCACAGATCGGAGAAGCAACAAGAGAATCAATGCTTCGGAGATGGGGCAGCAGTTAGTGAGGAGAGGGGTACAGGGGGTTTATTCAGCAGGGTGCGATGACTGTGGGCTTGAAAGGCACGGGGACAGTGTTGGAGGAGAGGGAACCATTTACAATACCAGCTAGCACAGGGACCAGGAAGAGAAGCCGAGTGGCCAGGAGTTTAGAGGAAATGGGGTCGAACGAACAGCGGATGAGATCAGCAATGAGGGGCGAGAGAAACAAGAGTGTTCAGAGCTGGAGCAGGAGGAGGATTGGGGAGGCATGTTAAAACATTCTCAACGGGTCCTGAAAGCATACTGAAGAGGAAAGACTACTAATTACAATGCTTGATGTGATCAATTTTTCTTAAAAGTTACTGTACTACTCAAGTGGGTTCACTAGCATTTTACTAGATTCTTAGGTTAAAAGATTTTCAAATCACATTTAGAAATCTAAAACAGAGGTAGCTGACATGACATGCAACATCACCAACGTCCTCAACCTTCCCATTCCACAGCAACAGAAATGTTTAAAAATCGGATCTAGATTTCATTACACAAAAGAAACACATTTTAGGATCATCATCCTTCCCTTCTGCTTTCTCTCCATTTTACAAGTTTGTGGCTTGAACCACATCCAGATCTAAATGACGTGCAATCCTGACACTGCAAAGGGAACTTTGAACATTTAAATTCCACAGAAACCAGTCTAGAATAGGTATAATGCAACTGACATTAGGTGGCCCAACATAGCTTCAAGCCCCCTAATTTACTGCTGTAACCGGTGAGACAGGCTTCATATTAATATCAGCCATGGCTGTATACACAGGCTTCCCTGACTGCAGCAACTTCTGATAAGTTTCTCATGCCAATCTGCAGCACTAGTTTCTGATTAGCTGAAAAGATGACCTTTATACTTACATTTATATGGCACCTTATCAGTATGAAACTTAACACTTTGAAATCCCTCGAGTGCTTTAGACAATGGGGTTTGGAATGATACTAACTTATACAAGCCCATGGTTTTCCGACAAGGATTCCCTGCAAACACTCCAGGAAACCCCCATCCAAAGGCAATGTCAGCTGATCAAAAGGAAACCAGTGCTTTCATTTCAGAAAACATTAGACCAACAGAAATGTCTCAATGGATACAGAAAAGCACAGAAATGAGATAAGCTCAGGTCCCTGGGACCCCTTCGTCGACTCCCGAGTGTCCAGGAACCATAGTTTGAAAAGGTTATGTAGATAAAATAGCAAGTGAGTACAAAGGCAGAAGAAGTTAATTGTTTTAAACCAAAATCAGTAAGAGCAGAAGAGGTAGAAAACATTTAAATTAAATTAATTTAAAAAAGGCAGCAACAGATATTCTTGTGTATTATTTTTAGTTTAGGATTAATATTGCACTAATAAAGTTATCCAAGTTAGCATTTTAGGGTTAATATTATAGTAATATAGACAATCATCCCTGGAAGACAAGGGTTTCCCAGAATCAGCTTCCAAGTTAAACCAGTCTAAACGTCATTGCCAGGTAGGATTCTGCACGGCACATCCTTCCCGCAACTCCATGTTTCAACCTATCCAAACCGGTTTCCATCCCTGCCACAGCACTGAAATGGCCCTCATCAAAGTCACAAATTACACTGTATGTTACTGTGACCATGGTAAATTATTCTTCCTCAACCTTCACTACCTGTCTGCAGCTCTGACACGGTTGACCACATCATCCTCCTTCAACGCCTCTCCTCCGATTTCCAGCTGGGTGGGACTGCCCTCGCCCGGTTCCATTCCTATCTATCCAGTCGTAGCCAGAGAATGTCCTGTAATGGCACCTCTTCCCATTCCACCATTCCATTACCGCTGGAGTCCCCAAAGCATATATCCTTGACCCCTCCTATTCCTCATCTACAGGCTGCCCTCAGCGACATCATCCAAAAAGACGTCAGGTTGCACGTGTACGTTGATGACACCCAGCTCTACCTCACCACCATCTCTCTTGCGATCCCTCCACTGCCTCCGATTTGTCATGCTGCTTGTCCGACATCCAGTACTGGGTGAGCTGAAACTTCCTCTAAGGGAGGAAGACCAAAGCCATCAAGGTCGCCATCACAAACTCTGTTCCCTAGCCACGACTCCATCCCTCTCCCTGGCCACCGTGAGTCTGAACCAGACCGTTCGCAACCTCGGTATCCTAGTTGAGCCTGAGCGGAGCTTCCGACCCCATACCCTCTTCATCACCAAGACCGCCTACTTCCACCTCCCTAACATTGTCTGTCTCCGCTCTTGCGTCAGATCACTGGCTGCAAAAACCCTCACCATTCCTTTGTTACCTCCAGACTCGACTATTCCAATGATCTCCTGGCCGGCTTCGCACCTTGCACCCACCGTAAACTTGAGCTCATCCTAACGCTGCTGCCTGTACCCGAACTCGTCCCAAGTCCTATTCACCCCTCACCCATGTTGTCTAACCTACATTGGCACCTGGTCAACACCTCGATTTTAAAATGGTCATCCTTGTTTTCAAATTCCTCCATGGCCTCGCCCTTCCCGATCTCTGTAACCTCCTCCAGCCCTACAACCAATGTTACCTGTAAACTGCACAGCCGCTCCAGGTCTTCCGTGCAGCCGGCTTTTCAATACTAGAACCGCGCATATGCAGTCATTTGAATGGCCCACGTGGCGCCAAACAAAATTAGAGGGAACATTGCCTACAACCCTCCGAGATCTCTGCGCTCCTCTAATTCTGGCCTCTTGCGCATCCCCGATTTTGTATTGTTATCTTTGCTGCCGAGCTGAAATGCATAAAAAAAATAAAGATTTTCTTAAACTGGAACTTTTGAATCAATCTGGTAATGCACCCCTTTTTGACAATTAAATATTCAGGAAATGCCACAGTAAAGGTTTGAGAAGTAACATGACCAGTACCTGACTGAGTAGCTGTCCGTGGAAAATGGTGTTAATCACATTCAGGACTCTCTTGATTAGCTTCCGCTGTGATATTGGAATAGGGGCTGTATACATTGTACTTGTAGCTTCCAACTCCTGCTGTACTTTATCCAATAGCTCACAGAGGAATTCCTGAGCGTCCTGCTGGGCATATCCACGGAATGTTGGGATCAGTCGCCATACACAGTGTAGCATAGCAAAGGGAGATACCAATGCCCACTTGCCAGACCACATGACCAGAAAAAGGGTATGGAGTTCGTGACACAGAGATATATGTTTTGAGCTTGGCTCCTTTAGCTGAATCAGCTCCCTATCTCTGCTCCTAGATGCTCCCCCACTTAATCCTTCAGAAAGACTGGGTCGCCTTGACCCCTTTTCCTCATCTATCAAAGATGTATTTGAATTAATGTCACTAACCAAATATCGCTTGCTGGAGGACCTAGTTTTCCCATTTGCTGTACTGGCCAGCAGTTCTTGGGTTTGACTTAAATCAAGATGCAAGAAACACTCACAAAATATTTGCAAGTGGCTTAGCACTTGTAGAATGGAGTTCATGTAGCAGGTATTACCCAAGTTCCTTAGTCCCGTCACGCCAGGTGTTACCGTTGGCCTCCGTTTAATAGGAGAATCACCAATTTTTTTCAATCTAACTGTGCTCGAGGTAAGGCCAGTTGTTACTGCTGGATATTTTGCTGGTGTCTGTTGAGCTGATGTGTCAGTAATTTCAGAGGGTTCTTTTATACGTGAACTCTTCCGTGGTGGTGTGCTCAGCAACTCGTCGTGCAGCCGCCGTTTTAGCGCTTGTCGTCTTTTCCTGGCTTCTTCCCTTTTCATTTCAGCCTCTTCCTTTAATTGTTCTTTTTCAAGTCTCAGCTTGCCGCTGCATGTCAGCGCGAACCAAGACTGGAACACTTTAGACATGAGCGACTTACGCCGGTGCCAAAGTGCTGTGAACATCCTATCTTCATTCCGCAGCTGCGCTTGTGCACAGCCCCGAGAAAGGTAAGAGTCATCACCTCCTGCCATCGATCGTAAAGTCCTACCACTTCGAGTTGTACAGTCATAGTTCTGGCTCTTGATTGCACTTAATGTGCTCCGCAACAATTTTAAATCACCTGTCGCATTGTCATTGAGCACATAGTCATCACAAACATAACAAAATACATACAATTCATTTACTTCCAAGGCCACAGGGTGCTTACTTTCCTGAAAATGTTTGAGGGCATGTTCTTCATTGTATCGTCCACAAGCAACGTGTGAACAGCTGAGACACGCCCACATTGACTCTGTAGTATTGCAGTCCACACAATGCCATTTTTGAGGGTTTAAGATTGAATGATCCTGGGCAAGCCGGAGCCGCCCCACATGCTTGCATTTATCCATTGATTTCACGCGTCAGCATTCTGGAAGATGCACGACAAACATCCAACATGTTAACCTGCAAGAAAGGAATACAAAAGAAGCTGAGCATGGATAACAATCATAAAAGTTCATAGAATCACAAATTAAACTTCCACAAGCAGGAAACATGTGGCACTATATGCTGGTGCTTCAATGTATGTCAAAGTGTGAAGGGGTATTTAAATATACAATTCCTCCACATGGCAAATTGGCTGCTCTATAGGCAGTGAGAGAGAGACTGGATACTTTCCCAGGTAAGGATGAACATCTACTAAAGCCTCCAGCTCACAAATGGCACTGCCTGAAGCCTGAACACAGATCTACCAACTTCCCCAACAAAAGTTTGGTGCATGGAGGCCTAAAGGGGAGGGGAAAGAGAAAAAGTGTGAAAAAGTTTTAAAATACAAGTTGTGTCCCAATTGTTTATTTAGTTGATCATAAAGTTAATTTTCCTCACTAGTGTACCTTTAAAAAAAAAATTTCAGAAGGGCGCTTTAAAATAATGCGCTACTGGAGATGGTAATTAAGATAAATCAATTTTAATTCATTTTGAAGATTAAGAATTCTGTTTTTTTTTTAAACAAGCTCAAGTACTGGTTAAAAGGCTCCTCTTGCAACCTACCATCTCTCTCCTCAACTTACTCTACAGGGAGTGGGGGGAAGGAAGGTTGCCTCAGGCCATCAAAACACAATTAACTTCAATTCTACATCTTCAAAAGGTGTAACACTTTTTTTTGAGGTGTTCAATCAGTTGCCCCTGATAACACTGTGGGATTATAGTTTTAAACACATGGTTCTTTTAATTTCCCCCACCCATTTCAATCCATGGGAACCTGTTGTTAAATAACCCTCCAACGCTCTGTCTAAGTTCACAAGACGACGATCCGCTGGGCACATTGAGTACAAGTCAGTCACATCCTCACCACAAATATGGGACAGAATTAGAGGCCACCCAATGAACGTTGAGCAGTACAAGTCATCGGCATTAGAAACAGGACAGCACCTTGTCCCAAATTACATTTTGTCAATGAGTTGATAAAGTACGTTATGCTGGATACACTAATGATTTGACAGTGGAAAAGAAAATCAATTATATACACAACAAATTGTAACCCCCATATCCCAAAGCTTTTTTCTACTACCCCTGTATTATTTTCCAAAACTCAGTGTGTGGCCATCAGACTAGGGAGGCAATAGTTACAAAGGAAAGGACATTTGGGGCCAGGGGAAAATTATTTTCGTTCAAGCTACTCGACTCATTTTTCAGAATGTTATTTTGAAGTTTTAGTAAGAATGTCATTTTTCTTACTAGCATGAAACAAGTGCTCCTTCCCTGCTACACTGCTCCAATGGGGAGTACGCAAGACCATAAGAAACAAAGGGGGGCCTCAACTTCAAAACTGGCAGGAGTGCTGCAAGATCCCGGGAAACTGCACTATAGGGCGGCAATAGCATAGTTCTCCCCCCCCCCCCCCCCCCCAGGTCCACTGGTTTTCAAACCGGTTTAAGGTCACAGTTCTCGTTATTTACTATGGAGCCACTCCAGAACACAGTTATGCGCTCCATTGGCAATATCATTGGAATGGCCTAGCATCGAGGGGACCCTAACCTGCAGGTCTTCATGCCAGTAAGAAAACGATCAAATTCTAAAGGAATCAACTCATTTATTCTATAAAATGGAGTGCACTGAACAGAAACTGTTCCTGCAACACTTTCTTTCATCTTTAAACTTCAATGTTTCAATAAATGCCACAAAGTATGGTTAAACCACTATAGGCTAGAAATGACTGTTGCCAATGAGAGGATGAGTGCTTAATGCTATAATATCCCTCGGTTTGCTATTTTAGCAGAGGTGTCAGGGTTAAGATTTGCATAAATAGCGAACAGAGGAACACTATATGAATGCATTAAGTGTCTTGACTGTCAAGACAGGCAGTAGTAATTGTCACCATTATTGAAGGGTATTGGGCCGTACTGAATTATAACCTAATTAGGCCACAACATTAACTGTCACTCATGCATTGTGAAAATGTTGCTTTTGCTGTGGTTTGTTTTTGAATAATTTTTTAGGTCAGCATGCAGTATGCCATTTCCCGATGTGAACGATTCACAGATGCTACTGCTTTACACCAAATAGTTATTGCGAAAGAACCATTTCCTATCTTTAAACACATTCATGCAATTCTATCAGCTAGAAGTGTATAACATGGAGAGAATCTGGACAGTCAAGAACATAAGAAATAGGAGCAGGAGTAGGCCAATCGGCCCCTCGAGCCTGCTCCACCATTCAATAAGATCATGGCTGATCTGATGCTAACCTCAAATCTTCTGTCACTCTCCATCCACCCGAGCCCATGTGATCTCCCGGGAGAGGCGAAAAACCAGATAAAAAACCCAATGGCCAATCTGGGAGAAAAAAATCTGGGAAATTCCTCTCCGACCCATCTAAACGATCGAAACTTGTCCAGGAGATCACTCTGTCCCTATATTTTCTACAGTACTTACCTTCTGTAAAGACAATCTCCACCCCAGCCAGGAACAGGAATATAACCATCTCCTGAAATCTAACACAGAATTAGAACACAAGAAGTAGGAGCAGAACCAGGCTACACGGCCCCTGGGCCCGCTCCACTACCCACAGGGCCATGACCATTCCGAACCTAGACTCATGTCCAATTTCCTGCCCGCTCCCCGTAACCCTTAATTCCCTTTACTTCTAGGAAACTTCTAGGACCAAATTCCTGAGCAGGCAAATGAGCCTCTGTTTAGCATCTGACCTGAAAGTTGGCACCTCTGACAACAGCACTCCCCAAGTACTGAAGTGTCACTCTAGATTATTTGCTCACGTCTGTAATGGGGCTTGGACCTACAACCTTCTGATACAGTACTACTGACTGAGACAAGCTGAAACGATTATTAGAATAGGCATGAGCCAGCACTTTTCTACTCTCCCAAGCCTAGGATATTTAAACATCAGCTTAGTGCACAGACATGTGCAAAGAAAGGATGGAATTGGCAATGGTTTTTTGGGGCCGATTAAAAGAGCTCATTAGGCTACATCGTAGACATGTCCATTTTAAATAGGACATCCCATTATCCATCAGAAAAGAGGGGGGACACACAGGGGCAGGGAGACCAAGCGCCCCAAAATTGCCCTCGCAACGCGGGGCTCCCCAGCTAGTGGTGTATAATCTAAGGCAACATTCAAGGGCATTACTGAGGGAGTGCTGCATGGTGAAGAGGGACAGTCTTTCAGATGAGATGTTAAATCGAAGTTCTGTCTGCCAACTCTGCTGGTTCAAGTGGACATTTAAGATTCCATGGCACTATTTGAAGAACAGGGATTTCTCCCACTGCATTTGCCAATATCAATTTCAACTAAAAACAGACTAGCCTTTCATCTGATGGCTGTTTTCAGGATGCTGTGGATTCAGAATGGCTGCCATGTTTACCTCCATAACATTCAATGCACCTCAAAAATTCAACTTAAAATGTGTAAAGTGTTTTGATGCAAAAAGGAATACACAAATGCAAATATTCTGGCACAGAAATACCCTAGGCAAGGGAATGAAGGTAAGTATAGAAAGAACAAAAAAAAAATCATGTTGTTCGGTTCAAGAGGAGGCGATGAAATAGTGGGCTGTGCATCAAAAGGATATTCTCGAAAATCATGGTAAATAACCAAGATGGTAGATAATTGTGGATTTACAAAAGGTAAATCGTGCTTGACTAATCTACTGGAATATTTTGAGGATGTATCTGGTAAAATAGATAAGGGAGAACCAGTGGATGTGGTGTATTTGGATTTTCAAAAGGCTTTCGATAAGGTCCCGCATAAGAGATTAGCGTGTAAAATTAAGGCACATGGGATTGGGGGCAAGGTATTGACTTGGATAGAGAACTGGTTGGCAGACAGAAAGCAAAGAGTTGGAATAAATAGGTCTTTTTCTGAGTGGCAGGCAGTGACTAGTGGGGTACCACAGGGATCGGTCCTTGGACCCTAGCTATTCACAATATATATTAATGATCTGGACGAGGGAACTAGATGTAATATCTCCAGGTTTGCAGACGACACAAAGCTGGGTGGGCGTGTGTGCTCCGAGGAGGATGCCGAGAAACTCCAGTATGATTTGGACAGGTTCTGTGATTGGGCAGAAGCAATATAACGTGGATAAATGCGAGGTTATCCACTTTGGTGTCAAAAACAGGAAGGCAGATTATCTGAATGGCAATAGATTGGGAGAAGGGGAAGTGCAACGAGACCTGGGCGTCCTTGTGCACCAGTTGCTGAAAGTAAGCATGCAGGTGCAGCAGGCAGTTAAGAAGGCAAATGGTATGTTGGCCTTCGTAGCAAGAGGGTTTGAGTACAGGAACAAGGATGTCTTGCTGCAGTTGTACAGGGCCTTGGTGAGACCGCACCTTGAGTATTGTGTGCAGTTTTGGTCGCCTTATCTGAGGAAGGATGTTCTTGCCATGGAAGGAGTGCAGCGAAGATTCACCAGGCTGATACCTGGGATGGCAGGAATGACGTATGAGGAGAGATTGGGACGATTGGGCTTGTACTCGCTGGAGTTTAGAAGAATGAGAGGGGATCTCATCGAAACTTATAAAATTCTAACAGGACTAGACAGACTAGATGCTGGAAGGATGCTCCCGATGGTCAGGGAATCCAGAACCAGGGGTCACAGTCTAAGGATAAGGGGTAAGCCATTTAGGACAGAGATGAGAAGGAATTTCTTCACCCAGAGAGTGGTGAACCTGTGGAATTCTCTAGCACAGAAGGTAGTAGAGGCCAATTCATTAAATATATTCAAGAAGGAGTTGGATATATTTCTTAAGGCTAAAGGGATCAAGGGATATGGAGAGAAGGCAGGGACAGGGTACTGAATTTGGATGATCAGCCATGATCTCATTGAATGGCGGGGCAGGCTCGAGGGGCCGAATGGCCTACTCCTGCTCCTATCTTCTATGTTTCTATAATAGTATGGCTAATGGAGTTCTAACTGCGGCTGTTTGATTGGCACTACCAGATTGGGTGGAATAGATTTCAAAACATGCAAGAGGCTTTCCATCCCCTATGTCCACTAAAGATATTCTGGCAGGGTGGCCCAGCATATTGAAAGCCCTCTTGCAGTACAGGCTATGCTGGACTTAGTGATGAGTAATGTGCTAGAAATAGTCAACACTCTGATGGTAAGGGAACATCTTGCAAATACAGTAGTGATCATACTATGATTGAATTTGATATCAGGCTTGAGAGGCAGAGGAGAGAGCCACAAGCCATGGTTTTAAATTGAAGTAAGGCAAATTTAGAAGGGATGAGAAATGAATGGACCACAGTAAACCATCTTTCCTCAGTGCATTTAAAAAAAATTGCATGAATACACTTTAAAAAAAAACATTTACAGGTAACATTTCTAAATGCTTTGTGGAAAAGTGGGTAAAAAACTTAAAACATGAGTTTATGTTACGGAAATATATAGAGTGGAGGTCAGGTGCTTCCCAGAGAGGGGGAAAATTCTGAGGGATAATGGCCCCAAGCTGCACCTCCTAGCAGCCAGATCAGAGCACAATTACTGCAGGTCACCACTCTCTTGTCCAGTTACCATGTAACTCAAGCTGACTGGGACAAATATTTGAAAGGGTGTAAATTTACTCATTTTGGCAAGCTGTACCATCGCTAAAAAGATAATAAAATGCAGAGAAAAAAAGAAACCACAAAAAGTACAGTGCCGGCTTCAGACAAAGAGAAAGGTGATTTAATATGGGGGGGAAGGAAGAGAAACTCGAATAGGATACGGTAATAATCAGAAACCCTACTGTGGACCTTGCTATTTCTGAGTCTGAAGTTAAGAACGCTGTTCCTTCACACACATACCATAGGAACAGACTGTTTTCTAATACGATAGCAAAATACTGCAGATGCTGGAAATCCGAAATAACAGAAAATGCTGGATAACAAGACTGTTTTCTAATCTGTGTAAAAGGCATAGTAATTTACAAAATACTTACAACTTGGGGGAAAAAATCTTTACATTTATTTTAGTGGGACCCCCCAGGGTCCAACAAAAATATTGCTTTGAAATTCAATAGATCACAGATCTGATTCTACTCATCCCTGCCAGGGTGGTACTAGTAACGGTTTTGACCTCAATACCAGAGGCACTAAAACTAGGCTAAAAAAACAAAGCAGGAATAGAATGCGATGACGTGTAAACACAATAAACACAGTTGTTGATAACAGTGCCAATTTGGTATCAAATGTCAGGTTTGGTCTCAAGGAAGCACTGAAATTCACCAGCAACAATGACAACTTTAAACAGTCTGCTGAACAATGTTAAGTACATCATAAAGAAGTGACTAACTTAGCACCTGAGTCACCAGCCATCTTTATTGTCACACTTGTGTGGCTTTAAAAGCCAAGATTTATGCTCAAGGAACTCCAGTGGGAGCAGAAATAAAGGACAGAAAGAAAAACAGGCCACAAAAATTGCAGAAAAAAAGATACTATGAGAAAACAGAATAGGTGAAAAAGAAACACAAAATGTGCACAATTTTAAACAGCACATACTTTAAGAAGATTACTCTCGTGACTGCTATCAGGATGAGTAATATATGGCACTCGAGCTACAGTTAATTGTCAAAAATATGCAAGATATGCAACATAGCTCTAAAAACAAGTTTGAAGCCAGAGTGACTGATTCCAATGCTGTCCTGGCCGGCCTCCCACCTTGCACTCTCCGCAAACCTGAGCTCATCCAAAATTCTGCGGCCCGTATCCTAACTTGTACCAAGTCACGTTCACCCATCACCCCTGTGCTTGCTGACCTACACTGGCTCCCGGTCTAGCAACACCTCGATTTAAACATTTTCATCCTTGTTTTGAAATCCCTCATGGCTTTGCCTCTCCCCATCTCTGTAGTCTCCTCCAGCCCTACAACCTTTAGAGATGCACTCCTTCAATTCGGACCTCTTGCGCATCCCTGATTTTCATCGCTCCACCATTGGCAGCCATACCTTCTTCTGGCTAGACCCTAATCTCTGGAATTCCCTGCCTAAACCCCTACACTATCTCTCTCTCTTCCTTTAAGACGCTGCTTAAACGTTTCTCTGACCAAGCTTTTGGTCACCTGTCCTAATAACTACTTATGTGGCTCGGTGTCAAATTATGTTTGTTAACGCTCCTGTGAAGCGCTTCGAGGCGTTTTACTACATTAAAGGCGCTATATAAATGCAAGTAGTTGTTGTTTTGTTAATTTTGCCAATATTGTTTTAATGTAAAGTACTTTGATAGGAAATAAATATGACCCACATAGCTGTGATACCACATGATCTTTAACTTTTCAAGGGTTCTATTTCGATACATTTTATATGATCTGATTTAATCAGTCAGGATATTTTAGCCAAAGTTCTGCAAAGTTACATTATTTCCTCACCCCCACACAAAATAAATTATGCAAGTTATGCACCAAACAGGATTCAAAGCTGATATGATCCCTTTTATTACGCCCCCATTACAAAAAATACTGCACTTTCAATTGATCAACAGTATGAAAATCTTTTTGCCTTTTTAGTTTACACTATCAAGTTGCCTAAACTATTTTGAGGGAACACTATTTCTGAACAATGAGAGAAAAACAAACTTTCAACATAGTGAAATGAAGTGTACCCTATGACTCAATTTATCAAGATTCAGTCAGTCAGCTGCAAAATATTGGTTTGTACACACCGCAGTTCATCAGTGGTTTTGGATCATGAAGGAACGCAGCAACTAGATTCACAATTTCCTCTGCTTAAGGACTGTGCCAATTCTATTTGAGTCAACATCCTTCACAACACAAAGCACAACAGGAATTGGGACCAAACAAGCTCATAACTGGGTAGGAACACAAATGGGAGGATCAGAGTTGAGAGTTTTTTTGGGTATTATTTGCGGGGAAAATTAAGTTCTAGCAGCAACACGGAGTAAAGGAGTTTCAAGACGACAAGCGGAAGAACGCGATGGCAGTCAGTACAAAGAAGCTAGTTATAAAATGTCGTGAGACCTTGTGATCACACTCTCCTCTCTACCAGCTGTCTATTTCATCACTTTTCCATTCGGGTCTTCCTGTCCATCTTGGTTTTGTTTTCCATCTGGACACCTCCCAGCTTTCCAAAGATGCCAATCTTCAACCAATTCAGAACAGGCTCACTGCAATCTTGCCACCATAACACACAGGCTAGTCTCAATACTTCAGCGAATAGGACAGAATGGCAGAAAATCTTAATCTAGTCAGATTCCAGTGCACATGTTTTTCCAATATTCTGAAGTTGAATTACAGGATTAATATTGCTGTGTACTGTACATTGAAAGCTATACCTGCAATTTTCCCTTCATTTACTGAAATGACATATCATTAGTTTCCACATCACAGAAGGAGATGTTGCTGCATTACATTTTAAGAAAAAAAGAAAACAGATGCCAGGAAATTACAGCTTTACAAACAAGGTTCTAATGTTATATATAGCAGATTGTGACTCCAGTTATTATCATAGCCTCAATTTTTGTATCTGTCCGATTGCACAATATTAGAGATTAATCTTAAAAACTGGTCAAGCCAAGGCTTCATCATGAGCAATGTTCCCTCTAAGATGCGTGGCCGCGCAGTAATGGGAAAGGTCCCGCGCAGGCCGCTCACCGACTTCGCCATTGTAAATACCGCACATGCGCAGAACTTTAAAGGGACCACGCACTAAAAGAAACAGACCAAAGCGCAGAACAAAGCACAGCTTACAGGGAACACTGATGAGCAATCAAAAGGAATTAGTAGAATTGACATTATTTGTGTTATAATTTACTTTAAACATTTTTCTATGTTAGTTTCAGTCTAATTTCAAAGCAACTGAAAATATTAGCGACAATTTACACTAACCCAGGGGATCAGCATTCAAACACCACCCACTCACCCAGCCTCACAAGTGGGTGTTTCAAGTTGCTTATCAAACAGGAAAAATGGGCAGGCTAAAGGCAAACCAAATCAAACATGCTCTTCAGTCAGTCATACAAATCACATGGCCTAACCAAAATTCTTTATTAGCCATCTAGAAACTCATTTTTAAGGATGTGGAGGTGCAGTAATATACAAGCAAGAGACAGAGAATTTGAAAATGTCAACACAATGTTAACTTTAGGCTGTGTTGGTACAGAATTACTCCACTTAACGTGCAGCTAGAAGTTTGGATTCCACAGTGCTACCACAGTTAAGATCAAGAGTTATCAATAAAACATTAGCTGGCACCTGCACCTCCTTTCACATTCAGACCAGCATTTTTAAAAAAAGTCACAATCAAGAACTCTAGAACCTTAAAACCAAGTTCTGCAGCAAACCCAACTAAATGTTGCATCAAGCGGTTGTAGATCCTGCGGCAGCTCTATCCAGGGCCGAGGGCCACATTTTCATTTTAGCGGGTACTTGTTAACTTGAAGAATGGTTGCATATTTTTCCTGGGGATGGGTGGGGAAGAGGAGAAAGAAGCAGGAGATACACCGAGACTCCACTAGATAACAAATTTCACACCACCAGCACTCATCACTGTCCAAAAAGTTTAATACCACATACTTACTAACAATCTGTTCACAGGCTTATCAAACGCTCCTTTGTTGTGAGGCCACTAGCCCCTCTTAGAGGTTTATGGAAATATGCAGCTTCGTTCCACTTGCGAAACTGACTAACTTGAAACAGACCATAAAGTCACTGGCACAGATGGGAAGAGCTTTATGTCAGAGCTTGGTTTTAATCATGGAACCTTCAGTCATTCACCAAGATAGAAAGCCCCTTGCACATCCTGGTCAAGATGTATTTAGCGGAACATAAGAAATAAGAGTCGTCGGCCATACGGCCCCCTGGGCCTGCTCCGCCAGTCAATAAGATCATGGCTGATCATCGACCTCAACTCCACTTTCCCGCCCGATCTCCACATCCCTTGATTCCCCGAGAGTCCAAAATTCTATCTATCTCAGCCTTGAATATACTCAAAGACTCAGCATTCACAGCCCTCGGGGACAGAGAATGTATTTAGTGGAAAAGACAGTGGAAAAGGAGACAGTGACTTCAATGATAGTGATTCTGATATAAGTGGTGATGGAGTGAGAACGGGAAATACACCTATTGGTCAAAGACAGAATGATCTGTTACCCTGTCTTAAAGAAAACCAATCTCCTTGATGTTCCAATCCCCATTGCAATTTGGAACTCTCAAGTGCAGCATTTTGCTCAGGACTTTCATTTGAGCGCGATTTGGGCCCCTCACTTATGGAAAATTAAATTGGTCCCATTGGTTTTGAGCAACTAGATCTAAAGATTAGGCTTAAAATAAACTTTACAAGATCCTTGGAGATAGTTTATGCTCATTTGGCACAATCAGAAGTATAGTCAGCAAACAAACAGTCCAAAGATGTGCAGGTTAGGTTGATTGGCTATGATAAATTGACCCTTAGTGTTAGGGGGATTAAATACGTGGGGTTACGGGGATAGGGTGGGATATGTGTTGGTGCAGGGGTTACGGGGATCGGGTGGGATATGTGTCGGTGCAGGCTCGATGGGCCGAAATGGCCTCTATCTGCACTGTGGGGTTTCTGTGATTCTGTGATTCTGTGAAACATACGGTAGACATTGCTAATTACAATTGCAAAGCACTGAATATGATCGGAACAGTGATTCCCATGTTTTTCAGGCTCTACACATCTTAGCTTTATCTTCCTTATGCAATCGGTCATTAGAATTACTGCCCAAGGACGCACTTGCATAAAAAATAGCACATTTCACAAGACTACAATTAGTTTAATGACTGATGAATTGTTGCAACACCCGGGCCAATATTTACCCTCGATCAAGATCACTAAAACAGATTATCTGGTCATTATCTCATTGCTGTTTGTGGGAGCTTGTTGTGTGTAAACTGGCTGCCGCGTTTCCCACATTACAACAGTGAATACGCTTCAAAAGTACTTCATTGGCTGTAAAGCACTTTGGGACATGAAAGGCGCTATATAAATGCAAATCTTTATTTTATCTTTACTGTGCTGTGCTCCCACTTACAGGGCCTTTTCCTTCATACAAGTGCATTGTAAGTGTCTTGCTTTCATTGAGCGAATGCTTTAGACGCAGAGTCCTGGTTCACAGCCTCAACTTTAAGCCATTCAGGTGGAGAGTTGTTGTTCCTCACCTCCCTGCCCGCCCAAATAGAATATCCTAAAAAAAATACACGTCCGAGACATTCAGCAATCTCGGCAAATGTTTTCAATTAGTAAATTAAATACTGCAGGAAGCTATACTTTTTACAGACACATTTACGGCCAGCTAGGTATCTGACACATGTGGGAACTCATTACCAAGGAACAGCGGTGCTATATTTTGATTTTCAAAAATCTTTTGATAATGTGCTACATCAGGGACTTGAAGACTAAAGTATTAAATGTAATGAGGTAGCATGAACAGTGTGACAAAAGGATAAAAAGCAGAGAAAAAAATGTTTCTCGGATTAGCACGATGTAATTGGCAATGTGTCTCTGAAATCTGGACACAGACAGTGACGGGCCAATATCAAAATTTGCTGACAATGCCAAACTACAACAAAGCATGCATGAGACTACGGGATAGGCACAGTCCGATTATGGGAGTGGGCATGTGATAAATGCAGGAAAAAGAATGGAAATAACCTAAACAGGATTAAAACAATTCTCAATGGAGCGGAGGGCCAGAGAACAAGTGTTCAAAGTTTTGAGGGTAAATAGTGACAATGACAAGGGGTATTAATGTCCGATAAAGGCACTATATAAACGGCAGTTGTTGTAGCAATAAAGAGGTAGTAATAGTTTTTAGAATATGAACACATTACCGCAAGTCACTGTTGAAGCCAAGTGAGTCATGACAGTTCATGGGAGATCATATAAATGCTTGGAGGAAACATATTGAAGGGCATCAAGAAAAGGCAGGGAAACAGGATTAGAGAGCTCTGATGTGGGACATTAAATTCCATATGCTAATGTTTTGGCCATCCCCTCATGTTATCAATATTCCCCTTGCAGTTTTTGATCCTCAGGTTTGCCTTAGGACATGGTGAATATGGGAAACGGCCCATGGTCCTGGAACACTTCCACTTTTTCACAACTTGTATCCTCGGAGTGGGGAGGGGTACAAGGTTCCAGAGACCCGAGAGAATTTGAGCGCATTGAATAAATTGACAGGAAGTGGAGATGTCTGTATGGAATATGAGAGACTTTCATCTTAGTGTCTCGTGCAGACCTCATGAAGAAGCTGGAGACTAGGGGAGTACATGGCTGAATCTTGGATTTTAACTAAGTCATGTACTCCAGCTCTGAGATCCATACAAGGATAGATGGGAGACTTGCTGAACAAAAAACATTGACTATTCCAGAATGATTCAAAGGGCACCACAATCCACTGACTGTAAAGTGACTCTGGGCAGTCATAGACCCACAATACAAAAACTAGCTACAAATTAGTAATTTCTCTGAAGTTAGAAGAATGTCATATGATAATTGCATGGTACATTGGGATAGGATGTGCACATGTCAGGGACAATCCATTATTTGTGGACCAGGATAATCTGACAACAGTTAATGGGGCTTGACTGGGTCAGGAATGTATCGTGGGCTCTCTTCCTGCAGTGAGGGGTCTGTTAGCTTTCGACTGAGAATGGGAACTATTTCCAACTAGTTTCGGAACAGTCACAGAAGTTCTACTCAGTTTTGCAATGCTGCTCTGCAGAGATCTAAAAATTGATTAGCAAGTAGAAACATGCTTATTTTAGATTGAATCAATACAAGTCACACTGGGTAACCAGAGGACACAGATTAAGAGAAATTCTTTTACACAGCGAGTTATGAGCTGTAATGGGCTGCCTGTGTGGTGGTAGCGGGGGAGAGAAAAAGAAAATCTTGCATTTATACAGCACCTTTCACAACCTCAGGACGTCCCAAAGCGCTTTACAGTCAATTTTTAAGTGTAATCACTGTTGTAATGTGGGAAACGCGGCAGCCAATTTGCGCACAGCAAGCTCCCACAAACAGCAATGCGATAATGACCAGATCATCTGTTTTAGTGATCTTGATTGAGGGATAAATATTGGCCAGGACAGCAGGGAGAACTCCCCTGCTCCTGATCGAAATAATGGCTTGTGATCATTTACTTCCACCCGAGAGAGAAACATAGAAGATAGGAGCAGGAGTAGGCCATTCGGCCCCTCGAGCCTACTCCGCCATTCAATGAGATCATGGCTGATCATCCCAATTCAGTACCCTGTCCCTGCTTTCTCCCCATATCCCTTGATCCCTTTAGCCTTAAGAAATATATCTAACTCCTTCTTGAATATATTTAATGAATTGGCCTCAACTGCCTTCTGTGGTAGAGAATTCCACAGGTTCACCACTCTCTGGGTGAAGAAATTCCTCCTCATCTCGTCCTAAATGGCCTACCCCTTATCCTTAAACTGTGACCCCTGGTTCTGGACTCCCCGACCATCGGGAACATCCTTCCTGCATCTAGTCTGTCTAGTCCTGTCAGAATTTTATAAGTTACAATGAGATCCCCCTCATTCTTCTAAACTCCAGCGAGTATAAGCCCAATCGACCCAATCTCTCCTCATACGTCATTCCTGCCGTCCCAGGTATCAGTCTGGTGAATCTTCGCTGCACTCTCTCCATGGCAAGAACATCCTTCCTCAGATAAGGCAACCAAAACGGCACACAATACTCAAGGTGTGGTCTCACCAAGGCCCTGTACAACTGCAGCAAGACATCCTTGCTCCTGTACTCGAATCCTCTCGCTATGAAGGCCAACATACCATTTGCCTTCTTAACCGCCTGCTGCACCTGCATGCTTACCTTCAGCGACTGGTGCACAAGGACACCCAGGTCTCGTTGCACTTCCCCTTCTCCCAATCTATTGCTGTTCAGATAATAATCTGCCTTCCTGTTTTTGCCACCAAAGTGGATAACCTCGCATTTATCCACGTTATATTGCATCTGCCATGCATCTGCCCAATCACCCAACCTGTCCAAATCATACTGGAGTTTCTCAGCATCCTCCTCACAGCACACACACACAGCTTTGTGTTGTCTGCAAACTTGGAGATATTACATCTAGTTCCCTCGTCTAGATCATTAATATATATTATGAACAGCTGGGGTCCAAGGACCGATCCCTGCGGTACCCCACTAGTCACTGCCTGCCACTCGGAAAAAGACCCGTTTATTCCAACTCTTGGCTTTTTGTCTGCCAACCAGTTCTGGGGGCTCGGATTAACGTCTCATCCGAAAGCCGGCACCTCCGACAGTGCAGCACTCCCTCAGCACTGCTCAGTAGGTGCTCAAGTCTCTGGAGTGGGACTTGAACCACCGCCACTGAGGGTCTGACAACCGGCCCGGGCGGGCGGACTGCTCCTGTGCTGGAAGATTGGGTCGGATTTCTGCACAATGAAGCCGTGCGGACCCCCTCTGGGCTGCAGCCCCGGCGGCCAGCAAGTGACCAACAGCGGACAAAGGCCGAGGCACGGCGGAGCCCACACCGGGCGCTAGCCGACGGCGAGATCGGGGCCAGGGCGGCTTCTCATGGGCTTCCTTCCTCGGTGTAGCCGCAGGGGCCCGGTCTGTCTCTTACCCGCAAGGCCTCATCCTCGGGCCCGGGTACTGGGTGCGCCGGCGGCTCCAGTCCCCCGCTCCCGCGCTCTCCATCTTGCCGTCTGTCAGAAGCTTGTTTTCAAACCGCCGCCATCTTGAAGCAGGCCTGCCAGCGCGCTGCGTCACACCGTAACCCCCGCCCCCGTGACGTCACCCATTCCACCACCTCCTGCGCACCCACGTGGGATCCGGGCCAGGTGAGGCCTGTCAATCACCCGGCTCCCGGGGCGCCCCCTGCTGGTCAGGCTCGGCCAGCGGCCGCCGCTGCTTGTCTTTCTGTGCCTGCATACTCAGCTCTGTTTACTGTGCCCAGGCTCACCTTTGCAGGTTTCTCCAAAGCATATGTATCATTCCCATGTTTTTAAACTTGTTCACCTGCCCTGGTACTGTTAAATCCGTGAATTTTGATGTATGGTGTCCTTCAATAAATCGACAGAGACTGCAGAGGAACAATCAACAGGTGTTTACTGGATGAGGGTTATTCTAAAACTAAAGTACAGATCCCTACTCAGGGTTTATATACAGGTGTGGTCACTGCCGGTACTACAGTATACAGGAGCTGTAAAAAGTAGTTCTCCCCTTAAAGGTACATACACTACAATTCCTCCCCTTTTAGATTAACAGTACCATAACATTCATTTAACAATTAACACTTTTAACATGCAACATTAACTGCAAATAGTCCATTTATAAATTCAGTCTTGGGGCGGCTTCCTGATCCTTTCTGGATAGCGCCTTTCCTGAGTGTCTTGCTCTTGGTGCGGAGGCGATTCTGGCCCCCTGTCGTCGGTTGGTTCATCAGCTCCCGATGCTACTGTTTCTGAGGTAGATGCTACCTGTATGTCGGGTTCATCACCAGGTACGCGAGACCTGGGGTTGACTCGTTCCTGTGACTCTAGGATCTGGTCGACATGGCGTCTCACAATGTTCTCCCCAACATCCACTGTGTACATTAGTGGCCCCTGCCGTGTGCATATCGTTCCTGGTTGCCATTTCTCTGTTCAGTAGTCGCGGGCCAAGACTGGTTGCCCTACATTGAAGCTCCTTGTCGGCTTCTCATTGATGTGCTGGAATTGCTTATTCTCAACATCTCTTCGTACATTTGGTCTGAGCAAATCCAGACGAGATCTCAACCTTCGGTTAAAGAACATCATGGCCGGGGCCTGGTTGGTGACTGCATGTGTCGCATTTCTGTAGGCTAACAGGAAATTGTCCACCTTATGCTGCAGTGGAATGTCGTCATCGCACATGGCCCTTACTGCTTTTTTAAAGGTTTGTACGAACCTCTCAGCCAATCCATTTGTGGCTGGATGATACGGGGCGGATGTGTAATACCTTACCCCATTCCTTTTCATAAATCTTCGAAACTCTTCGGACACAAACTGTGGTCCGTTATCAGAGCAAATCTGCTCTGGCAAGCCGTTCCTGGCAAATATGGTCCGTAGGACTGCAATAGTTTTCTCCGTGGTGGTGGAGGACATTTTGTTCACCTCAGGTCATTTCGAGTGCGCATCCACGGCTATTAAAAACATTGAGTCCATGAATGGACCAGCAAAATCAATATGCACCCGTTGCCATGGAGATGAGGGCCACTCCCATGGGTGTAGAGGGGCATGTGGTGGTGCATTTTGGACCTTCTGGCATCCTGAGCAGCTCTTTGTCAGGTCCTCAATTTGCTGATCAATCCCCGGCTTTTCATTTTTACCCCTCCCAGATGGCCTTCGTGAAGCTCATTGAGCACTCTCTCCCTTAACTTGGGTGGAATTACCACTCGGGATCCACACATCAAGGTCCCCTGGCATACTGACAGCTGTTCTCTTCTGGATGAGAATGCTGGCAACAGTGAGTCGCCATGTGCTGGCCATCCCTTCACCGTCAAATCATATACCCGAGACAGTGTCGGGTCATTTCGGGACTCCTTCTCTATACCAGCGTTAGTTACTGGCAAGCATTCAATTATAGTCGAATGAAATATTTCAACAGGAACTGCAGTAGGCAGTGGCAGGCGTGATAGCCCATCAGCGTTTCCATGCTGTTTCGTGCCCTTATACTCGATATCATATTGGTGCGCCCCTAGAAAAAGGGACCAGCTTTGTAGCCGTTGCGCAGTCATCACCGGAACACCCTTCTTTGGATTAAAGATAGAGACAAGTGGTTGGTGGTCAGTCAGCAAGGTGAACTTCTGCCCGTGCAGATAGTGGTTGAACTTTTTCACTCCCCACACTAGGCTGAGGGCCTCCCTGTCAATCTGGGCGTAGTTACGCTCGGCTGAGGTTAGTGACCGAGACGCAAAGGCTACTGGCCTCTCCGAGCCGTCCGGGAATTTGTGCGACAGCACCGCTCCAATGCCATAGGGTGATGCATCACACGCCAGCCGAATTGGTAGTGCTGGGTTGAAATGAGCCAACACCTCTTTTGATGTGATCAATTCTTTGCACTTCTGGAAAGCTCGTTTACATTCATCATTCCACTGCCATGGTACCCCCATTTGCAGTAGGGTGTTCAGTGGGTGTAGTACTGTAGACAAATTCGGCAAGAACTTATGGTAGTAGTTCACCAACCCGAGGAACGACCTCAGTTGTGACACATTTTCCGGTGCTGGAGCCTTGACTACTGCCTCAATCTTTTCAGGGGACTTATGTAACCCCTCTTCATCAATAACGTGGCCACAATACGAGATCTGCTTCTGGAAAAACTCGCATTTGTGGCGATTAGCTCGGAGCCCATAATCCTTCAATCTAGTGAGCACCTGCTCCAGGTTGGCGAGGTGATCACTGTCATTTTCGCCCATGACCAGGATGTCGTCCAAATAACACTGGGTCCCTGGAATCCCTTGCAGGACTTGATCCATTGCCCTTTGCCAAATAGCCGGAGCTGATGCTACCCCGAACACCAGCCGGTTGTATTGGTAGAGACCTTTATGAGTGTTGATCGTGAAGTACTGTTTCGAGGCTTCTTCTACCTCCATTTGCAGGTACGCCTGGGCCAGATCAATCTTAGTGAAGCGTTTACCTCCAGATAGCGAGGCGAAAATATCTTCAATCCGCAGAAGCGGATATTGTACAGTGTGAAGGACTGGGTTCACTGTCACCTTAAAGTCCCCACAGATGCGAACCTTCTTTGGTTCCCCAGGCGTATTACTCAACGACCTCTTCATTACAGGAACAATGGGTGTAGCCCACTCACTCCAGTCCACTTTGGATAGTACTCCTGAACGTTCCAAACCTTCCAGCTCTGCTTCGACGGCTGGGCGGATCGCATAAGGTACCGGTCTGGCCTTAAAAAACTTTGGGCTTGCATTTTCCTCTATTTTGATCATCGCTGTTATGCCTTTTAGTGTTCCGAGTCCCTCCTGGAACACTTCTTGTGCGTCAGTTAGCATTTTTGACAGTCGTCCAGGTGTGACGTCATCATCCTTTTTGGCATCTACAGTCAGTGCTTGTATGGAATGCCAATCTAGCTGTATCTTCCGGATCCATTCACGCCCTAGTAGTGGTGGTCCTCCATCTGGCAATACATATAGGTCCATTTTTGGTGTTTCCTTGCCGTTGTATATCACGTTCCCCCTTATTTTTCCTTTGGGGTAGACTTTTTGCCCCGTGTACGTCTTCAAGACAATCTCTGTATCTCTCAAGGGTATATGTGAGAATAGTTGCTTGTAGTCCCTTTGGTTTATGACTGTTAGGGCTGATCCTGTGTCCAATTCCATTTTCACTTGGACTCCGTCTATCTTGAGCATGACCCAGATAGTTTGGTGATCCTCCATTTTGATTACATGATGTAGTTTCAGACAACCCAGCTCCTTGCTTCCGGAGTCTGTATCACTTTTCTGTTCGTCTGAACTACTCTCCGTCACTTTATGTACCTTTTTGTACTTCTCCTGTGGCGATTTCTTGCTGCTGGTTTTCTTTCCCGACCTGCAGACACTTGCTATGTGTCCTACTTTTCCACACTGTCTGCACACTTGGTCCTTGAACCAACAATCCTTCTGGTCGTGTGTTGTTCTGCCGCAGCGATAACACTTCACTGCTCCATATGACATTTCATTTGTGCCATATTCTTGCGATCTCCGTTGTATCTCTGCAGCGCCCCGTGCGGCTGCTTCGTGTGATACTGCCATGCTGAAAGCCTTGTCCAGCGTAAGATCCTTTTCTGATAGAAGCCGTTTCTGGGTTCCTTCACTTTGAAGCCCACACACAAACTTGTCCCTTAAAGTATCTGCTAGTCCCGTTCCAAACTGGCAGTGTTTCGATAGTTTGCGCAGTTCCGTTAAATACTCAGCATTACTTTTGTCTTTATGCTGGTTCCTTTTGTGAAACTTAAATCTTTCTGCTATCAGCAGCGGTGTGGGGTTTAAGTGGTCCTGTAGGATTGCCACTATGCTTTCAAAATCCTTTTCCACTGGCTTCTCTCGGATTACTAGGTTTCGCAGTAAGCCGTACGTTTTTGCACCCATGGAATTCAACAATACCAGTGCTTTCCTGGCATCTGGCAGTTCATTCGCCTTGCAGTACACTTCTACACGTTCTATATATGTTGCCCAATCTTCGACTTCATTGTCGAACGCTGTGACACTGCCACTCTTCTGCATCCCTGGGTGTGGTTAGACTGGCTAAAAATGGCATCTCCCGCGCTCTCCCTTCTTCTCCGCTGGCTCAAAATGGCGTCTCCCGCGCTTCCTTTCTTCCCCTGCGGATGCTGCTCAGCCCTTGAAACCCCGGCCACGCTCTGCGCGTTTTCCCTGCTCTCGTTGACGCCGCTCGGTCTTCAACCCCGGCTGCGCCCTGTGCGCTTTACCCTCTCTCATACCCCGTCGACGCTGCTCGGCCTTTTTCTGTGCCGTCGGTTGGCTCCAGCCGCCGCCGTCCGGGAAGGGTCTGTGCCGTAGCTGCTGCCAGCCCGCTGCGCTGGATCGTCGCGACTGGGGAACCAAGGCCAGCTCTCCACAGCCTCCTCTGCGATGTTCAAGTCCTCTCCGGATGGTCGACGCCCGCACTGGTGGAATCGGCCTTCTTCTACAGAGTTGCAGGTAGGTTCGAATCGACTCGTCGCCACTGTTAAATCCGTGAATTTTGATGTATGGTGTCCTTCAATAAATCGACAGAGACTGCAGAGGAACAATCAACAGGTGTTTACTGGATGAAGGTTACTCTAAAACTAAAAGTACAGATCCCTACTCAGGGTTTATATACAGGTGTGGTCACTGCCGGTACTACAGTATACAGGAGCTGTAAAAAGTAGTTCTCCCCTTAAAGGTACATACACGACAGGTACCTTTTGGGACCTCGTTTCTCCTCACTTGAGCCCATAATCCAGGCTGGCACTCCCAGTGCAGTACTGAGGCAGTGCTGCACTGTCGGAGGTACTGTCTTTCAGATGAGACCTTAAGCTGAGGCCCCACCTGCTTGTAGACATAAAGGATCTCGCCATTATTTGAAGAAGAGCAAGGAAGTGCTCCCGGTGACCTGGCCAAAGCCCCTTCAACCAGCATCATCAGGAATACAGTAGATGGTCATTCATATGCCTGAAAGGGCGGTGGAACCATGTTCAGTAGTAACTTTCAAAAGGGAATTTGATATATACTTGAAAAGAAAAAAAATAGTCCCACTCCTTGCCCTTTCCCCATAGCCCAGCAATTTTTTCCCCTCCAATCTGAAATCCAATTCCCTTTTGAAAGTTACTATTGAGTCTGCTTCCTCTACCCTTTCAGGCAGCGCATTCCAGATCACAACAACTCGCTGCATAATTTTTTTTCCTCATGTCACCTCTGGTTCTTTTGCCAATTACTTTAAAACTGTGTTCTCTGGTTACCAACTCTTCTGCCACTGGGAACAGTTTCATGCTACTAAACACTTCCATCAAATCTCCCCTTAACCTTCTCTGCTCTAAGGAGAACAATTCCAGCTTCCCCAGTCTCTCCACATAACTAAAGTCCTGCATCCCTGGTACCATTCTAGTAAATCTCCTCTGCACCCTCTCCAAGGCCTTGACATCTTTCCTAAAGTGCGGTGCCCAGAATTTAACACAATACTCCAGCTGAGGCCTAACCAGTGTCTTATAAAGGTTTAGTAGAACTTCCTTGCTTGTGTACTCTATTCCTGTATTAATAAAGTCCAGGATCCCTATTGCCTTTTTAACGGCCTTCTCAACTTGTCCTGCCATCTTCAAGGATTTGTGTACGTGAACCCCCAGGTCTCTCTCTTCCTGCACCCCCTGTTAAAATTGTACCATTTAGTTTATATTGCCTCTCCCCATTCTTCCTATCAAAATGCATCACTTCACACTTCTCTGGGTTAACTTTCATCTGCCACATGTCTGCCCATTTCACCAGTCTGCCTCTGTCCTCCTGAAGTCTGTCACTATCTGCCTCATTGTTTACCATTCTCCAATCTGAAAAACAACCGTTCACCACTACTCTCTGCTTTCTTTCCCAAGCAGCCAATGCCCCTTTAATCCCATGGGCTTCAATTTTGCTAAGATGTCTATTATGTGATACTTTAGCAAATGTATTGTGAATAAAGTTTTCAAAAAGAACATAACATCAACCTTACTACCCTTATAAACCCTTTCCATTACTTCATCAAAGAACTCAATCAAGTTAGTCAAACATGATTTGCTTTCAACTAATCTGTGCTGGCTGTCATTTATTAGCCCATATTTTTCCAAGTGACAATTAATTTTGTCCCGGATTATTGTCTTTAAAAGTTTCCCCACCACCAACTTTAGGCTGACTGGCCTGTAGTTGCTGGGTTTATCCCTCTCCCCTTTTTTGAACAGGGATTTGCAACCCTCCAGTCCTCTGGCACCAACCCCTATCCAAGGAGGATTGGAAGATTGTGGCCAGGGCCCACGTTATTTCCACCCTTACCTCCCTCAGCAACCTCGGATGCATCCCATCCGGACCAGGTGACTTTTCTACATTTAGCGGTGCCAACCTTTTAAGTATCTCCTCTTTATCTATTTTTATCCTATCTAATATCGCTACTGCCTCCTCCTTTACTGTGACATAGGCAGCATCCTCTTCTCTAGCGACAACAGATGCAAAGTTCTCATTTAGTACCTCAGTCATGCCCTCTGCCCCCACAAGATGATCTCTTTTTTAGTCCCTAATCGCCCCCACCCTTCCTTTGACTACCCTTTTATAATTTATATGGCTATAAAAGATTTTTGGATTCCCTTTTATGTTACCCACTAATCTATCCTCATACACTTTCTTTGCCCCCTTTCAGTTCGCCTCTGCACTTTCTGTATTCAGCTTGATTCTCTACTGTATTGTGAACTTGACAGTTATCATAAGCCTCCGCCTTTTCTGTTTCATTTTAACCACTATATCTTTAGTCATCCAGGAAGCTTCAGCTTTGGATGCCCTTCCTTCCTTTCCCCCTTGATTTTGAAATTCCCGTGCTCGTGTTCAAATCCCTCCATGGCCTCACCCCTCCCTTTTTCTGTAACGTCCTCCAGCCCGAGAACTCCGAGAACTCTGCTTTCCTCCAACTCTGGCCTCTTGCGCTTCCCTGACTTGCTTCGCCTCATCATTGGCGGCTGTGCCTTCACAGATCACAGAAATCACAGAAACCCCACAGTGCAGATAGAGGCCATTTCGGCCCATCGAGCCTGCACCGACACATATCCCACCCGATCCCCGTAACCCCTACACCAACACATATCCCACCCTATCCCCGTAACCCCATGTATTTAATCCCCCTAACACTAAGGGTCAATTTATCATAGCCAATCAACCTAACCCGCACATCTTTGGACTGTGGGAGGAAACCGGAGCACCCGGAGAAAACCCACGCAAACACGGGGAGAATGTGCAAACTCCACACAGTCAGTCACCCGAGGCAGGATTCGAACCCGGGTCCCTGGCGCTGTGAGGCAACAGTGCTAACCACTATGCCACTGTGCTGCCCTCAGCTGCCTGGGCCCTAAGCTCTGGAATTCCCTCCCTAACCCTCTCCACCTCGCTACCTCTCTCTCCTCCTTTAAGACGCTCCTTAAAACCTACCTCTTTGACCAAGCTTTTGGTCACCTGCCCTAATTTCCCCTTATGTGGCTCGGTGTCCAATTTTGATTGATAACGCTCCTGTGAAGCGCCTAGGGACGTTTTGCAACGTTAATGGCGCTATATAAATGCAAATCGTTGTTGTCTCACATTGGTGCAGAGGACAAGCACAAAAATGGGTTTGGAACCATTGTACAATTCAGGCTAATACAGGCGCCGAAGAACATGGGGGGAAATTCCGTTGCTTTGCACCTCCCGTTAGTGCCCTAAGAGGGCGCTAATGGGACGCAAAGCAACTAGTGCCCGGGCGCAACGATGTTTGCGCCGTGCGCGAAATTGACCAGAATTTTTGCGGCGACGCTAAACACTACTGCCCCGATCTCCTGCGCCTGCAGATCGTGACGTCAGTCGAGCATGCAACACCCCGGTGGCGTCCCAGACCGGATATTGAGTGGCACCCCCTTCCTTTCCGCCTGCCACAAGCAACGACGGGTAGAGGGGAATGTTTTGCAGTCGGGAAGGGGCTGGGGGGGGTGGTGCTATTTAAAGGCGCCCTCTTCCTGCCTTTTTTTGTGGGCGACATTTTTACACCACTCATTCTGAGCGAGAGAGAGAGAGCGAGAGACTTCTGCCGCGAGTCAATGCTGTGTGAAGGAGTTTTGGCTACTGAGCAGCACTTTGCAGGTTCTTTTGGATTTGACCTTCATTGCTTCGATTGTCAAGAGACTATGGGGGCTCCACTGATTCGGGGCGTCGTCCTGCGCTTGCAGAATCGGAGGCATCAGAGACGCAGAGAGAGAGTGGCAATCATGGCCAGAGGGAGGAGGGCCAACAGGCCTCTGCACAGGAGACCTTACCCTCCCAGGGTATTCCGGGAACAATTCTCCTACATTCATTTGTCTGAGGAGCAGTGTTTGCGCAGGCTGCGCTTCAGCAAGGAGGTAGTCACTGAGCTCTGCCACCTGCTGCAGCCAGATCTGCAGCCTCAACTGAGGAGCAGGATGTCTCTGTCGGTGGCAGTGAAGGTCACAGTGGTTCTGAACTTTTATGCCACCGGCTCCTTTCAAGCAGCTACTGGGGACATCGCCAATATCTCCCAGTTCACGGTCCATTGCTATATCCGGGAGGTGACAAATGCCCTCTATAAAAGGAGACGCCAGTATATCTCTTTCCCGATGACCCGGGCCAAACAGCATGAACGCGCATTGGGCTTTGCGAGGATAGCGGGCTTCCCCATGGTGCAGGGCGCCATTGACTGCACACATGTGGCATTATGGGCACCGCATGAGAATGCAGAGGTTTTCCGAAATCGCAAGGGGTTCCACTCCTTAAATGTCCAGTTGGTCTGTGACCACAGACAGCTGATACTCGCTGTCAATGCCCGCTATCCTGGCAGCAGTCACGATGCTTTCATCCTGCGCCAGACTGGTGTGGCAGAACTTTTCCAGGCATGACATCAGCCAAGTGGTTGGCTCCTTGGGGACAAGGGTTATCCACTCTGCACCTGACTGATGACACCGCTCCGTAACCCCAACACCCCTGCCGAGCTGCAGTATAATGAGAGCCATATCGCCAGGAGGAATATAATTGAGCAGACGATCAGCGTGCTGAAGCAACGGTTCCGCTGTCTGGACCACTCAGGAGGAGCCCTGCCATACTCGCCTGAGCGAGTCTCCCTCTTCATAGTTGTTTGCTGCATTCTTCATAACCTGGCAATCCTCAGGATCCAGCCAATGCCACCAGGCCTTGGAGCACCACCAGAAGAGGAGGAGGAAGAGGGGGAGGAGGATGAGGAGGATGATCAGCAGCAGTACCAAGGTGGGAGGGAGGCCCACAATGTTGAAACTGCAAGGGCTGTCCGTCAACGGCTGATAACAAGCCGCTTCTAGGCCCCTACTCAGAAGATGGCTTCTGGCATGGAGAACAACATCATGGAAAGCAAACCTCATTCCCTATAGCCGGCCAAGGCAGCAATGATTCCAAAGGCCAAACATGTACATTTTGAATTCAACAACTTTTTTATTTTACATACTCTGTGTGTGTCATTTATTCATGACAAAGTAATAGAAACAAACACAACAAATCATTAATTAACATAACTGGTTCTTGTAGTGTATGTACCCGTCTACCTTTAAGAGAACTATTGTATGTAACCGTCCACCTTTAAGAGAACTACTTTAGGTGTTGCACTACTTTGTTGGCTTCTGTATACTGTAATACCAACGGTGACCACACCGGTATATAAGTGCTGTGTCAGGATTATTGGGCAGATTCGCCCCGACCTTCGAATAGTAAAGTCCTGTTTTAAGTTACTCTTGGAGTCTGTGTATTAATTAACTAAACAACCCACAGACTTTACAGTGGCGACGAGTCCGATCGTACCCTGCGGCAACAATACCTCCGAAGCAGTTAACGAGCGTCGAGAGGAGGCAACCGCCCTCGTCATTCTGCTGGGAGAAAACTCGAGGCTGCAGAACTAGAAAGGAGGAAGAATTCAGAGACAAAGACTTCCCTCAGCAACAGGCACTGACTGTCCCTTCTGCCACGGTGAGGAGTGAGCCGATCAGCACGAGAAGCAAGGCGGCCACGGTGACTGTGAGTAAGGGAAAGTAAAAAGAATAACCGGAGGATAAGGGCGGTGCACTCGACCACGGTCGAGGGGGAAAGGAGCCGGACAGAAGTCGGGTCCAGAGGCGCTGAGACTGGGGCAGCGTGGAGCAAGGAAGCCGCGGTACAGACAGGCTGGGGGACGCAACGGCGTCGTGAGACAGCTAGACCGCGACCGGCGAAAAAGGCTGGGCAGCAACCGAAGCCACGAAGCGCTGCGACCGGGAACGTAGGCGCGGGAAGAGATAAACTCAGCCGCAGCCGGGGAGGGAAGCACCGGACTGCGAGAGGGCTGGGAGGCGCGATTGGGAGCCGAGCGAGCGGGAGAGACAGAGCCCGAGCAAGGGAGACTGGGCGAGAGCCAGTCCAGCGGCTGAAACTGTTCTCCGTCAACGGGGTGTACCCAGCGCCGGTAGAGCCGAGCGAGCGGGAGAGAGACAGAGCCCGAGCAAGGGGAACTGAGCGAGAGCCAGCCCAGCGGCTGAAACTGTTCACCGTCAACGGGGTGTACCCAGCGCCGGTTGCCCTGCCGAGAAAAGGGAAAGCACTGAAGCCGATGCGCAGGCTGTGAACCTGAAAGCCAGCGGCCGTCGCCCGTGGGGAAAGTGTACCCCTCCCGCTAGGGAAGAAACGCGGGAAGCCGCCATTAGGCGGGGAAGAAGACAGAAGCGGGAAACCGCCATTGAAGTGGGCGGGGAGAGAAGATAAGCGCGGGAAACCGCCATTTTCGCAGGAACCGCCATCTTGGAAAAATAAATAAATAAATAAAAGAAAATTTAAAGAAATAATTCGTGGTGTTATCAGGAAGAGAGGAAGATGCCTAAGCATGGTAACATCAACGATTTTAATTCCGAGGTAGAAGACTGGGCCACGTATGTGGAACGCATTGAGATCTATTGTGAGGCCAATAAAATAGAAGAAGATGACAAAGCTATAACCTTGCTAAACTCGATGGGCGCGAAGACATACGGGCTCTTGAAGCATCTACTATCACCAGCTAAACCGGCGGATCAGACTTTCGATGATATTGTGGCTGTTCTGAAGGACCACTTGAACCCCACACCGTTGATGTTGGCGGAACGATTCAAATTCTATGCGAGAACGCAAAGGAAAGACGAAAGCAACGCAGAATACTTGGTCGAACTGCGTAGACTAGCGAAACACTGCCAGTTTGGAGGGAATCTGACAGAGGCATTGCGAGACAAATTCGTGTGCGGAATGTCGAAGGAAGAAACACAAAAACGACTGCTCGAAGAGAACGATCTTACACTTGAGAAGGCTGTCCTTATTGCTGCATCGAACGAAGCCGCAGCGAAAGGAACGGCGGAAATGCAGCTAAAGGCAGCGGCACTCAGTGTGCAGCAAATTACTTCGGGTACAACGAAATGCTATCGTTGTGGGAAGACAACACACGACCAGAACCAATGCTGGTTTAAAAACCAGGAATGTAGGAAATGTGGCAAGCTCGGTCACATAGCTAAGGTATGCCGGTCAGGAAAGAAGACCAACAATAATGAGTCACCACAAAAGAGGTACAGAAAGGTACATGAGGTGACTAGGAAGAGTCCGGAAGAACAGAATTCGGACTCACACTCCAACTGCAAGGAACTGGATAGTCTGAGAATTCACAATGTGAGTAATGAAGCTGACCGACAAGCTATCTGGATCACACTACAGATTGCAAAAGTCCAAGTGAAAATGGAAGTGGACACCGGATCGGCGTTGACGGTCATGAATAAGCATGATTATAAAAAGTTATTCAAGCATATTCCCCTACGGGATACGGAACTAGTATTGTAGACATACACGGGGCACAAAGTATACCCCATCGGAAAGATAGAAGTCAAGGTGAGATACAAGGACAAAGAGCACCAAAGGATGGACCTGTATGTGTTGCCTGAGGGAGGTCCACCACTTCTGGGACGGGAGTGGATCAGGAAAATAAAGATAGACTGGCATTCACTAAACACCATGACGGTAGATTCCGGAAAGGAAGATGTCAAACCTGAACGGTTGTCCAGAATATTAGACGAAGCTAAAGAGGTATTCCAGCAAGGACTGGGAACACTGCGAGGAATTAAAGCAAAGGTTAAAGTTGCAGAACACGCAAGCCCAAAATTTTTCAAAGCCAGATCGGTACCTTACGCGATACGACCTGCTGTGGAGGCAGAACTGGAAGAACTTGAACGATCAGGGGTACTGTCAAAAGTGGACTGGAGTGAGTGGGCCACGCCCATTGTTCCCGTCATGAAGTCTTCACCAAGTAACAAGCCAGGGGGACCGGGGAAGGTCCGCATCTGCGGAGACTTCAAGATCACAGTGAATCCGGTGCTTCACACGGTACAATACCCGCTTCCGTGGATTGAAGATATCTTTGCTTCGTTGGCTGGAGGGAAACACTTCACCAAGATAGACCTGGCACAGGCATACTTACAAATGGAAGTCGAGGAAGAGTCGCGTCAGTACCTCACCATCAACACACACAGAGGCTTGTATCGTTATAATAGACTGGTTTTTGGGGTAGCTTCGGCTCCAGCAATTTGGCAGAGGGCCATGGAGCAGGTATTACAAGGAATTCCAAGCACGCAGTGTTACTTAGACGATATCCTGATTACGGGAGAAGACGAGGAAGAACACCTCACAAATTTGAAACTGGTGCTCACTAGGTTGAAGGAATATGGCCTTCGAGTTAATCGCAAGAAATGTGAGTTCTTCCAAAAACGGATCTCGTACTGCGGTCATGTCATTGACCGAGAGGGGCTGCACAAGTCACCTGACAAGATAGAAGCTGTCGTGAAGGCCCCCGCTCCGGAAAACGTATCACAGTTAAGATCATTCTTGGGGTTGATTAATTATTATCACAAGTTTCTGCCGAATCTATCCACGGTGCTGCATCCGCTGAATGCTCTGTTGCGGAAAGAAGTACCATGGAAGTGGAGTGAGGAATGTAAAAAGGCCTTTCGCAGAAGCAAGGCGTTGATTACCTCTGAAGAAGTGTTGGCTCATTTCAACCCAACGTTACCTCTTCGTCTAGCTTGTGATGCTTCCCCCTATGGAATTGGAGCAGTACTTTCACACAAGTTACCAAATGGCTCGGAAAGGCCAGTGGCATTCGCGTCCCGATCATTGACCTCCGCGGAGCGAAATTATGCTCAAATAGATAGGGAGGCCCTCAGCCTTGTGTGGGGCGTAAAGAAATTCAATCATTACCTGCAGGGCAAGAAGTTCACATTACTGACAGACCACCAGCCGTTGGTGTCCATATTCAACCCTAACAAGGCCGTTTCCACCATGACAGCGCAAAGGTTACAGAGGTGGTCCGTGTTACTTGGGGCACACCAATATGACATCGAATACAAAAGGTCCAAACAGCATGGAAATGCTGATGGGTTATCGCGCTTGCCATTGCCGATAGTAGAAGAAGCGACTACAGTGGACCCGGTAGAGATGTTCCACTCATCCATAGTGGAATGTCTACCAGTAACAAATTCGATGATCGAAAACGAAACAAGAAATGACCCGACTCTCTCACGAGTCTATGATTTAACGGTGGAGGGATGGCCAGCACAGGGCGAACCAACGCTGCCAGCATTTTCGCAGAGAAAAGAACAGCTGTCAGTGTGTCGAGGAACCCTGATGTGTGGATCTAGAGTGGTGATTCCACCCAAACTTCAACAGAAGGTGTTAAAGGAGCTGCACGAGGGACATCTGGGTGGAGTGAAAATGAAGAACCTAGCAAGAGCGTTTGTGTGGTGGCCAGGCGTTGATGGGGACATCGAAGAAATCACTAAGAGCTGTCTAGGATGCCAGAAGGTCCAAAACGCGCCACCACAGGCTCCTCTGCATCCATGGGAGTGGCCCTCATCTCCTTGGCAAAGGGTACACATCGACTTTGCTGGTCCATTTATGGACTCAATGTTTCTAATAGCAGTGGATGCACACTCCAAGTGGCCGGAGGTAATAAAGATGTCCACCACCACCACGGAAAAAACCATCACAGTGTTAAGGACCATGTTTGCTAGGAATGGGCTGCCGGAACAGATCTGTTCTGATAATGGACCGCAATTTGTGTCCGAAGAATTCAAGAAATTCTTAAAGAGCAATGGGGTTAAGCACTACACGTCAGCCCCATACCATCCCGCCTCCAATGGATTGGCTGAAAGGTTTGTCCAGACCTTCAAGAAGGCCATAAAGGCCATGGGTAATGAAGCCATTAACTTACAACATAAGGTGGATAGCTTCTTGTTGGCGTACCGGAATGCAACACATGCGGTCACAAATCAAACTCCCGCCATGATGTTTTTTAATAGACGACTAAGATGCTGGCTGGATTTGCTTAAGCCAAATGTCAGAAGGGACGTAGAGAACCGGCAATTCCAGGGCATGAATGAAAGGCCAACTAGGTCTTTTCAGATAGGTCAACAAGTTTTGGCCCGGTACTACCGTACCGAGAAATGGCAGCCTGGAACTATTGGAAAAAGGCTAGGGCTGTTGATGTATACGGTGGACATTGGGGACAGTATAATAAGGTGCCATGTTGACCAGATCATAGGGTCAGCCACAAATGGCCAACCTACTCCACCACCTTACACGGTTAATGTTGAGACAGAGATACCCAGAACACCTACCTCCGATCTGGTAATACTGGAATCAGATGAACCTGACACTGTCCTTCAAGCCGAATCGACCTTGCCAGAAGCACCTACTACCCCGCCGGGAGTTACGACACCACCGAGGCGTTATCCGGACAGAGTCCGGAAACCTCCAGAGAGACTGAATCTGTGAACTGTCTTGCATAAAGTTGTATATATGTTATAATGTATGTTTAATGGGGAATCAGTATGTTGTAAGCTAAAAAGGGAGGATTGTAGTGTATGTACCCGTCTACCTTTAAGAGAACTATTGTATGTAACTGTCCACCTTTAAGAGAACTACTTTAGGTGTTGCACTACTTTGTTGGCTTCTGTATACTGTAATACCGACGGTGACCACACATATAAGTGCTGTGTCAGGATTATTGGGCAGATTCGCCCCGACCTTCGAATAGTAAAGTCCTGTTTTAAGTTACTCTTGGAGTCTGTGTATTAATTAACTAAACAACCCACAGACTTTACAGTTCTCACAAGCTGGAGATAATGGCCAAAACACTAAACAAAGGTTATCAGACGAACCTCGGCCTTTAATAAAAACATTCCCAACATTTCGTCACACCTCCTACTTTTTGCCCTTCGAGGGTGATCGCCATCTCTTGTGCACTTCCCACCTTCCCACCCTACTGCTCCTCCGTAATGGGGCCCCAGTGGCTGCAGCAAGGCTGGTGGAAGGCTGCTGATTGTCAGAACCTGACACTACAGATGCCCTTGAAGGACGGCCTTGACCAGCTCTGGGCCTGGGGGGCCCGGCTGCAGACTGCACCAACTCTGCATGGGCGGCAGCAGTCTGGGCTATAGGCGGTGGCAAGTGCAATGGGGAAGTGACAGTGGTGGAAGCAGGAATGCTGTCGTCTTGAGAGAGGACAGCACCTCCCTGCTCGACTGACACACTGGCACTCCCACAGGGCAGCACTTTAGCAACCAGAGCAATCTGCTGGAGCACAGATTGCTGGCCTGCTGCGGCGCGGTGAGAGCCCTGGGGAAATGTTTCCAAACCAGCGAGGATGGCAGCAGTCAGTGCTTGCGTGGCTTCAATCTGAGTCTGCATGAGACAAGTCTGAGATTGGATGGCAGCAGCCAGTGACTGAATTGCAGCACTAAGCCGTTGTGTTGCATCAGCCTGTGCTGCAGCGGAGTGCTCCACACTCCTTGCCAGTGCATCAATGCTTTCGGGCACCCTTCCCACTGCACCCATGAGCTGAGTGTGCATGTCCACCGCCTGGGTGATCATTTCAGTGATGTCCCGCTCCTCCTCTGCGTCCAGTGCAGCAGGACTCGCTGGCATACCCTCCCTCCGGGGAGAAGGCCCCCGAGCTTCCCTACCCCCATCGCGTTGCTGCAGCCCGCTGGGTCCCGGAGCTTCGTCCTCATCAGACCGTTCCCCCCTGCTCCCCTCCAGGGAAGATGTGGTCCCAGTGTGGGCATGGGCTTCCTCGGGAGACGCAGGTGCTGATGCTCCGGCTTCCGCTTCCTCCTCGCCTGGGGCATCGCTGCCACTGGCAGGTTGAGGGACAGGCTGCTCAGCTGGCGAATCACCATCTGAAAGCAGGGAGGTACAAGAGTGGCTTTAGCATCAGGACAGGGGGGCAGTAAGGGAGGAAGGAGTGCAGCGATTTAGTAAGTTGGATTGAAAGTGTAAAAGGCTGGTGTTGTGAGGGACAAGTGGAAGGAGAGAGGAGAGAAAGCTGATGACCTTACCATTGCTGTCCCGAACGGGGTCGACCTCTCCAGTGGTGACGGGACAAATCACCTGGCTTGCCACAATCCTGTGGACGAGCGCCTCCAGATTGCTGAGGGTTTGCAGCTGAGGCCGCCCTCCACCCGTCCATTGCTGCTGCCACCTGTTGTGAGATAGCTTGGCCTGCAAGAAAAAGGACGGCGTCTGAGTAAATATGCAGCCACGTGCTTGCCTGATGTGCCTCCCATAGTTGAACAGCCCTTAATGTATGCAAGGTGTGTTTTATGAGATGGCCATAGGTCTTGGATGAGTGTTGGGCTTTGGGGTTTTTACATCCTCTGGGCACAGAGTGAGGTTGAGATGGAGGGATGGAGAGGTATTGAAAAGCAGCCGCCCACCCTGACCACCCGAGTGAGGTTGTTGAACTTTTTGTGACATTGAGTGTGGGTCCTGGGCGCCAGGCTCCTGGAGGAGACGTGCTGAGCCACCTCCCTCCACACTCTTCTATAGTCGTGTGGCAATGGCCTCCTGCCACCCTCTGGGTACAGTATTGCCCTTCGTCGCTCCACTGCTCCAACCAGAGCCACCAGGGCCCAGTCGCTGAAGCACTGAGCACTTTCCCTGGGCCTCTCCATTGTTCTTTCCAGCAGATTTGATGTACAGGTCTCTCCAGGCCGAGATTCAAGGCTGCAATGAGCAGGATGTGGATGGAGAGCAAGACCGACCCTCCCCTTTAAAAACTGGCCGGCGCCATTGCGTCTGTGTTCCATTGCTGACTGACATCACACGAGCTTCACCAGCGCTGAGGTAGCGCCTCGCTCCTCGGCCTTTGCGCCTTAAGAGAGGTGTGTAGTGCCTGATTTAGCGCTCCAATCACCTCCAGGGGCGATAGAAGCCAAGTTTGCAGTCGGAGGCGATAATTAGCGCCAGGCGCTAAACTTTGCGCCCGGCCGATAATCGTGCCCCAAACGGGGCGATACCGAATTTCTCCCCCATGGTGTCTAGCCTCAGTGGAGGAGGCAAAAAGCCACTTGCAAACATCAATTCTTATCATTTACAGCGTTAAACACTGTGAGTACTCAGAATTACCACCACAATACACTTCTGTAATGCTGTTACACCTCTTGAATATCAAGTATCGGCATGGTGAATTGAAGCAGCAGATGGGGATTATGAAAATTCCCTATGATGGTATATAATTGGAGGATGTGCCAGCTTCTATTTGTAGCCCCAGTATGACGGGCCATGACGCAAAGTTCAATAAATCTGGAAATCTGTGGGCTGGCACCAGAAAAAGTGGCCATGATGCTGCCGGATTGTCGTAAAAACCCACCCCTGGTTCACTGAAGTCCTTCAGGGTAGTGAACCTTCTGCCCTTACCTGGTCAAGCCTACACGTGACTCCAGTCCCACACTATGTGGTCCACTCTTGGGGCAACTAGGGCTGGGCATCGCCAATATTGCCCACATCCCAAGAACATTTATCTTTTCATTGGCATCACACTATTTCAATTAACAGTTTTTAACTACGAATATTCAACAGATCATCAGCAGGAAGTAATAGTGTTAATTATTAACTGATTATTACTCTCCTGTGAATGTCATCGTGGGTGGGATTTACTGAGCACAACAACAACCTGCATTGATATAGTGTAGGATTGTCTAGTTCCTATCCAAAGACTGAGGTCCACTCAGGCGCTTAAACAAAACAAAGTTTAATGGAAACTAACAGGTTTAAACAAGTAACTGCAGGAGAACATCGAGTGTAGGTCTATTCAGTTCGGAGGCTCCACGAGGACTGCTGGCTGGTCCCGTGGTTGACATCATGATGTCATCACGTTCTTCCCGCCAGTGGGGGATCACGTGATGTACGGCGTGACGTCATCGCGTTTACCCGCGCTGTTAAAGTAATCATGCTCTATACAAGTAAACAGTATAAAGATACAGACTCAGGCTGTAGCTAACATGTTGTTAAAGGGAATTATATACAAACGATCTGAGTCCTTTAGTGGCTCCGCCACAATAGTACCTTTAACAAAGTAAAATGTCCCAAGGTGCTTCACAGCAGCGTTATCAAACACAATTGGCCACCGAGCCACACAAGGCGATATTAGGACAGGTGACCAAACGCTTGGTGAGAGGTAGGTTTTAAGGAGTGTCTTAAAGGAGAGAGGTACAGAGATAGCAAGGTTTATGGAGGGGATTGCAGAGATTAGGACCCAGGCAGCTGAAGGCACGGCCGCCAATGGTTGAGCGATTAAAATCGGGAATGCACAAGATGCCAGAATTGGAGGAATGCAGATATCTGGGGGGGTTGTGGGGCTGGAGGAGATTACAGAGCTAGGGAGGGATTTGAAAACAAGGATGTGAATTTTGAAATCAAGGTGTTGCCGGACCGGGAGCCAGTGTAGGTCAGCGAGCACAGAGGGCGATGGGTGAACGGGACTTAGTGCGAGTTAGGACACGGGCAGCAGAGTCTTGGATGACCTCAAGTTTACGTAGGGTAGAATGTGGGAGCTCGGCCAGGAGTGCGTTGGAATAGTCAAGTCTAGAGGTAACAAAGGCATGTGTGAGGGTCTCAGCAGCGGATGAGCTGAGGCAAAGGCGGAGTCGGGCAATGTTACAGAGGTGGAAATAGGCGGTCTTGGCGATGGAGAGGATTTGTGGTCAGAAGTTCATCTCAGGGTCAAATACAACACCAAGGTTGCGAACAGGCACAAAAAAGTCGCCTGAATTAGAAATGTTGCAAAGTAAAGTTGATACCAGCAAGTTTAAGGCTTTAATCTCAGGGGCCAGATAAACATCACAAACATCACAAGCGTTGGTTGCAATTTACAATGTCCTTCTGAAAGCCTAAATTCGATTACAGCTTTCAGCTTGCATCATATGTCTCAATGTTATATTCTGCCGATTACATTGACAACATCCTTTAACAAATGAAATGTCCTTTAGACAGATTCATGGTGAAAATGTTATTAAAACAGAATGTTTCCCAAGCAATGTACTTCTCAGCTCACACACTTCCCGAAGGTGTGTTGCAACACCTGATTAAACCCGACCAACCATGGTTGGTGTACCAGCTTCCTATTTTTTAAATCATTGTTCATAAATTTTACATTGATTCAAATCCCCTTCTGTAAAACAGATAGGCAAATGCTCCTTTCATGTACACCACAGATGGGCAAATACAAAATGTGCAAATGGAGTTATACATCCTCTTCTCATGCGAGGGGCCAGGGGATGCCTATTAGGTGTCCCCTGTTCACCGGCTCAGAAATCACAGAAATCACAGAAACCCCACAGTGCAGATAGAGGCCATTTCGGCCCATCGAGCCTGCACCGACACATATCCCACCCAATCCCCGTAACCCCTACACCAACACATATCCCACCCTATCCCCGTAACCCCACGTATTTAATCCCCCTAACACTAAGGGTCAATTTATCATAGCTCGACGGCAATGAGGCCTGAGGCCCGCTATCATGTCCGCCTCGGGCCTATCCAATCAGGTGCAGGGATCGGGCCCCACCTGCAGGCCCAAATATGGGTGTGCTCGAACTTCTCGGCCACATTCTCTCTGCCTGACCGGGGAACTGTCTCACACGTACGCTGTGTCACTGAGGCTAAAATTATACAGTTAACACCAGGTGATTCTTTGCCTGAGGAGATGAACCGATTTAGTTGCGAGTCAGTCTGCCACTTGCAATGGCAAAATCTTGCTGATGCACAATGGTAATTGCTGCACATGCTCAGACTGTGCCACCTCCCCGAGGCTCATGGAGTGTGTGGTATCTTGAGGTGGCCATAGATGGAGACAGACACAGGTTAACTCCTTAACATGATTTAATCAACACTTGCACATAAAAGCTTCTGCCATGAGGCAGCAAAAACAAAGAGTACAACCAGTACAGATCCGACTTAACTCAGGAGAGCAATTGCCACAGCACCACCTGGTGGATCAGGTTACTCATAACCTCCCAGGTTACTACACTCCTCCCCCCCTTAAGATTGCCGTATGCAATTCTTAAACAATAACCCTTACTAGGTACTACGTTTTAATTAACCAGTATGCTCTAACCATGGTTAACCCCGACTAATTTAACAGGTTTGTATAAGTCTTTCTGGTTGCTTGCGAATCCTTTGTGAACGTCTTAATTCCACTTGTGGTGGATTCTCAGATTCATTCGCACTTGAGATTGGAGTAGTCTCTGATGTTGGTTTTACTCTGTCCCGCTGTGGCCTGGCAGTACCAGTGTCCACTGGCACCTTATAAGCCGTGCTGGGTCCTGGAACAGCCTCCTCTACTGCCCTTTGTTCCATCTGAGGCAGTTACCCTTGCTGCCGGCTGAAAAGCTGATCCACATGCCGACAAACCCCTCGACCATCCCCTAGTAACACGGAGTACGACACAGGTCCTGTAATGTCCTGGATTAGTCCTGGTATCCATTTAGGTCCATAACCGAAGTTCCGGGTGTACACAGAGTCCCCTATGGCGAAATGGCAAGCTTTAGTATGTTTGTCATGGTACGCTTTTTGGTTTGTTTGTTTTGTCTCAACCTTGCTTTTGAGATCTGGGTGTATCAGGTCTAACGTGCACCGCAACTTTCTCCCCATCATCAACTCAGCCGGAGAAAGCCCCGTGGTAGCTTGGGGTGTTATACGATAACTAAACAAGGCTCTATTGAGCTTGGTCTCCAGGGTGTCACCTGAGCTCTTCCTCATGAGCTCCTTAAAAGCCTGCACGGCTCGCTCGGCTAACCCATTTGAGGCTGGGTGATATGGAGCCGAGGTGACATGTGTGATTCCATTCCTTACCATGAATTCTTTGCTCCCTTCACTAACAAAACACTGTGCATTGTCGGATACAATCATTTCTGGAATACCATGCGTGCTGAAGCTGTTCCTGAGACAATTCAGTGTGGCATCAGTCATTGCAGAGCTCACTGGATAAACGTCGATCCACTTTGAGTGAGCGTCAACCAGCACCAAAAACATTTTGCCCATAAAAGGTCCCGCATAGTCTATGTGAATTCTCCTCCAGGGTTTGCTGGGCCACTCCCAGGGATGGAGTGGTGCCCCGGCAGGTGCTTTCCTCTGTTCCTGACATATAGTGCATGACTTTACCTTTGACTCAATTTCAGCATCCAAGTTAGGCCACCACAGGTAGCTCCTAGCCAGTCCTTTCATTCTAGTCATTCCTGGGTGCGATTGATGCAACTGTTCCATCAAAGTAGAGCGTCCCCGCTCTGGCACTATGATGCGTGCTCCCCATAGCACACATCCATCTTGGACACTGAGCTCGTGCTGTCTCTGTCTGTACGGCGCGAACTCCAGTCCCTCACGGTGATCTGGCCAGCCTTTCAACACATACTCACGGACCCTTGACAGAACGGGGTCCTTGGCTGTCCAGCCCTGGATTTGCGCTGAAGTCATCAGGGGACTGATCTCCTGATCCAGCATTAGGACGTGCTCCTCAGGGGAAGTACTGCGAGGAGATTTTGAGAGGGGCAGGCGGCTGAGAGCATCCGTGTTCCCGTTTTCCTTGCCGGCTCTGTACGTGATCACATATTCATAGGCTCTTAGTATTACTGCCCATCTCATTATTCTCTGTGATGCCATTTGAGGCACCGCTTTCATCTCATTCAGTAAGCTAATAAGAGGCTTGTGGTCAGTACTGATTACAAACTTCCTCCCATATATGTACTTATGGAATTTCTTTATTCCAAATATAATGGCCTACCCCTCTTTATCAAGCTGTGAATAGTTCTTTTCCGCAGCTGTGAGCGTGCGTGAAACAAACCTGATGGGCCTTTCTGCTCCATCTGGCATGCAGTGGGCCAACACTGCCCCCACTCCATAGGGTGGTGCGTCGCAGGACATTATCAGCTCCTTCTTCTCGTCGTAATGCACTAACACCCTGCTGGACTGAAGTAGCTCCTTTGACTGCTGAAACGCTTTCGCTTGCTCTGGCCCCCAACGCCATGGCTCCTCCTTTCTCAGCACTTTGTGCAGGGGTGCCAGCAGCATCGATAAGTTTGGAAGAAACCGGTTATAATAATTCAGGAGCCCTAGATAGGCTTTCAGTTCAGTCACTGAGGTGGGTGCCGGTGCATCCTGCACTGCCCGCAATTTCCCTGGTAATGGATGGAGGCCTGTGGCATCCACCCGATGTCCCAGGAATGTAACTTCCTTCTCCATGAAACTACACTTACTCCGTTTCAGGCGTAGCCCCGCCTCTTCCAGCCGCTGTAGCACTTTGTCCAGTGTTTTTAAGTGATCCTGATCGTCACTTCCTGTTAGCAGAATATCATCTAAGTACACGGCCACCTTTGGAATGCCCTGCAGAATGCCCTCCATAGTCCGTTGGAATATTGCTGGGCTAGAACTGACACCAAATGGTAACCTGGCATACGTGAACAGCCCCTTGTGCGTGTTCACCGTGACAAACCTTTTTGATTCTTCATCTAGCAATATCAGCTGATACGCATGACTCATGTCCAGTTTGCTGAATCTTTCTCCCCCAGCGAGCGATGTTAACATGTCCTCCATTCTCAGAATGGGGTACTGTTCCAGTGATGATACTCTGTTCACTGTTAACTTATAGTCACCACACACCCTTACGTTACCGTCGGGCTTCAATACCGGGACTATTGGTGCCGCCCAGTCTGAAAATTTCACTGGTTCTATTACTTTGTCCTTTAGCAGGCGATCTAGTTCCGCCTCAACCTTGGTTTTCATTGCAAAAGGTACCGACCTTGGTTTAAAGAAATGAAGCGTGGCATCACTGGCTACATGAATCTTGGCTGTGGCTCCCTTTAAGGTGCCCAGTTCGTCCTTGAACACTAACTCACGCTTCGTCAGCACTTCTTGCAGTGCCTCTGTACTGTCCTCCATTTTATTCATTGCCTGCCAGTCCACACTCAACTCACTGACCCACCCTCGCCCTAACAGGTTTGGCCCTGACCCTGCTACCACTACCACCGTAAGCTCTTTGGTGACTCCTTTGTGTTCCACTTGTACTTCAGCCGCCCCCAAAATGTCCACCTTCTGTCCTGTGTAGGTTTTGAGACTAATGGGGCATGTACCTAGCTCTGGTACTTTTGCTTCCCCCCATAGCTTGGCGTACTCAGTCTGCGACATTATGGTTACACTACATCCAGTGTCAATCTCAAACTTTACTTGACCTCTGTTCACTATCAAATACTGAGTGAGAGGGGGTACGTTGGGCCTTGAAGTGTCTATACTGTATATAGTGAAAACCTCCTCACTAGACTCACTAGACTCTTCCTCTTGTATGTAATTTGCCCGCTTTGTGTACTTCTCCCTCCCCCCTTTAGCATGCTTTGCCCCTTTAGCACTGCTTCTCTCACTCACTGCCCTTTTACAGACTTTCTTTAAGTGCCCTATTTTTCCACAATTGTGGCACTTTGTCTTTGCAAACCTGCAGTCCTTTGCATAATGGCTCGTCCCGCCACACCAGTAGCAATCCCCAACCCCAACTGGTGGACTTTTCGCGCCAGCTTCCATCTTGAAAACAGCTCCTCCCACTGGTTTACTCCATTTCTCCTTGCTCATACTGTTTAAGTCCTTAATGTCCTTGTTAGCCATCTCCATGGCTTGTGCTTCTTTAAGTGCCGTCTCAAACGTTAATCCTTCTTCTGACAGCAACCTTTGCTGTATACTGTCGTTGTTAACTCCGCATACTAGTCTGTCCCTTAACATGACTGTGAGCGCATTTCCAAAATTACAGTCCTGTGCGAGCTTCCGAAGCTCCTCCACATACTCAGTAACGCTTTCTTCCGGCCTCCTAATCCTCGAATTGAATTTCCATCTCTGTACTATTTCACTAGGTTTCGGATTGAAATGATTCTTTAGTAGACTCACCAACTCGTCAAAAGATTTTTCTCCTGGCCGCTCCGGGCTCAGCAGATTCCTCATCCGTGTATAGGTTTGTGCTCCCACACAACTCAGTAAAATGGCCCTTTTCTTTTCAACACTGTCCACCTCGTTTGCCATAAAGAAATGGCCCAGTATTTCACAATACTCCTCCCAAGACTGCGACTTGCTGTCAAAAGGTGCCATGGAGCCTACCGTTCCTGCCATCCTTGGAGTCCGGTCACTTCAGCCAAAAAATCAAACTCCGTTTCGACTCCCGCGGCCTAGCCTCGTGCTTTTCCGACTAGTTTGCTAACCAACCCGAGCACCTCTTCCGAATACGCCAAAACTCTTCCGTCCTTTATTCTCGTCGCCATATGTGGTATCTTGAGGTGGCCATAGATGGAGACAGACACAGGTTAACTCCTTAACATGGTTTAATCAACACTTGCACATAAAAGCTTCTGCCATGAGGCAGCAAAAACAAAGAGTACAACCAGTACAGATCAGACTTAACTCAGGAGAGCAATTGCCACAGCACCACCTGGTGGATCAGGTTACTCATAACCTCCCAGGTTACTACAGAGTGCTTGCTGCAGAACAACATGCCAATTCCTTCATGTAAGATGTTAATGAAGCTACCCAACCTCCAGAACTGGCCCCTCCCAGATCCGCCCATGTACATGGGGAGGTACTGGGGAATGGGAGGATTGGGAAGAGACCTGGGAATGGGCGCACTGGGAGGTGGACACTGGTATCCAGGAGAACAGGGAGGAGGTCCTGAGGTCTTTGGGTACTGGGGGTGTGGGGGGGAGCACGTTTCTAGAGTGTGGCAGCACTGGGGTTTGGGTGTCAGGTTCTGGAGGACTGTCTTGTGTCAGTACTGGAGGCTGGTCCCTGGACTCTGCATGTATCGGATTTGGGATGATCCTGGGGTCTGATGGGCCTGGGGGAAGACAGTCAACAAAAACAACAGGGGCGATTTTAACTCCTTCCGCCAAACAGAGTCAGGGCAACGGGAGGATTAAAATCGAGGTGGTCAACTTACCGACCCATTCCCACTCTGCCGCCATTTTAACCCAGGCCTCCTCTGACTCAGGCGGGAGGTTCGTTAATCAGCGGTCCCAGGACCAGCAAGTTAGAGGGTCTACTGGGCAGAGCCTGCGGAATGGACGCTTCGCTCTGTAAAACCTGGCATTCAAGAGGAAGAGGAAGAGGCCCAAGAGCTCCTCCAGGCTCCGTAATGTAGGACACCCCCCCACCCCCGCCCCCCCGGGCCCCCAAACCCTCCACCATCGTTCCACTCTCGGACTGACGTTCCTGACGTCCAGGGTTGACCTCTGGGTCGCCCGATACTGCACTGGTGCGAAATTGGTGAGCTGCAGCTGGCGGCCATTTGTCAGCCGCACCTCACCGGAGGCATGGCACTGAGGCCCAGCTCTCAAAATGGACCCGGGCCTCCAGGCGACCGGATCGGTCGGCACCGCTCCTTGTTCCTCGTTCCTCCTGGTCGACTGCCCGATAGTTAAACTCTACCCCAACGTGTTTAGCACTGCACATTGGCTTTAACTCGGCGGTGGGCTTGGGGGGGGACAGAAACAGGCTGGGTTAGTGAGAGCAGAGTGGGGAAAACATAGAAACATAGAAGATAGGAGCAGGAGTAGGCCATTCGGCCCCTCGAGCCTGTTCTGCCATTTAATGAGATCATGGCTGATCATCCAAATTCAGTACCCTGTCCCTGCCTTCTCCCCATATCCCTTGATCCCTTTAACCTTAAGAAATATATCTAACTCCTTCTTGCATATATTTAATGAATTGGCCTCAACTGCCTTCTGTGGTAGAGAATTCCACAGGTTCACCACTCTCTGGGTGAAGAAATTCCTCCTCATCTCAGTCCTAAATGGCTTACCCCTTATGCTTAGACTGTGACCTCTGGTTCTGGACTCCTCCGCCATCGGGAACATCCTTCCTGCATCTAGTCTGTCTAGTCCTGTTAGAATTTTATAAGGAAGGTAGCAGAGTGATGGGACGACACATCACAGGTGGGCCCGACAGGTGAAGAATGCACTGGAGCAGGCCAGAGCGGGTCAGTGTGAGCCAGGAGTAGGGCAAGGCTGGCCTGCAGCAGTGCAGCACAGATCAGGGTGCCTGACTGAGTTTCGGGGTATGGGGACAAAACTTTAATAAATACATTTCTGACAGGAGTGGGACAATTTTATGAATAAATTAAAGTGCTTTTTGCATTTTTATTTACATGTTAGTTAAAAGTATTTATTCGCTGTATGTCGTTGACAGACTGAGGTAAAGTAAAAGAAATGGCAAACAAAAATATTTTCACAAATTGTTTTGAGCAATTTGTTTGGTCCAGTTTCTGTCAGTTGTTTATAATTGGTAGATTTTGTTCAGTCTTGTAAAGATGGAATTCTGATTGCTTATGGCAGAATGGGTTTAGAAACAAATTGTACAAGTTCAAATGATTGAAGAAATGCTTTGATTTATCAGTATGTATTGGTTCCACTTCTTAACTGCTGAATTGTGGTTTGCAGAACACGAAATCTGAGCAAAACAGGAAGTGTGACGCCAGAGGAAGAGGCAGGAAGTGTAAGATGACAGACAGAACGTACGCACTTTTTATATTGTATAATAAGCAGCTACTGGGGGACCTCCTGCACTGTTGCTCATACTAATTCAGAGCATACACTGCCTTATAATGAGGTGTCATAAAACCATAATATGCGGAATGTATTGTTCAAGTTAGAGTAAGTGACTTGTTGTAACATATCTTGCACTGTCTCCAACAGTGACCACACTTCAAAAGGACTTCATTGGCTGTAAGGCTCGTTGGGACTTGGAGGACATGCAAGGCGCTATAGAAATGCAAGTCTTTCTTTCTAACAAGCCTTTTGATTTTTCGCCTTAAAAGATTTTGCAACTTACCCCGTTAATTACTCCACTCGCTGTCACTTTGATTTGAAATAGTACTGTGTTGTCGAGAGTTGTAGAGTTCACTTCCAGGATCAGTGGTTGAAGCAGAAACAATGTCAAAGATTCAAGATTAGATTGGGCAGGTGGACGAAGGAAAAGACGTCCTATCATCCTGAGAGAGGAGAGCATGAGCCTCTCGCGAGGAGCCACTGCCACCGCCTCGGGGCTGTGCCGCCACACTCTCTCTGCTCTGTGTGAGGACTAAGTGAAGGAGTGTGGTGATGTGCTGGAAGCCTCACTCCATGCTCTGCTTCCTGGATTGAAAGGCTGGAGCTGGTCTCCTCCACGCTCTGTGCTATTGTGTGCGAGCTCACTGGCAGGCTGCCCGGTGCACTGAAAAGTTCCTGGTGTATAGGGATCAGTCTTTGAATATAGGCTGCGCCCTCGACATCTTCATCTCTGCCCTCTGCAGCAGGACTGGGATACGAGCTGCTTCCTGTACCACCCCACCATGCACTAGTGCTCGGTGCGTCTCCCAGCGCAGACTCCTCGAGCATAGCCTCTGACGGAGGCAAAGTGCCAGTCTCTGAGTTGCGGGAGTGACGCTGTGCCATCTTCTGGGATGCTTTCTGTTGGCTCCTCATCCTCCGGGCATCTACATTTCGTAAACCTGAGAGGGACAAGAATTAGTTTTTAGGGTGAAGGAGATGAGGGATGTAACATTTGCATACTGAATTATCATTGGCCCGCAGGCATCTGTAAGGAATACCTATTATATTCACATGTGATCACATGCTGTGTTGTCATTGGCCTGCAGGCATCTGTAAGTACCGCTATTGTTTTGGAGGATCCAGGGGCCTGACTCCATCTTGTCCACACGGTGCTGCTGTTTGATTGAGAAAGCTTACAGACCTGATGCTTCATTAAAAGAGTTTAAACTGTAATATTCCGTTGTCCTGCAATTTATTATTTTTGTACAAAGTGTGCAAAACAAGACATGGTGTCAGAACAGGGATTTGAAATGGACATCGTTGGAGCTCCCTTACCCCGAATGAATTGGGAATCTTTGAACTTACCTAGAGAATGGAGCAAGTTCAAGCAACACGTGGAGTTGATGTTCTCGGGTCCGTTGAAAAGAAAAGGAGAGGAAGAAAACTGCAGCTACCTACTCCTGTGGATCGAAGAAAAAGGGAGAGACATTTTTAACACCTGGTCTCTCACCGCAGATGAAGCAAAGGTACTGAAAAGTTATTTTGACTGTTTTGAGGCATATGTGATGCCCAAGACAAATACGATATTCTCTCGGTACAAGTTTCAGGAGAAAGTACAAGGAGCTAGTGAGTCGTTTGAACAGTTCGTGACTGAGTTAAAACTGCTGGTAAAAGACTGTGTATATGCAGATAAAGATGAGATGGTCAGAGACCGCATCGTGTTTGGAATACATTCAGCTAAAGTGAGAGAGAAACTTTTGAATGTTGGGTCCGGGCATAGCTAGATCGCACGAGATAGCCCAAGCACAGTTGAAAACCATAACCGGCGCCACGAGCAGCTCGAGTGAACAGACAGTGCATGCAGTTAATAGACACACACCAAAGAACACTGCCCAGAGAGCGTGTTTCAGAACAGAAAGAACAGCGAGAGTTCTAAAAATGGGCGACACAGACAAAACGCTTCAAAAACTGTGGATATTGTGGAAACAACTGGCATGATGAAAAGAAGTACTGCCCTGCCAAAGGAAGGCAATGTACTAAATGTGGTAAACGGAACCACTTTGCTAAAGTTTGCAAGACTGTTTTCGGAAAAGCAGTACACACAGTGAGTGACAGCCAAATGCCAGATAGAGAGCCAAATGCAGAGGAACTGTTCATTGATTCTGTGTCACAGAAAAAACAGATTTCAGAGACTGAGCAAGCCTATGCCGATATTGAGATAGGAAAACAGGGCAAAGAGCTTAAGTTTAAACTAGACACTGGATCTCAGGTTAACGTAATTCCTCTGAGTGAGTATCACAGCTTGAAGGATGAGTGTGAGCTACAGCCCACCTCATGCTGACTGACCGGCTATGGGGGTGAGCAGCTCATTGTAAAAGGCACATGCGTGATGAAATGCAAGTACAAAGAAAGTGACATGATGTTGGACTTTTACATTGTTGACACTCAAGCACCTCCAGTGCTAGGTCTAAAGGCATGTTTAGACATGGACCTCGTCAAGCTAGTGCTATTATTGACAGCATCAGTTGATAAGCAGACAGTCATGGAGGAGTTTGCTGACGTCTTCAAAGGAATCGGACTATTCCCAGGTGAATGCACTATTCACCTTGACCCAGCAGCAACCCCTGTGGTTTGCCCACCGAGAAGGATACCCCTTGCTCTGCGTAGTCGCCTGAAGGAGGAGCTGCAGAGCATGGAGAATACAGGAATCATCGTCCGGGAAACAGAACCGACAGAGTGGGTCAACGCGTTAGTAATGGTTGAGAAACCACGTACAGGCAAGCTCAGAGTCTGTCTCGACCCCAGAGATTTGAACAAGGCTATCAAACGCCCTCACCACCCTCTACCAACGCTAGATGACATCACACCCAAGCTAGTGGGAGCACGTTACTTCAGTGTAATGGACGCATGATCAGGATACTGGACTATCAAGCTCACGGAAGAGTCATCTAAGCTAACAACATTCAACACACCATTTGGACGCTACCGATTTCTGCGTTTACCATTTGGTCTTAACTCAGCTCAGGATGAATTCCAGCGGAAGATTGACAAAACCTATGAAGGCCTCGACGGAGTAGTCGCAATCGTAGACGACATCCTCATCTATGGCAGGAATAGAGAGGACCATGACAGGAACCTACGTGCGATGCTACAAAGATCACGGGAGAAAGGTATCCGGCTCAACCCCGAGAAAAGCATAATCGGATCCACCGAGATCAGTTATTTCGGGCATTGCCTCTCAACTGATGGCATTAAGCTGGATCCAGAGAAAATCTCCGCCATCAAGAAGATGGAGCTGCCGAAGAACCATGCAGAGCTAGAGACAGTACTAGGCATGGTTAACTACTTAGCCAAGTTTGCCCCGAGCCTCTCCGAAATCAACGCACCCATGTGTTAGTTACTCAAACAATCCAATGAGTTCCTGTGGGACAAACAACATGACACAGCATTTCAGAAAATGAAAGACCTAATCACCAGAGAACCAGGACCAGTTCTTGCCTACTTCGACCCCAACAAAGAGCTCAGACTACAAGTGGACGCGTCAAAGTACGGACTAGGCGCAGTATTACTGCAAGAAGGAAAGCCCATCGGCTATGCTTCCAGATCTCTCTCAGACAGTGAAATCAACTATGCTCAAATTGAGAAAGAGCTATATGCAATTCTGTTTGGATATAAGCGTTTCCACCAGTACATCTATGGCCAACAGGTCATTGTGGAATCCGACCACAAGCCCCTCGAGTCAATCATGAGGAAACCACTAGCCGCAGCCCCACCAAGGCTACAGAGAATGATTCTTCAGCTACAGAAGTACGACTTCACAATCATTCACCGTCCAGGCAAAGACATTCCTGTCGCAGACACACTCTCCAGAAAGTCTCTTAGCTACCAGGACAGCAGCTTCAGTGAAGGCATGGATGTGCAGGTGCACATGGTGTACAACAGCTTACCTGTGAGTGACTCAAAACTGAAGGAGATCTGAGCAGGAACAGAGAAAGATGCACAACTCACACTGCTGAGCAAAGTCATTGTGGTGATTATTCTTGTTTTATAAGAAGCATTGTAATTGGTTGCCTGTTTTCCTGCCTTGAGATATATGCTGTAAACTTATTGGTTAGTTGATTCCATGTGACCTGTGGTGGCCATCTTAAATTCAGTTTTCTCCAGTTTGGTTGAGACTGGGTGCTCAACATGTACTTGCTGGTTTTTTAAGGTTAATAAAGCCTAGCTTTTGAAAGGCAATCTACTCTTTATTTCAATTTATTAACCTTTTGCTATAATGGAACGATATCTTCGACCGGAACGATTTAATGCTGACCCTAATTCTGCAGGAGTGGATGATCAATGGAAACATTGGTATCATACATTTAAAAACTTTTTGGGTGTGTTGGATCAGCAATCTCTAAATAAGTTGGACATACTAATCAACTACATTGCTCCGGATGTGTATAAGTATATTTTGGACTGTGAAACTTATGAATTGGCTATTGCTACGTTGAAATTTTTTTTTGTTAAACCCAAAAATGAGGTATTTGCACGTCACCTTTTATCTGCCCGTAGGCAGCAGGCGGGAGAATCCTTGGATACTTATTTACAAGCACTCCGGCACCTTGGTGCTAACTGTAATTATAAGGCCGTGTCTGCAGAAGAACATAGGGAAGAGTCGGTACGGGATGCATTTATTAATGGATTACTGTCTAGATCAATTCGTCAGCGGTTATTAGAAAATAAGATCTTGGATCTTAAGAGTGCTTTTGAGCAAGCCTCTACATTGGATTTGGCTCAGAGAAGTTCGGATTCTTATGCTCTTTTTGATCGGCCTGCGACCGTGGTTTTGGCAGTTCCGGATGAAAGGGAGTTACATGGATTTAATAGGAGTGGTTTACCAGATTCCAAAACAGTTTCTACTTCGGCAGCTGTTGCCTCTAGGATTCAGAAGTGTTATTTTTGCGGGAACGCCTGGCACCCCCGTCTGAAGTACCCTGCCCGGAAGGCTGTGTGTAGTAAATGCGGCAAGGGAGGTCATTACGCACGTGTTTGCAAATTGGTTGCCTCCTCTGCGACCATTCAGCCTTTAGATAGGGCGTTTATTGCATCAGTTTCTGCTGCCTTTTCCCATGGCCTAAACAAAGCTATAGTTATGGCCCAAGTTAATGGATTAGAAGTGAAGGCCCTTATAGATACGGGCAGTACTGAGAGCTTTATAAGTCTTCAGTTTGTGAGGGAGAAGCGTTTGAAAATTTCGCCTGTTTCCTATCAGGTGTGTATGGCTCAGACGACTCTCACCTCACAAGTAGCTGGTTGTTGCCTTGTGAAATTAATTCTCCTAGGTAATACGTATACTGATATACGCCTATCCGTTCTGCCTAATCTCTGTGCGGACATTTTGATTGGTCATGATGTGCTTCAATTACATGAGTCCCTCAGTCTTTCTTTCGGAGGAACCAAGCCACCTTTGTCTATTTGTGGATTAACTTCTTTATTCATTTCTCCATTATCACTTTTTTCCAATTTGATGCCGGACTGTAAGCCAATTGCTACCAAGTCAAGAAGGTATAGCAGTCAGGATAAAGAATTTATTAATTCTGAAGTTCAACGTCTTTTATCGGAAGGAATCATTGAACCTAGTTTTTCGCCCTGGCGGGCACAGGTAGTTGTCACCACTAATGAGAGACATAAGAAGCGAATGGTGATAGACTACTCTCAAACTATTAACAAGTATACTCAATTAGATGCGTACCCCCTGCCTAAGATTGATGAGCTTATCAATAAAGTATCTCAATATAAGGTTTTTAGCAGTATTGACCTAAAGAGTGCTTATCATCAGATTCCTATCGCTAAGAGGGACAAACCATATACGGCCTTTGAAGCTGGCGGAAAGCTGTACCAGTTTTGCCGAGTACCATTCGGTGTTACTAACGGTGTCGCCTGTTTTCAACGGGCAATGGATGCTTTTATAAGTGATAACTCTCTCTCTGACACCTTCTCATATTTAGATGACATCACGGTGTGTGGCAAATCAAGGGTGGAGCACGATTTTAACCTAGAAAGATTCCTTCAAGTTGCGGAAAAAGTTGGCTTAACTTTCAATAAAGAGAAGTGTATCTTTTCGACCACCGAGGTAAATTTACTGGGGTATATTATCTCGGGAAACAAGATTAAACCAGATCCAGAACGGCTGCGACCACTGATTGAGTTACCTTGCCCTACTAATTCTAAGGCCTTGCAACGATTTGTTGGACTGTTTTCTTATTATTCTAATTGGATTGCAAACTTCTCGCAGAAGATCCGGCCCCTTATTCGGGTTACGACATATCCTCTATCATGGGAGGCCAGGATGTGTTTTGATAATCTTAAAAAGGATATCCTTGGAGCAGTTGTGCATTCTATTGATGAGCAGGTTCCCTTCGTGATTGAGACGGACGCTTCTGATTTTGCAATTGGGGCTACCCGGAACCAAAATGGAAGACCTGTGGCCTTTTTCTCACGTACTCTGAGCAATAGTGAGCAGAGACATTCATCAATAGAGAAAGAGGCGTACGCAATAGTAGAAGCACTGCGTAAATGGAGACATTATTTATCTGGGCGACATTTTACGTTAGTAACTGACCAAAAATCTGTGTCCTTCATGTTTGATGTCAAACATTTCGGAAAGATTAAGAATGATAAAATAATGAGGTGGAGGATCGAGTTGGCATGCTACCATTTCGATATAGTCTATCGTCCGGGGAAGGATAATGTTGCCGCTGATGCGCTGTCGAGGGCTTATTGTTCTGTGCTTCACGGAGATACGCTTATTAATCTTCATAATGCTTTGTGCCATCCTGGTGTTACGAGGATGATACATTTCGTACGCAGTAAGAATTTGCCCTTTTCAGTTGAAGACGTCAAGCGGATGACTTCGTCATGCTCTGTCTGCGCCCGGTGTAAACCGAATTTCTTTAAGCCTCAACGAGCTCATCTTATAAAGGCTACTTCTCCCTTTGAACGCCTGAGCGTTGATTTTAAGGGGCCTCTTCCTTCAACGACTCAGAATCGATATATATTTACTGTTGTGGATGAGTTTTCAAGGTTCCCTTTTGCTTTTCCTTGTGCAGATGTATCAGCTGCTACAGTTATTAAATATCTGACTCAACTTTTTGTCATCTTTGGGATGCCTGCGTATATCCATTCGGATCAGGGAAGTTCTTTTATGTCTTCCCAGTTGAAGGAATACCTCCAGAGTTGGGGAATTTCTACTAGCAGAACTACCCCGTATAATCCCCAGGGTAATGGACAGTGCGAACGATACAATGGGGTGATCTGGAAGGCAGTTATGTTGGCTTTGACATCCCGGAACCTTAAGAATACACAGTGGGAAATGGTACTGCCTGATGCCCTGCATTCCATTAGATCATTGCTTTCAACGGCTACTAATGTGACTCCCCATGAAAGGCTCTTCAACTATCCGTGGAGATCCACTACGGGATATTCGGTACCTTCGTGGCTTACTATGCAGGGACCTGTGCTGCTCCGACGCCATGTTAGACTGTCAAAGTATGATCCTTTAGTGGAGGAGGTGGAGCTATTGGAGGCAAATTCCCAATATGCTCACATTCGATTCCAAGATGGGAAAGAAAGTACGGTTTCAGTTAAAGACTAGGGGCTAGATTTTCAGTATAGACAGTTTTGGGGCGCTAACCTTAGCGCCCGCCCGAAGTTAGCGCCCGCCCCAAAGTAGCGCCCCGTTGCCGGAAATTCAGTGGCTTCGCCCTAAGAGAGTGGTGGAGCGCTAAAAGAGGCGTTCCACTCCTACCTTTAGGCGCTAAGCCGGCGGTCCAGAGGGATAGCGCCCAGGCGGGGCGCAGCGCGGGTGCGGTCATTTTTGCACTGACAGCAGACCCCATGGTGCCGACCAGCTGTTAAAGGGGGAAGGGACGAATTGGTCTGCTGCCACGCCCTGCACACTGCAGCCTTGCAAAGAGGCCTCAACACTGCTGCTCAGCCCCAGGGAGTCATGGCAACGCCAGAGAAGGCCCGTCAGCGTGCCCTGCGCTTCTCAGAGGGTGATCTGGACATAATGGTCACAGCTCTGGAGGTGAGGCGCAAGATCTTGTTTCCAGAGAGTGGGAGGAATCCAACCCACCATGACTACACCAAAGCCTGGAAGCAGATCGCCCAGAGGGTGACGTTCACCGGCGATGCCCCCAGGACCCACAAACAATGTCGTAAAAAATACAACGATCTGACCAGGATTGTGAAGGTGAGTAGCCTTTCCAGTCTCCTCCTCATTCTTGCATGTACACCTGACATGATGGGCAAAGGGAGCTGAAAGTCCTATTGGCCAGCCCTCAGCCAGCAGCATTGGGACAGTCATGAGCATCAAATGGCCATTCGGCACTCTACACTTTGGCCAAGCTCTTCCACCATGGGAGGCAGTGCACACTACATCAGGGCTTCACTCTGTCCAAGCTATTCCACCATGGGAGGCAGTGCACTCTACATTAGGGCTTCACTCTGTCCAAGCTATTCCACCATGGGAGGCAGTGCACTCTACATCAGGGCTTCACTCTGTCCAAGCTATTCCACCATGGGAGGCAGTGCACTCTACATCAGGGCTTCACTCTGTCCAAGCTATTCCACCATGGGAGGCAGTGCACACTACATCAGGGCTTCACTGCGCACTTACAGCCCGTCCTTTCTCTTGCAGGCTAAAGTAGCGTTTAATCACCAGGCCCGTGCCAGGGGTGGCCGCGCCAAGCTGCAGAAGCTCACTCGGCTGGAGGAGCGCGTGTGTGTGCTCATGGGAGCCCGTGTGATTGTCCCCACAGCGTGCGGTGTATCCGACCCTCCACTGCCCGGCAATGGTAAGGACCTCGCCTTTTGGCCCTCTCGCGTCGCACTGGCCCATCCGAGCTACCTCCTTTGCCACTGTCCCACCAATGCGCTGAATCCCACCAGTCCTAACTCCCTCGCTGACGCCGTCTCCTCACTCTGAAGCTACTCTTGTGCATTCCTGCTTTCAGCTGGTGACGACCAGGACCCTGAAGCTGCCAGTGACAGCACCTCCGACCAGGAGGAGGAGGAGGAGCAAGCCGGACCTTCGGGGGAACAGTCACGTCCCGCAGGAGAGGAGGAAATGCTTGACACCTCCTCACTGGACGAGTGCCTGGAGGAACTGTCGCAGGGCAATGCAGCTTCTGGGACCAGTGGCGTCCAGCCACCCAGCAGCCGTGCGCGTGGCCCGCGGCCTTACCCCCAAAGGGGGGAAGGATCAGAGGGGAGTGCTGCTGCTCGGCACACTCACCGTCACCAACGCGGCAAGGGTCCCCTAGTTCGGCCCCCTCCTCCCCAGCGGGAGAGTCGCGACTCCAGTCCGGACACCTTCACTTCGGAGGAGGTGCGGAAGCTGGATAAGATGGCTGACGACTCGGACCGGCGCCACACGGAGCTCATGAGCGTGGTGGGGCGCATGCCTGAGGCCATCGAGTCGCTGGCGACCAGTGTGCGCGAGTTCGGGGCAGCAACTGCCGCGAGTGGCCGCATGCTGACTGATGCCGTCAAGACCCTGGCAGATGTGATGCGCGCGCACACCAGGACCACAGGGGCACTCACTGCTGCCACACGCGCTGTCTCAGGCAGGCATCGCCAGGGCAGCCGCCGCGCTGGACCATCCCAGCAAGCCGCCCCTCGGCTGATTGCTGCGGATCCTGCAGTGCGGGCCCGGCCGAGTGCCACCGCGCCACAGCACCAGCCAGCGCATCCCAGACGCCAGCTGGCCCACATTGCGCCATCCGTCGCCGCCATTCCCCCACTGGGGCGTCAAGGGCAAGCGGCTGCAGCTGATGGTGGCCAGGCTCAGGTGCGCCACTCAGCAGACGGCCCCTCGAGGCCCAAATGCCGTCTAGGCCGCCCCCCAGCGGCATCTGGCGGAAGGGCATCTGAGCCTCAGGCGCCTTCCCCCAGCCTCGCAGCAGCCACTGGGCAGAGCTTGCGAAGGAGCAGCAGGCCGGGCAGGGGAGGCAAAAGGCTGGCCAAGGCCTCGCCCTCGCGGGCCACTCAGTAGAGGGTGTGGGCAGCTTTCCTTTAATATGGCGGTGGCCATCTTTATTTTGCCCATGGTTGAGCTTTTGGAGGGCTTATTTTTTGCGTTAGGCCGACGTTGAGGCCCGGTTTGAAGAAAGGTGGAGTGACTCCTCCCCAGTTTGTGGGAGTGAGTCGTTTGTTGGGCTTTTTGTGGGGCCCGTTTATTGTTTTTGGGGAGTCATGTGGGAAGGGCTTTTCATTTTTGTGCAATAAAAAATTATCTTTATTCATGCAGTCTCCATGGTTGTTCTTCTTAGTGTTTGTTGGCTTCGCCGGCTGAGGGCTTGCGGAGCGGCTGCATTCATCTTCCCTCATGGCCCCTGGCCATTCCCTGACAGGGGGCTTAGAAGTGCCGTGTAATAAGGTGGCGTCGTGCGGCCCTTGGCCCTGGTCGCTCCCTCCTGGGAACGTACTCCTGCTCCTCCTTCTCCTCCTCCTCCTCATGCTCCTCCTGCTCCTCCTCCTGAGGTGCTGGTCCAACGTCAGGTGGCAGTGCCTGAGTCCTGCGGATAGCCAGGTTGTGTAGCATGCAGCAAACCACCACAAATTGGGAGACCCGGTCCGGCGAATACTGGAGAGCTCCTCCGGAGCGATCAAGGCAGCGGAACCGCTGCTTGAGGACCCCAATAGTTAGCTCGATGATGTTGCGGGTGGTTTGATGGCTCTCGTTGTAGGCCTCTTCAGCAGCGGTCCTGGGCGCGCGGAGCGGGGTCATGAGCCAGGTGCACAAAGGATAGCCTTTGTCCCCGATGAGCCATCCTCTTGGGGGAGGCTGTGCCTGGAACATGTCATGCACAGTACTCTGCCGCAGGATAAAGGCATCGTGGCTGCTGCCTGGGAAGCTGGCATTGACTGCCATGATGCGCTGCTTGTGGTCACATACCAGCTGCACATTCAGAGAATGGTAGCCCTTCCTGTTGCGATACTGCTCGCCATGCTCCAGAGGGGCCCGCAAAGCCACATGCGTACAGTCAATGGCGCCCTGCACCAAGGGGAATTCCCCGAGTCTGGCAAATCCCAATGCGCGCTGATGCTGGCTCTCGAGGGCCATGGGGAAGGAGATGAATTGGCTTCTCCTTCTGAACAGTGCTTCGGTCACGTGGCGGATGCAGCGATGCGCGCCATACTGGGAGATGTTTGCTATGTCCCCAGCAGCGTATTGGAAGGAGCCGGTGGCATAGAAGTTCAATGCCACCGTCACCTTCACTTCCACCGACAGAGACGTCCTGCACCTGAGCTTTGGCCGCAGATCTCGGCGAAGCAGGTGGCAGATCTCTGCAATCACCTCCTTTCGGAATCGGAGCCTTCTAACACATCGCGCGGCACTCATGTTTAGGTAGGAGCGCTGCTGGCGGTATAGCCTGACTGGGTAAGGCCTACGTGGCCGACGCCTGTAGCCCCCTCTGCCTCTAGCCAGGGCTGCCCCTCTCACAATGCGTCTGTGAGCCCTACGGACATGGCGCTGCAGCTCCGCGTTGGCACCCCATGCAGCCCCCATCAAATCCTGGCAAACAGTCTAATTTCCAAATGGCCACTTGCAGCGCTATGGCCTGAGTCCAAAAATACCTGGCTCTTGCTGCTTGAAACCAGTTAGCTATCCTCCTTGTTGTGTCTCCAGAAATGCGTTGCACAAGACTGTTTTCTGAAAAAAGGCTGGCCTTTATACTGGAGAGGACGTTCCCTTTAATTAGCGCCCCCCGGGGCCCGCGCTGGTTGTGTTGCGTTCCTTTTTCCAAACGCTCCGGCCGCCCGCCGCACAATGGGGCGGTCCGACTGAAGTTTGCAATCGGGGCGGCCAAAGGGCGTTGCACGAGGATGTGACGTCATTTTCTGCGCGCGCATCCGGGCGGGCGCTAAACTTTGCGCCGGCGCTAACGGGCAACTTAATTTGGGGCGGGGCGCAAACTGCGCTGCGCCCGGGCGCTACACGCATAGCGCCCGGAAATCACTTCTCTTAAGGCGCTAACTGCTGGCGCAAGCGACTGAAAATCTAGCCCTTAGCTCCTTGTTGTGGCCAGCCCTCTCCTGAGGACATTAACAATAGCCATAATTCAGATAATGTTGGTGTCGTCACAGATACTACGAACATTTCCAATCCTATTGCAGACACTTACAATTCTCTTAGTCTGCCCCCGATGGATGTTCATGACCCTCCCAGTCTACCTTCTAATGGGACTTCCAATCCGGAAACCGTTGATAATCGGGATATTGATAGCCTCCCTGCAGAAGATATTTCTGTGTCTCCTGGTGTGGGAGGGCAAGGAACTCCACCAAGGCTAAGAAGGTCGACACGAACAAGATATCCGGTCGACCGATTAAAAATGGACTTTTAAAATAATTAATAATTTAACAGTAAAATTTTAAAATTGTTGAAGGCATTATACATGTATTGCTCTAGTCATAAATAACTAATTGTAAACTGTAAAGGCTACCTAGGTTGAAGTATATTTTAAAAGGAGGGGTGAATGTGGTGATTATTCTTGTTTTATAAGAAGCATTGTAATTGGTTGCCTGTTTTCCTGCCTTGAGATATATGCTGTAAACTTATTGGTTAGTTGATTCCATGTGACCTGTGGTGGCCATCTTAAATTCAGTTTTCTACAGTTTGGTTGAGACTGGGTGCTCAACATGTACTTGCTGGTTTTTTAAGGTTAATAAAGCCTAGCTTTTGAAAGGCAATCTACTCTTTATTTCAGTCATACATGAAGGATGGCCTGAGGAAAGGAGGAAATGCCCTCAGAGCATATCTGAATTCTGGAACCACAGAGACGAACTGTCACAAATCAACGGAATCGTCTTCAAAGGGGAGAAAATCATCATTCCTACCAGTCTCAGAGAAGAGATGTTGACAAAAATTCATGCTGGACATATGGGCATGGAAAAATGCAAACAAAGAGCACGTGACATTATGTTTTGGCCCGGAATGTGCAAACACATTGAGGACATTGTCGGAAAATGTTCCATTTGTCTAGAACACCGCCCATCAAATGTCAAAGAGCCCATGATACCTCATCGTATCCCAGACAGGCCCTGGCAGGTCACGGCAACGGATCTGTTCACATGGAACAACGAGGACTACATAGTGACTGTTGATTACTACAGCAGATTTTTTGAATTGGACAAGCTTCACAGCACCACATCTGCAGCTGTGATCCACAAGCTAAAGGCAGCCTTTGCCAGGCATGGCATTGTAGAGACTTTAGTCTCAGACAATGGCCCCCAATACAAATCAAAAGAGTTCGAGTCGTTTGCCAAGGCATGGGATTTCACACATGTCACATCAAGCCCACATTACCCTCAAAGTAATGGCCTTGCTGAAAAAACTGTCCAGATTGCAAAAACACTCATGAACAAAGCCAAAGCGGACAAAAGAGACCCCTACATCAGTCTCCTTGAGTACCGCAACACTCCGGTTGACAACTTCAAGTCACCAGCACAGCTGTTGATGAGCCGCAGACTTCGCTCAATCCTTCCAAGCACCAACCAGCAGCTGCAGCCAGAGGTCGTCAGCTGCAAGCAAGTGCATGCAAAACGTGTACAGAGACAGCAACACCAAAAGAGATACTATGACAGGTCAGCTAGACTACTGCCGCCGCTGCACAATGGAGAATCCGTCAGAATCCAGGAGCATGACTACTGGAAGCCAGCAGTCGTCATCCAGCCAGCTGACACTGAGCGATCGTATCACGTCCGCACCCCAGAAGGACAGGTGTACCGCCGCAATCGCAGGCACCTCCTGAACACCAAGGAACAACACCGTCATTCCGACAAGAGGTCAAGCCTAGAGTTATCCTTGACTTGTGAACTGTCAAAGGGTGTAGGCGGATCGCTGCCCTAAAAAAATAACTGTACATCGTTATTGAAACGTTGAGATGTTTTCAGTGCTAGTTAAATGTTGAGTTTACTTATATGTTGATGCTACCGAGAACATTATGTAGAAGAAAGGTTCAAAAGTAATGCATAACATTTTCCTTTTAAAAGAAAGGGGATGTAACATTTGCATACTGAATTATCATTGGCTCGCAGGCATCTGTAAGGAATACCTATTATATTCACATGTGATCACATGCTGAGGAGTCATTGGCCTGCAGGCATCTGTAAGGACTGCTATTGTTTTGGAGGACCCAGGGGCCTGACTCCATCTTGTCCACACGGTGCTGCTGTTTGATTGAGAAAGCTTACAGACCTGATGCTTCATTAAAAGAGTTTAAACTGTAATACTCCGTTGACCTGCAATTTATTATTTTTGTACAAAGTGTGCAAAACAAGACAAGGGACTGCTGGAAGCAGCGGCACTTTTTTAGACTTAGTGCATGAGGGTGAGCTTTCAGTGGGGAGGGACAGAGTGTAAGGTGGCCCAGAACCCTGCCACGCGGGTACAACAACAACTGGCATTTACACAGCACCTTTAACATAGAAAAACCTCCCAAGGCTTTTAACAAGACCGTTATCAATAAAAATTTAACACTGAGCCACAGACGGAGATATCAGGACAGATGATTGGTCAAAGAGGTAGCGAGGCGGAGAGGTTCAGGGAGGGAATTCCAGAGATTAGGGCCAAGGCAGCTGAAGGCAGGGCCGCCAATGGCAAAGCGATTAAAATCAGGGATGAACAAACTAATTTGGCAGAGGGAGCGGAACCAGGATGAAGCACCAGAGAGGAGAAACAAGGTGCACAGAAAACTGGGAGGGGCAAACAGCGTTAGAATAAAAAGTCGTTCAGAAAGAGGAAGGATCAGACAGTGGGGGAAATGCAAAGCAGACTAAGGCGGGTTTGAAGTGCATGTGCGCGAATGCACAGAGCGAGGTAAATAAGGTTGATGAGCTGCAGGCACAAGTTGCCACATGGGGTTATGATACAATGGCAATAACAGACCTGGCTCAAACAAAGGCTGGAATGGCACCGTCACCACACGGACTGCAGCGGTTCAAGAAGGCGGCTCACCGCCACCTTCTCAAGGGCAACTAGGGATGGGCAATAAATGCCGGCCTTGCCAGCGACGCCCATATCCCATAAATGAATATAAAACAAAAATTCCTGGCTACAAGGTATTCAGGAGAAATAGGGAAGGAAAAAAAGATACTGTTACAGTACAGGAAAGGGATGATGTATGTGAGAGTTCAAAGAAAGAATCTATTTGGTTAGAATTAAGGAACAATAGAGGAGCTATTACACTACTAGGTGTATACTATAGGTTACCAAATAGTGGGAAGGAGATAGCGGAGCAAATTTGCAGGCAAATTACAGAAAGATGCAAGAACTACAGAGTAGTGATAATGGGGGACTTCAATAATCCTAATATAGACTGGGATAGTAATAGTGTAAAAGGCAACGAGGGGGAGGAATTCCTGAAATGTGTACAAGAGAACTTCCTTGATCGGTGTGTTTCCAGCCTAACGAGGAAGGAAGCAGTGCTGGATCTAGTTCTGGGAATGAAGTGGGGCAAATGGAACATGTTTCAGTGGGAGAGCATTTAGGAAGCAGTGATCGCAATATCATTAAGTTTCGAATAGTTATGGAAAAGGACAAGGTACAATCAAAGGTGAAGATAACCAACTGGAAGAGGGCTAATTCCAGTGATTGGAAACAAAGATTGGCAGGTAAAAGAGTAAATGGGCAACGGGAGTCCTTGTTAGAGGAGATGGTGAGATATTTCGGGTAAAGACTGGACACATCACCATGAAGGGTAGAGCTCCCTGAAAGACTAAAGATATTGAAATTAAAATGAAACAGAAAAAGGAAGCTTATGATAAATGTCAGGTTCACAACACAGCAGAGAATCAAGCAGAATACAAAAAGTGCAGAGGAGAACTGAGAAAGGAAATAAGAGGGGCAAAGAGAGCGTATGAGAATAGATTAGCGGTTAACATAAAAGAGTCTTTTATAAACACACAAATAGTAAAAGGGGAGTCAAAGGAAGGGTGGGGTCGATTATTAGGGACAATAAAGGAGATCATCTTGTGAAGGCAGTGGGCATGGTTGAGGTACTAAATGAGTACTTTGTATCTGCCTACCAGGATGGTAGAAGTCGAACAAGATGGACCTCGGTCTTTTTTGGTCTAAAAATTCCAAAATTCCCAAACTTACAAACAGTGACTGCTCCTCAAAAGTAAGCTCCTTATCACACCCTCAGGATATCTCTATAATTGAGATATTATTATATCTCAATTATTATTAAATATGGAAGGGCTTTGAGCTGTCCTGAGGGTGCGATAAGGAGCTATTATACTCTTTACTCTCTCCCTCTCTGTCATCTGAATCTGACCTCACATTCTGACCACAAATCCAATGTGGCGAGGAACAGAGTGACTGTGTGGTGACTGCGCCCTCTTGTGACCAGATGTGTCATTTCAGGTCATCCACTGAATTATTGCAGGGTAACGTGGGTTATACTTCTCACTGATTCTTCTTTCTATCTGATTCTGCTGTCACCAGATACAGACACCCAGCCCTGCAACTCTGTGTACTTACAGGGGCGGGTGGTGACGGCAAGGGGTCGGGGTACATTCAAGGCAGGCAAAGATGTTCAGTGTTGATTATTGGTGATGGGAGTGGGGGGGGGGTGCGAAGGTGTGTGGTGTGGGGTCGGGGACAGGATTTGGGGGTGGGGGGAGGGGATGTGATCTGGAGGTGATGGGGGGGGGTGAGATGGCCCTCTTGCAGCTTGACCTATTAAATGGAGCTGGGACTCCCTAGGTGGCCCCCCCACCCACTCGAATTCGCTCCGGTCCCGTCTCTTGTGCTCCCAACACGCTGTGTGTTTCAGTGGCAGTACGGTCAGTTACTGTGTGTTTCAGTGGCAGTACGGTCAGTTACTGTGTGTTTCAGGGGCAGTACGGTCAGTTACTGTGTGTTTCAGGGGCAGTACGGTCAGTTACTGTGTGTTTCGGGGCAGTACGGTCAGTTACTGTGTGTTTCAGGGGCAGTACGGTCAGTTACTGTGTGTTTCAGGAGCAGTACGGTCAGTTACTGTGTGTTTCAGGGGCAGTACGGTCAGTTACTGTGTGTTTCAGGGGCAGTACGGTCAGTTACTGTGTGTTTCAGGGGCAGTACGGTCAGTTACTGTGTGTTTCAGGGGCAGTACGGTCAGTTACTGTGTGTTTCAGGGGCAGTACGGTCAGTTACTGTGTGTTTCGGGGCAGTACGGTCAGTTACTGTGTGTTTCAGGGGCAGTACGGTCAGTTACTGTGTGTTTCAGGGGCAGTACGGTCAGTTACTGTGTGTTTCAGGGGCAGTACGGTCAGTTACTGTGTGTTTCAGGGGCAGTACGGTCAGTTACTGTGTGTTTCAGGGGCAGTACGGTCAGTTACTGTGTGTTTCAGGGGCAGTACGGTCAGTTACTGTGTGTTTCAGGGGCAGTACGGTCAGTTACTGTGTGTTTCAGGGGCAGTACGGTCAGTTACTGTGTGTTTCAGGAGCAGTACGGTCAGTCACTGTGTGTTTCAGGGGCAGTACGGTCAGTTACTGTGTGTTTCGGGGCAGTACGGTCAGTTACTGTGTGTTTCAGGGGCAGTACGGTCAGTTACTGTGTGTTTCAGGGGCAGTACGGTCAGTTACTGTGTGTTTCAGGAGCAGTACGGTCAGTTACTGTGTGTTTCAGGGGCAGTACGGTCAGTTACTGTGTGTTTCAGGGGCAGTACGGTCAGTTACTGTGTGTTTCAGGGGCAGTACGGTCAGTTACTGTGTGTTTCAGGGGCAGTACGGTCAGTTACTGTGTGTTTCAGGGGCAGTACGGTCAGTTACTGTGTGTTTCAGGGGCAGTACGGTCAGTTACTGTGTGTTTCAGGGGCAGTACGGTCAGTTACTGTGTGTTTCAGGGGCAGTACGGTCAGTTACTGTGTGTTTCAGGGGCAGTACGGTCAGTTACTGTGTGTTTCAGGAGCAGTACGGTCAGTCACTGTGTGTTTCAGGGGCAGTACGGTCAGTTACTGTGTGTTTCGGGGCAGTACGGTCAGTTACTGTGTGTTTCAGGGGCAGTACGGTCAGTTACTGTGTGTTTCAGGGGCAGTACGGTCAGTTACTGTGTGTTTCAGGAGCAGTACGGTCAGTTACTGTGTGTTTCAGGGGCAGTACGGTCAGTTACTGTGTGTTTCAGGGGCAGTACGGTCAGTTACTGTGTGTTTCAGGGGCAGTACGGTCAGTTACTGTGTGTTTCAGGGGCAGTACGGTCAGTTACTGTGTGTTTCAGGGGCAGTACGGTCAGTTACTGTGTGTTTCAGGGGCAGTACGGTCAGTTACTGTGTGTTTCAGGGGCAGTACGGTCAGTTACTGTGTGTTTCAGGGGCAGTACGGTCAGTTACTGTGTGTTTCAGGAGCAGTACGGTCAGTCACTGTGTGTTTCAGGGGCAGTACGGTCAGTTACTGTGTGTTTCGGGGCAGTACGGTCAGTTACTGTGTGTTTCAGGGGCAGTACGGTCAGTTACTGTGTGTTTCAGGGGCAGTACGGTCAGTTACTGTGTGTTTCAGGAGCAGTACGGTCAGTTACTGTGTGTTTCAGGGGCAGTACGGTCAGTTACTGTGTGTTTCGGGGCAGTACGGTCAGTTACTGTGTGTTTCGGGGCAGTACGGTCAGTTACTGTGTGTTTCAGGGGCAGTACGGTCAGTTACTGTGTGTTTCAGGGGCAGTACGGTCAGTTACTGTGTGTTTCAGGGGCAGTACGGTCAGTTACTGTGTGTTTCAGGGGCAGTACGGTCAGTTACTGTGTGTTTCAGGGGCAGTACGGTCAGTTACTGTGTGTTTCAGGGGCAGTACGGTCAGTTACTGTGTGTTTCAGGGCAGTACGGTCAGTTACTGTGTGTTTCAGGGGCAGTACGGTCAGTTACTGTGTGTTTCAGGGGCAGTACGGTCAGTTACTGTGTGTTTCAGGGGCAGTACGGTCAGTTACTGTGTGTTTCAGGGGCAGTACGGTCAGTTACTGTGTGTTTCAGGGGCAGTACGGTCAGTTACTGTGTGTTTCGGGGCAGTACGGTCAGTTACTGTGTGTTTCAGGGGCAGTACGGTCAGTTACTGTGTGTTTCAGGGGCAGTACGGTCAGTTACTGTGTGTTTCAGGAGCAGTACGGTCAGTTACTGTGTGTTTCAGGGGCAGTACGGTCAGTTACTGTGTGTTTCAGGGGCAGTACGGTCAGTTACTGTGTGTTTCAGGGGCAGTACGGTCAGTTACTGTGTGTTTCAGGGGCAGTACGGTCAGTTACTGTGTGTTTCGGGGCAGTACGGTCAGTTACTGTGTGTTTCAGGGGCAGTACGGTCAGTTACTGTGTGTTTCAGGGGCAGTACGGTCAGTTACTGTGTGTTTCAGGAGCAGTACGGTCAGTTACTGTGTGTTTCAGGGGCAGTACGGTCAGTTACTGTGTGTTTCGGGGCAGTACGGTCAGTTACTGTGTGTTTCGGGGCAGTACGGTCAGTTACTGTGTGTTTCAGGGGCAGTACGGTCAGTTACTGTGTGTTTCAGGGGCAGTACGGTCAGTTACTGTGTGTTTCAGGGGCAGTACGGTCAGTTACTGTGTGTTTCAGGGGCAGTACGGTCAGTTACTGTGTGTTTCAGGGGCAGTACGGTCAGTTACTGTGTGTTTCAGGGGCAGTACGGTCAGTTACTGTGTGTTTCAGGGGCAGTACGGTCAGTTACTGTGTGTTTCAGGGCAGTACGGTCAGTTACTGTGTGTTTCAGGGGCAGTACGGTCAGTTACTGTGTGTTTCAGGGGCAGTACGGTCAGTTACTGTGTGTTTCAGGGGCAGTACGGTCAGTTACTGTGTGTTTCAGGGGCAGTACGGTCAGTTACTGTGTGTTTCAGGGGCAGTACGGTCAGTTACTGTGTGTTTCAGGGCAGTACGGTCAGTTACTGTGTGTTTCAGGGGCAGTACGGTCAGTTACTGTGTGTTTCAGGGGCAGTACGGTCAGTTACTGTAATGATATGCAGTAACATGTCATTCTAGAATGGTACACTAGGTGTAGCTGCATGTTTTAGTAGTGGGCTACATCTATATGGGTTGTCTTGTTTAACACGAGGCACTGGTAGAGAGAGTCAACATGGCTACTGTATACAAGTCAACATGGCTGAATAAATGACTAGCACAAGCTAGCTGTTCATAATAAAAACGTCTATTTATTTATGAACATAACAGTTACTGTGTGTTTCAGGGGCAGTACGGTCAGTTACTGTGTGTTTCAGGGGCAGTACGGTCAGTTACTGTGTGTTTCAGGGGCAGTACGGTCAGTTACTGTGTGTTTCAGGGGCAGTACGGTCAGTTACTGTGTGTTTCAGGGGCAGTACGGTCAGTTACTGTGTGTTTCAGGGGCAGTACGGTCAGTTACTGTGTGTTTCAGGGGCAGTACGGTCAGTTACTGTGTGTTTCAGGGGCAGTACGGTCAGTTACTGTGTGTTTCAGGGGCAGTACGGTCAGTTACTGTGTGTTTCAGGGGCAGTATGGTCAGTTACTGTGTGTTTCAGGGGCAGTACGGTCAGTTAGATAGCATGGGTAGAAATCGGTAACCGTTGCACCCGATGTCCGGGCATGAAATGGGCACAAAGCATATCGACCTGTGCAGTGGGACGGCCTGCACCCAATCAACAGGCGTTGGTCCCACTGTTAAATTTGCGGGGCCTTTACAGGCAGAAACCTAAAGCAGGCGTCAGGCCCCTTCAATATGTAATTTAGGGGCCTATCACTGATTGAAAGACCCTGCTGAGAAATTCGTGGACAATAAACAGGGACGGACTCGGGCCTCAGAGCCTCCCGCATCCACCAGCAAACAGTAAATTTAGCAATTACTGTAATGTTATCTTAGTAACGTAATTACGAGTCTCACAAGCAGTTGTTGAGGAGAACCATTTTATTCAGTCCTACTTCTGTGTCTCTCAGTACAGTCTGAAAGCATGGCCAAGATGGCGTTGGATCCCGCCCCCGGATATGACATCAGCCGTCAACCAGCTGTCAATCAAACCCCCGCTGTCCTTACAACAGCTACGGTTATCCTTACATCTTCCCCCTTCAATGAAGACATAACACAGTAACAACATAACATAACACATAGAACTTGTTAACATCATATAGAACCAGTCAGTGTAACTAATTGCAGGTAGGTATAAACCTTACCCACACCCAGGAGTCCATTAACTGTTTACAGTCTTATCAATCCCTGTCTACAGGTCAAGTTTAACTCCAGGCTTTCTGGTGCGCTGTGACCTGCGTGGCTAGACGGGTGTTTGCTGAACCACCCCAGTTGTATCCACATTATCGCTATTGTGTCCTTCGTCTCTTTGTAGCATTTCCCTCATCTCGTCCCTTTGTGGCATTTCCCTCATCTCGTCTCTTTGTGGCATTTCCCTCATCTCGTCTCTTTGTGGCATTTCCCTCATCTCGTCATCCTCTCCATCCTCCTGAGGCTGAAAGGTCTCTGTGGTTTTCAGTAGGTGCCTCCTGTTTCTGCGAAGCACGTTGCCGTTCTCTGTCATGACACTGTATGACCTGGGGGTGACCTGTTGTAGAACTGTGGCTCTTGTAGGCCATGACTCAGGCCCTTCAATGCGGACTATATCCTTCTCCTGTAGCGGCACTAGTGTAGTGGCTGTGCGGTCATGAAGTGTTTTTTGTTTCTGTTGTAGCTTACAAGCCTTGTCTGCCCACACCTCATCTCTGTGGTCAGGTGTGACATAACTGGGAAGTCATGTACGGATTTTCCGACCCAGTAAGAGCTCAGCTGGAGACTTGCCACTTGCTAGCGGGCCCGCCCTGTACGACATCAGGGTCAGATATGGGTCAGTGTTGCTGTGTGCTGCTTTCTTTAATAGTCTTTTCACAATCTGTACCCCCTTCTCCGTCTTTCCATTAGCCTGAGGATAGAGTGGGCTGGAGGTTACATGATTAAACTCATACTCTGAAGCAAATAACTGAAACTCATGACTGGCATAGGGAGGGCCATTATCAGAGACCAGGGTTAGAGGGATGCCCTGCCTGGCAAAGATTGACTTCAGGTGAGTTATCACAGCTCTTGATGTGGTACTGGACAAGAGAGCAATCTCCGAATAATTAGAGTAATAATCAATAACTAACAAATAGTCTTTTCCTTCATAGTGAAATATATCAGTTCCGACCTTTTCCCAAGGTTGTGATGGGAGCTCTGTGGTAATGAGGGGCTCTTTTGTTTGCTTGTAGTGATACTCCTGATATGTAGCACACTCACTGATCATCTGGTCAATATCAGAGTTCATGTTTGGCCAGTAGAGTGCCTCACGTGCTCTCCTTTTTGACTTTTCTGCACCCAGGTGCCCTTCGTGTATCCTGTTGAGCATTTCTCGTCGCATAGAGGTGGGCACTACTATCCTGTCACACTTAAGCAGTAATCCATTGACCACAGGGAGCTCAGACTGAATGTGATAATATTGTTTACATGACCCTTTCTTCCAGCCCTCTTGAAGATTTCTCATTACTTTACTCAGGACTGGGTCCTTTGATGTCTCTGTGACTATCACTGATAGTTGTTCCTGTGTGGCGGGCAATGCTGCGTAGACCATATCCACATGAAGAGCCACATCCTCTTCTGATTCACTGTTTTGTGTGGCGTAAGGCGCAGCCCTGGATAGTGTGTCTGCAATGAACATTTGTGTCCCTGGCACGTATGTTAGCTTGAAATCGTAACGTTGAAGTCTCATCATCAGGCGTTGTATCCGTGGTGACATGTCACACAGATTCTTCTTTGCGATCCCTAGCAGTGGCTTATGGTCTGTTTCTAGGATAACCTTGGGAAGACCATAGATGTAGGTATGACATTTTTCACACCCGAATGCCAAGCCAAGGTACTCCTTCTCGATCTGCGTGTACCGGCACTCTGTAGCCGTCATGGAGCATGACGCATACACCACTGGTCACCATTCTCCTTCATCTTCCTGTAGAAGGACAGCCCCTAATCCATTCTTAGACGCATCTGTGGACACTTTTGTCCTCTTTTTAGGGCAGAAGAACTTCAGTAGGGGTTCACTTGCTAGAATGTGTAGCAGCCCCTTCCATTCTCTCTCATGTTCATGTCCCCATTGGAACTCAGTCTCTTGGTGCAGCAGTTTTCTCAGATGAACAGTTTTCTCTGCTAGATTTGGAATGAATTTTCCTAGGTAGTTAACCATGCCAAGGGCCCGCTGAACCCCTTTCTTGTCCTTTGGTTTCTCCATGTCATGTATAGCTTTTACCTTTGACTTGTCTGGCTGAATCCCCTCTGTAGAGATCTTGTCTCCGAGGAATGTGATTTCATTGACACCGAACTGACATTTGTCTTTATTTAGTTTGAGTCCATACTGCTGTATTCTCTGAAGTGTTTTCTCCAGTCTGGTGTCGTGCTCCCCCTGAGTAGAGCCCCATACTACCAGATCATCCACGTACACCCGCACTCCCTCCAGGCCCTCGATGATTTGCTCCATTGCTCTGTGAAAGATTTCTGGGGCGGAGCTAATACCAAAGGGCAGACGTTGGTAGGAGTATTGACCAAGCGGGGTGTTAAAAGTGCACAGCTTAGCACTTTCTTCATCAAGTTTCAACTGCCAGAAACCATGTGAGGCGTCCATTTTGGAGAAGACTTTCGCTTCTGTCATTTCGCTGACTATTTCCTCTCTCTTTGGAATTTGGTAGTGCTTTCTTTTGACATTGGCGTTAAGGTCCTTGGGATCCATGCAGACACGCAATTTATCAGTTTTCTTTGAATTGACGCAGACCATGGAATTTACCCAGTCAGTCGGTTCCTCAATCTTCTTTATGACAGCTAGTCCCTCCATGCGGTCTAACTCTTGCCTCAGTTTTTCACGGAGAGCCACTGGAACTCTCCTGGGTGCGTGAATCATAGGTTGTGCATCCTCTCTCAGTTTGATGGAGTATGTAAAGGGCAGTGCTCCAAAACCCTGAAAGACATCTGCATATTTGTGTGCTATAGTCTCATGAGTCAGATTTGTAGTATCTTGGGGGGCACTCTGCACACAGTTCTGTTCATTGATAGTATAGATTCGTTTTACCAAGCCCAAATCCACACAGGCCTTGTCCCCCAACAGTGACTCATGTCCTTCAGGCACTATAACAAAGGTCAGAGGGTGAATGTGATTTTTTACCTTAACATTCAGCCTACACGTTCCTTTTGTTTCAATGCTTTGTCCATTGTATGCCTTCAAAGACACAGTCTTGTTCAGTATTTTAGGTCGCACTTTGAGATTCCGTGCATCACTCCAACTTATGAGGTTTGCCTAAGCACCTGTATCTAGCTTAAAGGGAACAATGGTGCCATTTACCAGCAAGGGAGCTATCCAAACTTCAGTCTGAGTTCCTACAGAGTGCACTTCATTAGCATTGTTGCCCTGTTTTGACTCATTTTGCACCATTCCAACAAACAAAGTCTCCGCTCCTGTCTCTTCAGTCGCAATAGCATGCACTGTCTTTTTACCTTCAGTTTTCTCTTCTAAAAAACACATCTTGGCAAAGTGATTCCTGCCTTTACATTTTGCGCAGTTCTTCCCATAAGCAGGACATTGTCTGGCCAGGTGTTTATAACCGCACCGTCTGCATTCGTAAGGTGTATTCGTCTTGAACTCCGTGGGCCCTCTTGTGTCCCTTTTGTGTATCACATCCACCGGCAGGTATTTCAGCCCCAGGGTGCTCCCGCCCGCTGCTGTGCTGCTCCCTTCGAACATTTTCATGTGCATGGCTGAGAGTTCACTAGCATGATAAATTTTCACTGCTGCATCCAAATTTAGGTCATTATCTCCAAGCATTCTCTCCCTCACCTTCTTGTCGAGTATTCCAAAAACAACTTGATCGCGTATCATCGCTTCCTTCAGGTCCTTAAAGTTGCATGTTTGTGCTTTTATTTTCAAGTCTGTCAAAAAAAAATCAAAGGATTCTCCTTGCTTTTGCACGCGGGCGTGAAACACGAATCTCTCATACGTTTCATTCTTTTTTGGAGTGCAGTATTCGTCGAACCGTTCTATCACCTTGTCCAGATCATTTTTATCATCTTCGGCTGCAAACGTAAATGTGTTAAACAGCTCGATTGCCTGCGAGCCAGCCACTGTTAGCAACAAAGCTACTTTACGTGTTCTAGAGCTAGTCGAAGCGTCAATCGCTGTGAGGTAGAGAAGAAAGCGTTGCTTGAAGACACGCCAACTTTCATCCACATTTCCTTCTAGTTGCAGATTAGCCAGAGGTTTAATTCCTTCCATTGTTGTAGTATGTCCTTATCGTGAGTTCTATAAATCATTGTACCATGTAATGTTATCTTAGTAACGTAATTACGAGTCTCACTAGCAGTTGTTGAGGAGAACCATTTTATTCAGTCCTGCTTCTGTGTCTCCCAGTACAGTCTGAAAGCATGGCCAAGATGGCGTTGGATCCCGCCTCCGGATATGACATCAGCCGTCAACCAGCTGTCAATCAAACCCCCGCTGTCCTTACAACAGCTATGGTTATCCTTACAATTACCTGTATGTTTTATAAACCTATCCTGTACCAGGAGTCATGATCGTCACCCCCTGCTGCTCCCCGTCACCTCCCGCCCCTCGCCGTCACCCCCTGCCGCTCCCCATCACCCTCCGCCCCTCCCCATCATCCTCCGCCCCTCCCATTCATCCCCGGCACCAGCCCGCTCCCCCCGGCCCCTCCCCGTCACCCCCGGTCCCCGCCCACTCCCCCCGGCCCCCTCCCGCTCCCCCCGGCCCCCTCCCGCTCCCCCAGCCCCTCCCCGTCACCCCCGGCCCACTCCCGCTCCCTCCCGGCCCCCTCCCTCTCCCCCCGGCCCCCGCCCGGGTCTGACCCGAGGTCGCTGCTGGTGAGGCAGGTGGTCTCTTCGACCGATCAATTTCCATCATTTCTCGGGCCTCTCGGTTTGGGAAGTGGAAACCAAGACCCCCATTCTCGGACCTCATTCTCAGCCCCCCCATTCTCAGCCCCCATTCTCAGCCCCATTCTCAGCACCACATTCTCAGCCCTCCATTCTCACCCCCATTCTCAGCCGCCCATTCTCAGCCCCCCATTCTCAGACCCCATTCTCAGCCCCCATTCTCAGACCCCTCATTCTCAGCCCCCATTCTCAGCCCCCATTCTCAGCCCCCCATTCTCAGGCCCCCATTCTCAGACCCCATTCTCAGCCCCATTCTCAGCCCCCATTCTCAGCCCCCATTCTCAACCCCCATTCTCAGCCCACATTCTCACCCCCCATTCTCAGCCCCCATTCTCAGCACCCATTCTCACCCCCCATTCTCAGCCCCCCATTCTCATCCCCCATTCTCAGACCCCATTCTCAACCCCCATTCTCAGCCCACATTCTCACCCCTCATTCTCAGCCCCCATTCTCAGCCCCATTCTCACCCCCATTCTCAGCCCCCCATTCTCAGCCCCCATTCTCAGACCCCATTCTCAACCCCCATTCTCAGCCCACATTCTCACCCCCCATTCTCAGCCCCCATTCTCAGCCCACATTCTCACCCCCATTCTCAGCCCCCATTCTCAGACCCCATTCTCAGAGCCCATTCTCAACCCCCATTCTCAGCCCACATTCTCACCCCCCATTCTCAACCCCCATTCACAGCCCACATTCTCAGACCCCCATTCTCAGACCCCCCATTCTCAGACCCCCATTCTCACCCCCCATTCTCACCCCCCATTCTCAGCCCTCATTCTCAGCCCTCATTCTCAGACCCCCATTCTCAGACCCCCCATTCTCAGACCCCCATTCTCACCCCCCATTCTCACCCCATTCTCAGACCCTCATTCTCACCCCCCCATTCTCAGGCCCCCCATTCTCAGCCCCCATTCTCACCCCCCATTCTCACGCCCTATTCTCAGCCCCCATTCTCAGACCCCCATTCTCAGACCCCCATTCTCACCCCCAATTCTCAGCCCCCATTCTCAGACCCCCAATCTCAGCCGCCCATTCTCAGACCCCCATTCTCACCCCCAATTCTCAGACCCCCATTCTCAGAACCCCATTCTCAGACCCCCACTCTCAGACCCCCCATTCTCGGCCCCCCATTCTCAGCCCCCATTCTCAGACCCCCCATTCTCAGACCCCCAGTCCCAGGCCCCCCATTCTCAGGCCCCCCATTCTCAACCCCCATTCTCAGACCCCCCATTCTCAGCCCCCCATTCTCAGCCCCCATTCTCACCCCCCATTCTCACCCCCCATTCTCAGGCCCCCCATTCTCAGGCCCCATTATCAGGCCCCATTATCAGGCCCCATTCTCATAACCCCAGTCTCACCCCCCATTCTCAGGCCCCATTCTCAGACCCCCATTCTCAGACCCCCATTCTCAGCCCCGATTCTCAGCCCCATTCACAGTCCTCCATTCTCAGACCCCCATTCTCAGCCCCGATTCTCAGCCCCATTCACAGTCCTCCATTCTCAGGCCCCTCATTCTCAGGCCCCATTCTCAGCCCCATTCTCAGCCCCCATTCTCAGCCCCCCATTCTCAGCCCCCCATTCTCAGCCCCCATTCTCAGACCCCCATTCTCAGACCCCCATTCTCAGACCCCAGTCACAGTCCTCCATTCTCAGGCCCCTCATTCTCAGGCCCCATTCTCAGCCCCCATTCTCAGACCCCCATTCTCAGACCCCCAGTCTCAGCCCCCATTCTCAGCCCCCATTCTCAGCCCCCCCATTCTCAGCCCCCATTCTCAGCCCCCTCATTCTCACCCCCCCATTCTCAGCCCCCCATTCTCAGCCCCCATTCTCAGCCCCCCATTCTCAGCCCCCATTCTCAACCCCCATTCTCAGCCCCCATTCTCACACCCCATTCTCAGCCCCCATCTCAGCCCCCATTCTCAGCACCCCCCATTCTCAGACCACCCATTCTCAGACCCCCATTCTCAGCGCCTCCCATTCTCAGACCCCCGTTCTCAGGCCCCCATTCTCAGACCCCCATTCTCATCCCCCCATTCTCAGACCCCCATTCTCAGACCCCCATTCTCACCCCCATTCTCAGACCCCATTCTCCGACCCCCATTCTCACACCCCATTCGCATCTCTCCCATTCTCAGGCCCCCATTCTCAGACCCCCATTCTCACCCCCCATTCTCAGGCCCCCATTCTCAGAACCCCATTCTCAGCCCCCCCCATTCTCAGGCCCCCATTCTCAGACCCCCTATTCTCAGGCCCCCAATCTCAGAACCGCATTCTCAGCCCTCAGTCTCAGCCCCCCATTCTCAGCCCTCCATTCTCACCCCCATTCTCAGCCGCCCATTCTCAGCCCCCCATTCTCAGACCCCATTCTCAGCCCCCATATTCTCAGCCCCCATTCTCAGCCCCCATTCTCAGGCCCCCATTCTCAGACCCCATTCTCAGCCCCATTCTCAGCCCCCATTCTCAGCCCCCATTCTCAACCCCCATTCTCAGCCCACATTCTCACCCCCCATTCTCAGCCCCCATTCTCAGCACCCATTCTCACCCCCCATTCTCAGCCCCCCATTCTCATCCCCCATTCTCAGACCCCATTCTCAACCCCCATTCTCAGCCCACATTCTCACCCCTCATTCTCAGCCCCCATTCTCAGCCCCATTCTCACCCCCATTCTCAGCCCCCCATTCTCAGCCCCCATTCTCAGACCCCATTCTCAACCCCCATTCTCAGCCCACATTCTCACCCCCCATTCTCAGCCCCCATTCTCAGCCCACATTCTCACCCCCATTCTCAGCCCCCATTCTCAGACCCCATTCTCAACCCCCATTCTCAGAGCCCATTCTCAACCCCCATTCTCAGCCCACATTCTCACCCCCCATTCTCAACCCCCATTCACAGCCCACATTCTCAGACCCCCATTCTCAGACCTCCCATTCTCAGACCCCCATTCTCACCCCCCATTCTCACCCCCCATTCTCAGCCCTCATTCTCAGCCCTCATTCTCAGACCCCCATTCTCAGACCCCCCATTCTCAGACCCCCATTCTCACCCCCCATTCTCACCCCATTCTCAGACCCTCATTCTCACACCCCCATTCTCAGGCCCCCCATTCTCAGCCCCCATTCTCACCCCCCATTCTCACGCCCTATTCTCAGCCCCCATTCTCAGACCCCCATTCTCAGACCCCCATTCTCACCCCCAATTCTCAGCCCCCATTCTCAGACCCCCAATCTCAGCCGCCCATTCTCAGACCCCCATTCTCACCCCCAATTCTCAGACCCCCATTCTCAGAACCCCATTCTCAGACCCCCACTCTCAGACCCCCCATTCTCGGCCCCCCATTCTCAGCCCCCATTCTCAGACCCCCCATTCTCAGACCCCCAGTCCCAGGCCCCCCATTCTCAGGCCCCCCATTCTCAACCCCCATTCTCAGACCCCCCATTCTCAGCCCCCCATTCTCAGCCCCCATTCTCACCCCCCATTCTCACCCCCCATTCTCAGGCCCCCCAGTCTCACCCCCCATTCTCAGGCCCCATTCTCAGACCCCCATTCTCAGACCCCCATTCTCAGCCCCGATTCTCAGCCCCATTCACAGTCCTCCATTCTCAGACCCCCATTCTCAGCCCCGATTCTCAGCCCCATTCACAGTCCTCCATTCTCAGGCCCCTCATTCTCAGGCCCCATTCTCAGCCCCATTCTCAGCCCCCATTCTCAGCCCCCCATTCTCAGCCCCCCATTCTCAGCCCCCATTCTCAGACCCCCATTCTCAGACCCCCATTCTCAGACCCCAGTCACAGTCCTCCATTCTCAGGCCCCTCATTCTCAGGCCCCATTCTCAGCCCCGATTCTCAGCCCCCATTCTCACACCCCATTCTCAGCCCCCATCTCAGCCCCCATTCTCAGCACCCCCCATTCTCAGACCCCCCATTCTCAGACCCCCATTCTCAGCGCCTCCCATTCTCAGACCCCCCATTCTCAGACCCCCGTTCTCAGGCCCCCATTCTCAGACCCCCATTCTCATCCCCCCATTCTCAGACCCCCATTCTCAGACCCCCATTCTCACCCCCATTCTCAGACCCCATTCTCCGACCCCCATTCTCACCCCCCATTCGCATCTCTCCCATTCTCAGGCCCCCATTCTCAGACCCCCATTCTCACCCCCCATTCTCAGGCCCCCATTCTCAGAACCCCATTCTCAGCCCCCCCCATTCTCAGGCCCCCATTCTCAGACACCCTATTCTCAGGCCCCCAATCTCAGAACCGCATTCTCAGCCCTCAGTCTCAGCCCCCCATTCTCAGCCCCCCATTCTCAGCCCCCCATTCTCAGCCCCCATTCTCAGAACCCCATTCTCAGACCCCCATTCTCAGACCCCATTCTCAGCCCCCATTCTCAGCCCCCCTTTCTCAGCCCCCATTCTCAGCCCCCCATTCTCAGCCCCCCATTCTCAGCCCCCATTCTCAGACCCCCATTCTCAGACCCCCATTCTCACCCCCCATTCTCAGCCCCCATTCTCAGCCCCCCATTCTCAGCCCCCATTCTCACCCCCCATTCTCAGCCGCCATTCTCAGCCCCCCCATTCTCAGCCCTCATTCTCAGCCTCCACATTCTCAACCCCCGTTCTCAGCCCCCGTTCTCAACCCCCGTTCTCAACCCCGATTCTCAGCCCCCATTCTCATCCCCCATTCTCAACCCCCATTCTCACCCCCCATTCTCAACCCCCATTCTCACCCCCCATTCTCACCCCCCATTCTCAGCCCCCATTCTCAGCCTCCATTCTCAGACCCCCATTCTCAGCGCCCCCCATTCTCAGACCCCCCATTCTCAGCCCCCATTCTCAGACCCCCCATTCTCAGACCCCCATTCTAAGCGCCCCCATTCTCAAACCCCCATTCTCAGCGCCCCCCATTCTCAGACCCCCCATTCTCAGGCCCCCATTCGCAGACCCCCATTCTCACCCCCATTCTCAGACCCCATTCTCCAACCCCCATTCTCACCCCCCATTCTCATCCCTCCCATCCTCATCCCCCCCATTCTCAGCCCCCATTCTCACCCCCCCATTCTCAGGCCCCCATTCTCAGAACCCCATTCTCAGCCCCCCCATTCTCAGGCCCCCCATTCTCAGCCCCCATTCTCAGAACCCCATTCTCAGACCCCCATTCTCAGCCCCCATTCTCAGACCCCCATTCTCAGCCCTCATTCCCAGCCCCCATTTTCAGCCCCCATTCTCAGACCCCCATTCTCAGCCCCCATTTTCAGCCCCCATTCTCAGCCCTCATTCTCAGACCCCCATTCTTAGCCCCCATTCTCAGACCCCCATTCTCAGCCCCCATTCTCAGCCCCCCATTCTCACCCCCCCATTCTCAGCCCCCATTCTCATACCCCCCATTCTCAGACCCCCCATTCTCAGACCCCCATTCTCAGCCCCCATTCTCAGCCCCCCATTCTCAGACCCCATTCTCAGCCCCCATTCTCAGACCCCCCATTCTCAGCCCCCATTCTCAGCCCCCATTCTCAGCCTCCATTCTCAGACCCCCATTCTCAGCACCCCCCATTCTCAGACCCCCCATTCTCAGCCCCCATTCTCAGCGCCCCCCATTCTCAGACCCCCCATTCTCAGACCCCCATTCTAAGTGCCCCCCATTCTCAGACCCCCCATTCTCAGAACCCCATTCTCAGCGCCCCATTCTCAGGCCCCCATTCTCAGACCCCATTCTCAGCCCCATTCTCAGCCTCCATTCTCAACCCCCATTCTCAGCCCACATTCTCACCCCCCATTCTCAGCCCCATTCTCACCCCCCATTCTCAGCCCCCCATTCTCAGCCCCCATTCTCAGACCCCCATTCTCAGCCCCCATTCTCAGCCCCATTCTCACCCCCATTCTCAGACCCCCATTCTCAGACCCCCCATTCTCAGACCCCCCATTCTCAGCCCTCATTCTCAGACCCCCATTCTCAGACCCCCCATTCTCAGGCCCCCATTCTCAGACCCCCATTCTCACCCCCATTCTCAGACCCTCATTCTCAGACCCCCATTCTCAGGCCCCCCATTCTCAGCCCCCATTCTCACCTCCCATTCTCACGCCCTATTCTCAGCCCCCATTCTCAGACCCCCATTCTCACCCCCATTTCTCAGCCCCCATTCTCAGACCCCCAATCTCAGCCCCCCATTCTCAGACCCCCATTCTCACCCCCAATCTCAGAACCCCATTCTCAGACCCGCACTCTCAGACCCCCCATTCTCAGCCCCCCATTCTCAGGCCCCCCATTCTCAGACCCCCATTCTCAGCCCCCATTCTCAGACCCCCTTTCTCAGCCCCCCATTCTCAGCCCCCATTCTCAACCCCCATTACCACCCCCCATTCTCAGCCCCCATTCTCAACCCCCATTATCACCCCCCATTCCCAGGCCCCCCATTCTCAGACCCCCATTCTCAGCCCCCATTCTCAGACCCCCTTTCTCAGACCCCCATTCTCAGCCCCCCATTCTCAGCCCCCATTCTCAGCCCCCATTATCATACCCCCAGTCTCACCCCCCATTCTCAGGCCCCATTCTCAGACCCCCATTCTCAGACCCCCATTCTCAGCCCCGATTCACAGCCCCATTCACAGTCCTCCATTCTCAGACCCCCATTCTCAGCCCCGATTCTCAGCCCCATTCACAGTCCTCCATTCTCAGGCCCCTCATTCTCAGGCCCCATTCTCAGCCCCATTCTCAGACCCTCATTCTCAGACCCCCATTCTCAGGCCCCCCATTCTCAGCCCCCATTCTCACCTCCCATTCTCACGCCCTATTCTCAGCCCCCATTCTCAGACCCCCATTCTCAGACCCCCATTCTCACCCCCATTTCTCAGCCCCCATTCTCAGACCCCCAATCTCAGCCCCCCATTCTCAGACCCCCATTCTCACCCCCAATCTCAGAACCCCATTCTCAGACCCGCACTCTCAGACCCCCCATTCTCAGCCCCCCATTCTCAGGCCCCCCATTCTCAGACCCCCATTCTCAGCCCCCATTCTCAGACCCCCTTTCTCAGCCCCCCATTCTCAGCCCCCATTCTCAACCCCCATTACCACCCCCCATTCTCAGCCCCCATTCTCAACCCCCATTATCACCCCCCATTCCCAGGCCCCCCATTCTCAGACCCCCATTCTCAGCCCCCATTCTCAGACCCCCTTTCTCAGCCCCCATTCTCAGCCCCCCCATTCCCAGCCCCCATTCTCAGCCCCATTATCATACCCCCAGTCTCACCCCCCATTCTCAGGCCCCATTCTCAGACCCCCATTCTCAGCCCCGATTCACAGCCCCATTCACAGTCCTCCATTCTCAGACCCCCATTCTCAGCCCCGATTCTCAGCCCCATTCACAGTCCTCCATTCTCAGCCCCCCATTCTCAGGCCCCCCATTCTCAGCCCCCATTCTCAGAACCCCATTCTCAGACCCCCATTCTCAGCCCCCATTCTCAGACCCCCATTCTCAGCCCTCATTCCCAGCCCCCATTTTCAGCCCCCATTCTCAGACCCCCATTCTCAGCCCCCATTTTCAGCCCCCATTCTCAGCCCCTCATTCTCAGCCCCCCATTTTCAGCCCCCCATTCACAGCCCCATTCTCAGACCCCCATTCTTAGCCCCCATTCTCAGACCCCCATTCTCAGACCCCCCATTCTCACCCCCCCATTCTCAGCCCCCATTCTCATACCCCCCATTCTCAGACCCCCATTCTCACCCCCATTCTCAGCCCCCCATTCTCAGACCCCATTCTCAGCCCCCATTCTCAGACCCCCCATTCTCAGCCCCCCATTCTCAGCCCCCATTCTCAGCCTCCATTCTCAGACCCCCATTCTCAGCACCCCCCATTCTCAGACCCCCCATTCTCAGCCCCCATTCTCAGCGCCCCCCATTCTCAGACCCCCCCATTCTCAGACCCCCCATTCTAAGTGCCCCCCATTCTCAGACCCCCCATTCTCAGAACCCCATTCTCAGCGCCCCATTCTCAGGCCCCCATTCTCAGACCCATTCTCAGCCCCATTCTCAGCCCCCATTCTCAACCCCATTCTCAGCCCACATTCTCACCCCCCATTCTCAGCCCCCATTCTCAGCCCCATTCTCACCCCCATTCTCAGCCCCCCATTCTCAGACCCCCATTATCTGCCCCCATTCTCAGCCCCATTCTCAGCCCCCCCATTCTCAGACCCCCCATTCTGAGCCCCCCCATTATCTGCCCCCCATTCTCAGCCCCCATTCTCAGCCCCCCCATTCTCACCCCCCCAATTCTCAGCCCCCCATTCTCAGCCCCCCATTCTCACCCCCCCATTCTCAGCCCCCAATTCTCACCCCCCCATTCTCAGCCCCCATTCTCACCCCCCCATTCTCAACCCCCATTCTCAGACCCCCATTCTCAGCCCCCCATTCTCAGCCCCCATTCTCAGCCCCTCCGTTCTCAGCCCCCATTCTCAGCCCCCATTCTCAGCCCCTCCGTTCTCAGCCCCCATTCTCAGCCCCCATTCTCAGCCCCATTCTCAGCCCCCCCATTCTCAACCCCCATTCTCAGCCTCCATTCTCAGCCCCCATTCTCACCCCCATTCTCAGCCCCCATTCTCAGCCCCATTCTCAGCCCCCCATTCTCAGCGTGCCCCATTCTCAGACCCCCCATTCTCAGCCCCCATTCTCAGCCCCCAATTCTCAACCCCCATTCTCAGCCCCCATTCTCAGCCCCCATTCTCACCCCCATTCTCAGCCCCCATTCTCAGCCCCATTCTCAGCCCCCATTCTCAGCGTGCCCCATTCTCAGACCCCCATTCTCACCCCCATTCTCAGACCCCCATTCTCACCCCCATTCTCAGACCCTCATTCTCAGACCCCCATTCTCAGGCCCCCCATTCTCAGCCCCCATTCTCACCTCCCATTCTCACGCCCTATTCTCAGCCCCCATTCTCAGACCCCCATTCTCAGACCCCCATTCTCACCCCCATTTCTCAGCCCCCATTCTCAGACCCCCAATCTCAGCCCCCCCATTCTCAGACCCCCCATTCTCACACCCCCAATCTCAGAACCCCATTCTCAGACCCGCACTCTCAGACCCCCCATTCTCAGCCCCCCCATTCTCAGGCCCCCCATTCTCAGACCCCCATTCTCAGCCCCCATTCTCAGACCCCCTTTCTCAGCCCCCCATTCTCAGCCCCCATTCTCAACCCCCATTACCACCCCCCATTCTCAGCCCCCATTCTCAACCCCCATTATCACCCCCCCATTCCCAGGCCCCCCATTCTCAGACCCCCATTCTCAGCCCCCATTCTCAGACCCCCCTTTCTCAGCCCCCCATTCTCAGCCCCCCCATTCTCAGCCCCCCATTCTCAGCCCCCATTATCATACCCCCAGTCTCAGCCCCCATTCTCAGGCCCCATTCTCAGACCCCCATTCTCAGACCCCCATTCTCAGCCCCGATTCACAGCCCCATTCACAGTCCTCCATTCTCAGACCCCCATTCTCAGCCCCGATTCTCAGCCCCATTCACAGTCCTCCATTCTCAGGCCCCTCATTCTCAGGCCCCATTCTCAGCCCTATTCTCAGCCCCCATTCTCAGACCCCCATTCTCAGCCCCCCATTCTCAGCCCCCATTCTCAGTCCTCCATTCTCAGGCCCCTCATTCTCAGGCCCCATTCTCAGCCCCCATTCTCAGGCCCCATTCTCAGACCCCCATTCTCAGCCCCTCATTCTCAGCCCCGATTCTCAGCCCCCATTCTCAGACCCCCAGTCTCAGACCCCATTCTCAGCCCCCCATTCTCACCCCCCATTCTCATCCCTCCCATCCTCATCCCCCCCCCCATTCTCACCCCCCATTCTCAGGCCCCCATTCTCAGAACCCCATTCTCAGGCCCCCCATTCTCAGCCACCATTCTCAGAACCCCATTCTCAGCCCCCCCCATTCTCGAACCCCCATTCTCAGCCCCCATTCTCAGACCCCCATTCTCAGCCCTCATTCTCAGCCCCCATTCTCAGCCCCCCATTCTCAGCCCCCCATTCACAGCCCCCATTCTCAGACCCCCATTCTCAGCCCCCATTCTCAGACCCTCATTCTCAGCCCCCATTCTTAGACCCCCATTCTCAGCCCCCATTCTGAGCCGCCCCATTATCTGCCCCCATTCTCAGCCCCCATTCTCAGTCCCCTCATTCTCACCCCCCAATTCTCAGCCCCCATTCTCAGCCCCCCATTCTCACCCCCCCATTCTCAGCCCCCAATTCTCACCCCCCCATTCTCAGCCCCCATTCTCACCCCCCCATTCTCAACCCCCATTCTCAGACCCCCATTCTCAGCCCCCCATTCTCAGCCCCCATTCTCAGCCCCTCCGTTCTCAGCCCCCATTCTCAGCCCCCATTCTCAGCCCCTCCGTTCTCAGCCCCCATTCTCAGCCCCCCATTCTCAGCCCCCATTCTCAGCCCCCATTCTCAGCCCCCCCATTCTCAGCCCCCCCATTCTCAACCCCCATTCTCAGCCTCCATTCTCAGCCCCCATTCTCAGCCCCCATTCTCACCCCCATTCTCAGCCCCCATTCTCAGCCCCATTCTCAGCCCCCATTCTCAGCGTGCCCCATTCTCAGACCCCCATTCTCAGCCCCATTCTCAGCCCCCCCATTCTCAACCCCCATTCTCAGCCTCCATTCTCAGCCCCCATTCTCAGCCCCCATTCTCACCCCCATTCTCAGCCCCCATTCTCAGCCCCATTCTCAGCCCCCATTCTCAGCATGCCCCATTCTCAGACCCCCATTCTCAGACCCCCATTCTCAGCCCCCATTCTCAGACCCACATTCTCAGCGCCCCCCATTCTCAGACCCCCATTCTCAGCACCCATTCTCAGACCCCCATCCTCAGCGCCCCCATTCTCAGACCCCCATTCTCAGACACCCCATTCTCAGACCCCCATTCTCAGACCCCCCATTCTCAGCCCCCATTTCAGACCCCCATTCTCAGACCCCCCATTGTCAGACCCCCATTCTCAGCGCCCCCCATTCTCAGACCCCCATTCTCAGAACCCCATTCACAGAACCCCCATTCTCAGACCCTCATTCTCAGCCCCCCCATTCTCAGCCCCCCCCATTCTCACCCCCCATTCTCACCCCCCATTCTCAGCCCCCCTATTCTCACACCCCATTCTCAGCCCCCATTCTCAGCCCCATTCTCAGGCCCCATTCTCAGCCCCCATTCTCAGCCACCCATTCTCAACCCCCATTCTCAGCCCCCATTCTCACCCCCCATTCTCAGACCCCCCTTTCTCAGCCCCATGCACAGTCCCCCATTCTCAGCCCCATTCTCAGCCCCCATTCTCAGACCCCCATTCTCAGCCCCCCATTCTCAGCCCCCATTCTCAGTCCTCCATTCTCAGGCCCCATTCTCAGCCCCATTCTCAGCCCCCATTCTCAGGCCCCATTCTCAGACCCCCATTCTCAGCCCCTCATTCTCAGCCCCGATTATCAGCCCCCATTCTCAGACCCCCAGTCTCAGACCCCATTCTCAGCCCCCCATTCTCACCCCCCATTCTCATCCCTCCCATCCTCATCCCCCCCCCATTCTCAGCCCCCATTCTCACCCCCCATTCTCAGGCCCCCATTCTCAGAACCCCATTCTCAGGCCCCCCATTCTCAGCCCCCATTCTCAGAACCCCATTCTCAGCCCCCCCATTCTCGAACCCCCATTCTCAGCCCCCATTCTCAGACCCCCATTCTCAGCCCTCATTCTCAGCCCCCATTCTCAGCCCCCCATTCTCAGCCCCCCATTCACAGCCCCCCATTCTCAGACCCCCATTCTCAGCCCCCATTCTCAGACCCTCATTCTCAGCCCCCATTCTTAGACCCCCCATTCTCAGACCCCATTCTGAGCCCCCCCATTATCTGCCCCCATTCGCAGCCCCCATTCTCAGCCCCCCCATTCTCACCCCCCAATTCTCAGCCCCCATTCTCAGCCCCCCATTCTCACCCCCCCCATTCTCAGCCCCCCAATTCTCACCCCCCCATTCTCAGCCCCCATTCTCACCCCCCCATTCTCAACCCCCATTCTCAGACCCCCATTCTCAGGCCCCCATTCTCAGCCCCCATTCTCAGCCCCTCCGTTCTCAGCCCCCATTCTCAGCCCCCATTCTCAGCCCCTCCGTTCTCAGCCCCCATTCTCAGCCCCCATTCTCAGCCCCCCATTCTCAGCCCCCATTCTCAGCCCCCCCCATTCTCAACCCCCCATTCTCAGCCTCCATTCTCAGCCCCCATTCTCAGCCCCCCATTCTCACCCCCATTCTCAGCCCCCCCATTCTCAACCCCCATTCTCAGCCTCCATTCTCAGCCCCCATTCTCAGCCCCCATTCTCACCCCCATTCTCAGCCCCATTCTCAGCCCCCATTCTCAGCGTGCCCCAATCTCAGACCCCCATTCTCAGACCCCCATTCTCAGCCCCCATTCTCAGACCCACATTCTCAGCGCCCCCCCATTCTCAGACCCCCATTCTCAGCACCCATTCTCAGACCCCCATCCTCAGCGCCCCCATTCTCAGACCCCCATTCTCAGACACCCCATTCTCAGACCCCCATTCTCAGACCCCCCATTCTCAGCCCCCAATTCAGACCCCCCATTCTCAGACCCCCCATTGTCAGACCCCCATTCTCAGCGCCCCCCCATTCTCAGACCCCCATTCACAGAACCCCCATTCTCAGACCCTCATTCTCAGCCCCCATTCTCAGCCCCCCCATTCTCAGCCCCCCCCATTCTCACCCCCCATTCGCACCCCCCATTCTCAGCCCCCCTATTCTCACACCCCATTCTCAGCCCCCCATTCTCAGCCCCATTCTCAGGCCCCATTCTCAGCCCCCATTCTCAGCCCCATTCTCAGCCACCCATTCTCAACCCCCATTCTCACCCCCCCATTCTCAGACCCCCCTTTCTCAGCCCCATGCACAGTCCCCCATTCTCAGGCCCCCATTCTCACCCCCCATTCTCAGGCCCCCCAGTCTCAGCCCCCATTCTCAGCACCCCCCATTCTCACCCCCCATTCTCATCCCCCCCATTCTCAGACCCCCATTCTAAGACCCCCATTCTCAGAACCCCATTCTCAGAGCCCCCATTCTCAGAGCCCCCATTCTCAGACCCTCATTCTCAGCCCCCATTCTCAGACCCCCATTCTCACCCCCCATTCTCATCCTCCCCATTCTCAGACCCCCATTCTCAGACCCCCCATTCTCAGACCCCATTCTCAACCCCATTCTCAGCCCCCCATTCTCAGACCCCCCATTCTCAGACCCCCATTCTCAGTCCCCCATTCTCAGAACCCCCATTCTCAGACCCCCCATTCTCAGACCCCCCATTCTCAGACCCCCCATTCTCAGGCCCCCCATTCTCTGACCCCCCATTCTCAGCCCCCCCATTCTCACCCCCCATTCTCAGCCCCCATTCTCAGACCCCCATTCTCAGCCCCCCATTCTCACCCCCCATTCTCAGACCCCCCCATTCTCAGCCCCCCCCATTCTCAGACCCCCCATTCTCAGACCCCCCCATTCTCACCCCCCCCATTCTCAGCCCCCATTCTCAGCCCCCCCATTCTCACCCCCCATTCTCAGCCCCCATTCTCAGACCCCCATTCTCAGACCCCACATTCTCAGCCCCCATTCTCAGCGCCCCCCATTCTCAGACCCTCCATTCTCAGACCCCCCCCATTCTCAGGCCCCCATTCTCAGACCCCCATTCTCATCCCCCATTCTCATCCCCCCCATTCTCAGACCCCCATTCTCAGACCCCAATTCTCACCCCCATTCTCAGACCCCATTCTCAGACCCCCATTCTCACCCCCCATTCTCATCCCTCCCATCCTCATCCCCCCCATTCTCAGCCCCCATTCTAACCCCCCATTCTCAGGCCCCCATTCTCAGAACCCCATTCACAGAACCCCCATTCTCACCCCCCATTCTCAGCCCCCATTCTCAGCCCCCCTATTCTCACACCTCATTCTCAGCCCCCATTCTCAGCCCCCATCCAGCCCCATTCTCAGCCCATCAGCCCCCATTCTCAGCCCCATTCTCAGCCACCCATTCTCAACCCCCATTCTCAGACCCCCTGTTCTCAGCCCCATGCACAGTCCCCCATTCTCAGGCCCCCATTCTCACCCCCCATTCTCAGGCCCCCCAGTCTCAGCCCCCATTCTCAGCACCCCCCATTCTCACCCCCCATTCTCATCCCCCCCATTCTCAGACCCCCATTCTAAGACCCCCATTCTCAGAACCCCATTCTCAGAGCCCCCATTCTCAGACCCCCCATTCTCAGAGCCCCCATTCTCAGACCCTCATTTTCAGCCCCCATTCTCAGACCCCCATTCTCACCCCCCCATTCTCATCCTCCCCATTCTCAGACCCCCATTCTCAGACCCCCCATTCCCAGATCCCATTCTCACCCTCCATTCTCACCCCCCCATTCTCAGACCCCCCCATTCTCAGACCCCATTCTCAACCCCATTCTCAGCCCCCATTCTCAGCCCCCCCATTCTCAGACCCCCATTCTCAGACCCCCATTCTCAGAACCCCCATTCTCAGAACCCCCCATTCTCAGACCCCCCATTCTCAGACCCCCCATTCTCAGGCCCCCCATTCTCTGACCCCCCATTCTCAGCCCCCCCATTCTCACCCCCCATTCTCAGCCTCCATTCTCAGACCCCTCATTCTCAGCCCCCCATTCTCAGACCCCCCCATTCTCAGACCCCCATTCTCACCCCCCCATTCTCAGACCCCCCATTCTCAGACCCCCCATTCTCAGACCCCCCATTCTCACCCCCCCATTCTCAGCCCCCATTCTCAGCCCCCCCCATTCTCACCCCCCATTCTCAGCCCCCCATTCTCAGGCCCCCCATTCTCAGCCCCCCATTCTCAGCCCCCCCATTCTCTGCCCCCATTCTCAGACCCCCATTCTCAGACCCCCCGTTCTCAGACCCCACATTCTCAGCCCCCATTCTCAGCGCCCCCCATTCTCAGACCCCCCATTCTCATCCCCCCCATTCTCAGACCCCCCAATCTCAGACCCCCCATTCTCAGACCCCCATTCTCAGACCCCAATTCTCACCCCCATTCTCAGACCCCATTCTCACCCCCCATTCTCATCCCTCCCATCCTCATCCCCCCCATTCTCAGCCCCCATTCTAACCCCCCATTCTCAGGCCCCCCATTCTCAGAACCCCATTCTCAGGCCCCCCATTCTCAGCCCCCATTCTCAGAACCCCATTCTCAGCCCCCATTCTCACCCCCCATTCTCAGACCCCCTGTTCTCAGCCCCATTCACAGTCCCCCATTCTCAGGCCCCCATTCTCACCCCCCATTCTCAGGCCCCCCATTCTCAGCCCCCATTCTCAGCACCCCCCCATTCGCACCCCCCCATTCTCATCCCCCCCATTCTCAGACCCCCATTCTAAGACCCCCATTCTCAGAACCCCATTCTCAGAGCCCCCATTCTCGGACCCCCATTCTCAGAGCCCCCATTCTCAGACCCTCATTCTCACCCCCCATTCTCATCCTCCCCATTCTCAGACCCCCATTCTCAGACCCCCCATTCCCAGACCCCATTCTCACCCCCCATTCTCAACCCCATTCTCAGCCCCCATTCTCAGACCCCCATTCTCAGCCCCCCCATTCTCAGACCCCCATTCTCACCCCCCATTCTCAGCCCCCCATTCTCAGAACCCCCATTCTCAGACCCCCATTCTCAGACCCCCCATTCTCAGACCCCCCCATTCTCAGACCCCCAATTCTCAGCCCCCCCCATTCTCACCCCCATTCTCAGCCCCCATTCTCAGACCCTCATTATCAGCCCCCCATTCTCAGACCCCCCATTTTCAGCCCCCCATTCTCACCCCCCCATTCTCAGACCCCCATTCTCAGCCGCCCCCATTCTCAGACCCCCCATTCTCACCCCCCCATTCTCAGCCCCCATTCTCAGACCCCCCATTCTCACCCCCCATTCTCAGCCCCCATTCTCAGGCCCCCCATTCTCAGCCCCCATTCTCAGCCCCCCCCATTCTCACCCCCCATTCTCAGCCCCCTTCTCAGACCCCCATTCTCAGACCCCCATTCTCAGAACCCCATTCTCAGACCCCCCATTGTCAGACCACCCATTCTCAGGCCCCCCATTCTCAGACCCCCATTCTCAGCCCCCATTCTCATCCCCCATTCTCAACCCCCATTCTCAGCCCCCATTCTCAGCCCCCATTCTCAGCCTCCATTCTCAGACCCCCATTCTCAGCCCCCATTCTCAACCCCCATTCTACCCCCATTCTCAGCCCCCATTCTCAGCCTCCATTCTCAGACCCCCATTCTCAGACCCCACATTCTCAGGCCCCATTCTCAGCGCCCCCCATTCTCAGACCCCCCATTCTCAGACCCCCCATTCTCAGGCCCCCATTCTCAGACCCCCCATTCTCATCCCCCATTCTCATCCCCCCCATTCTCAGACCCCCATTCTCAGACCCCAATTCTCACCCCCATTCTCAGACCCCATTCTCCGACCCCCCATTCTCACCCCCCCATTCTCATCCCTCCCATCCTCATCCCCCCCATTCTCAGCCCCCATTCTAACCCCCCATTCTCAGGCCCCCATTCTCAGAACCCCATTCTCAGGCCCCCCATTCTCAGCCCCCCATTCTCAGAACCCCATTCTCAGCCCCCCCATTCTCGAACCCCCATTCTCAGCCCCCCATTCTCAGACCCCCATTCTCAGCCCTCATTCTCAGCCCCCAATCTCAGCCCCCCATTCTCAGCCCCCCATTCTCAGAACCCCATTCTCAGCCCCCCCATTCTCGAACCCCCATTCTCAGCCCCCATTCTCAGACCCCCATTCTCTGCCCTCATTCTCAGCCCCCATTCTCAGCCCCCCATTCTTAGACCCCCATTCTCAGCCCCCATTCTGAGCCCCCCCATTATCTGCCCCCATTCTCAGCCCCCATTCTCAGCCCCCCCATTCTCACCCCCCCATTCTCAACCCCCATTCTCAGACCCCCATTCTCAGCCCCCCATTCTCAGCCCCCCCTTTCTCAGCCCCCATTCTCAGCCCCCCCATTCTCACCCCCCCATTCTCAGCCCCCATTCTCAGCCCCCATTCTCACCCCCCATTCTCGGCCCCATTCTCAGCCCCCCCCATTCTCAGCCCCCCATTCTCATCCCCCATTCTCAACCCCCATTCTCAGCCCCATTCTCAGCCCCCATTCTCAGCCTCCATTCTCAGACCCCCATTCTCAGCCCCCATTCTCAACCCCCATTCTACCCCCCCATTCTCAGCCCCCATTCTCAGCCTCCATTCTCAGACCCCCATTCTCAGACCCCACATTCTCAGGCCCCATTCTCAGCGCCCCCCATTCTCAGACCCCCCATTCTCAGACCCCCCATTCTCAGGCCCCCATTCTCAGACCCCCATTCTCATCCCCCATTCTCATCCCCCCCATTCTCAGACCCCCATTCTCAGACCCCAATTCTCACCCCCCATTCTCAGACCCCATTCTCCGACCCCCATTCTCACCCCCCATTCTCATCCCTCCCATCCTCATCCCCCCCATTCTCAGCCCCCATTCTAACCCCCCATTCTCAGGCCCCCATTCTCAGAACCCCATTCTCAGGCCCCCCATTCTCAGCCCCCATTCTCAGAACCCCATTCTCAGCCCCCCCCATTCTCGAACCCCCATTCTCAGCCCCCATTCTCAGACCCCCATTCTCAGCCCTCATTCTCAGCCCCCCATTCTCAGCCCCCCATTCTCAGAACCCCATTCTCAGCCCCCCCATTCTCGAACCCCCATTCTCAGCCCCCATTCTCAGACCCCCATTCTCTGCCCTCATTCTCAGCCCCCCATTCTCAGCCCCCATTCTTAGACCCCCATTCTCAGCCCCCATTCTGAGCCCCCCCATTATCTGCCCCATTCTCAGCCCCCATTCTCAGCCCCCCCATTCTCACCCCCCCCATTCTCAACCCCCATTCTCAGACCCCCATTCTCAGCCCCCCATTCTCAGCCCCCATTCTCAGCCCCCCCTTTCTCAGCCCCCATTCTCAGCCCCCCCATTCTCACCCCCCATTCTCAGCCCCCCATTCTCAGCCCCCATTCTCACCCCCCATTCTCGGCCCCATTCTCAGCCCCCCCATTCTCAACCCCCCATTCTCAGCCTCCATTCTCAGCCCCCATTCTCACCCCCATTCTCAGCCCCCATTCTCAGCCCCATTCTCAGCCCCATTCTCAGCCCCCATTCTCAGCGTGCCCCATTCTCAGCCCCCATTCTCAGCCCCCATTCTCAGACCCACATTCTCAGCGCCCCCCATTCTTAGAACCCCATTCTCAGCACCCATTCTCAGACCCCCATCCTCAGCGCCCCCATTCTCAGACCCCCATTCTCAGACACCCCATTCTCAGACCCTCATTCTCAGACCCCCCATTCTCAGCCCCCATTTCAGGCCCCCATTCTCAGACCCCCCATTGTCAGACCCCCATTCCCAGTGCCCCCTATTCTCAGACCCCCATTCTCAGAACCCCATTCACAGAACCCCCATTCTCAGACCCTCATTCTCAGCCCCCATTCTCAGCCCCCCCATTCTCACCCCCCATTCTCAGCCCCCCCATTCTCACACCCCATTCTCAGCCCCCATTCTCAGCCCCCATTCTCAGCCCCATTCTCAGGCCCCATTCTCAGCCCCCATTCTCAGCCCCATTCTCAGCCACCCATTCTCAACCCCCATTCTCAGCCCCCATTCTCACCCCCCATTCTCAGACCCCCCGTTCTCAGCCCCATTCACAGTCCCCCATTCTCAGGCCCCCATTCTCACCCCCCATTCTCAGGCCCCCCATTCTCAGCCCCCATTCTCAGCACCCCCCATTCTCACCCCCCATTCTCATCCCCCCCATTCTCAGACCCCCATTCTAAGACCCCCATTCTCAGAACCCCATTCTCAGAGCCCCCATTCTCGGACCCCCATTCTCAGAGCCCCCATTCTCAGACCCTCATTCTCAGCCCCCATTCTCAGACCCCCATTCTCACCCCCCATTCTCATCCCCCCCATTCTCAGACCCCCCATTCCCAGACCCCATTCTCACCCCACATTCTCAGCCCCCCATTCTCAGCCCCCCCCCATTCTCAGCCCCCCCCATTCTCACCCCCCATTCTCAGACCCCCCATTCCCAGACCCCATTCTCACCCCCCATTCTCAGTCCCCCATTCTCAGAACCCCCATTCTCAGACCCCCATTCTCAGATCCCCCATTCTCAGACCCCCATTCTCAGACCCCCCATTCTCAGACCCCCCATTCTCAGACCCCCCATTCTCACCCCCATTCTCAGCCCCCATTCTCAGACCCTCATTCTCAGATCCCCCATTCTCAGACCCCCATTCTCAGACCCCCCATTCTCAGACCCCCCATTCTCTGACCCCCCATTCTCAGACCCCAATTCTCAGCCCCCCCATTCTCAGCCCCCATTCTCAGCCCCCCATTCTCAGCCCCCCATTCTCAGACCCCCCATTCTCAGCCCCCCATTCTCACCCCCCATTCTCAGACCCCCCATTCTCAGCCCCCCATTCTCACCCCCCCATTCTCAGCCCCCCCCATTCTCACCCCCCATTCTCAGCCCCCATTCTCAGGCCCCCCATTCTCAGCCCCATTCTCAGCCCCCCCATTCTCACCCCCCATTCTCAGACCCCCATTCTCAGACCCCCATTCTCAGACCCCATTCTCAGACCCCCATTCTCAGACCCCCCATTGTCAGACCCCCCATTGTCAGACCCCCCATTCTCAGCCCCCCCCATTCTCAGCCCCCATTCTCAGCCCCCATTCTCAGGCCCCCTATTCTCAGCCCCATTCATGCCCCCATTCTCAGTCCCCCATTCTCAGACCCCCATTCTCAGCCCCCCCATTCTCAGCCCCAATTCTCAGAGCCCCATTCTCAGACCCCCATTCTCACCCCATTCTCAGACCCCATTCTCAGACCCCCCATTCTCAGCCCCATTCTCAGACCCCCATTCTCAGACCCCCATTCTCAGACCCCCATTCTCAGACCCCCATTCTCTGACCCCCATTCTCAGACCCCCCATTCTCAGTCCCCCATTCTCAGACCCCTATTCTCACCCCCAATCTCAGACCCCCATTCTCAGACCCCTATTCTCATCCCCAATCTCAGACCCCCCATTCTCATCCCCATTCTCACCCCCCATTCTCAGACCCCCATTCTCACCCCCCATTCTCAGCCCCCCATTCTCAGAACCCCCATTCTCAGACCCCCATTCTCAGACCCCCCATTCTCAGACCCCCATTCTCAGACCCCCCATACTCAGACCCCCCATTCTCAGACCCCCAATTCTCAGCCCCCCCATTCTCACCCCCATTCTCAGCCCCCATTCTCAGCCCCCCATTCTCAGAACCCCCATTCTCAGCCCCCATTCTAACCCCCCATTCTCAGGCCCCCATTCTCAGAACCCCATTCACAGAACCCCCATTCTCACCCCCCATTCTCAGCCCCCCTATTCTCACACCCCATTCTCAGCCCCCATTCTCAGCCCCCATTCTCAGCCCCATTCTCTGGCCCCATTCTCAGCCCCCATTCTCAGCCCCATTCTCAGCCACCCATTCTCAACCCCCATTCTCAGACCCCCTGTTCTCAGCCCCATGCACAGTCCCCCATTCTCAGGCCCCCATTCTCACCCCCCATTCTCAGGCCCCCCAGTCTCAGCCCCCATTCTCAGCACCCCCCATTCTCACCCCCCATTCTCATCCCCCCCATTCTCAGACCCCCATTCTAAGACCCCCATTCTCAGAACCACATTCTCAGAGCCCCCATTCTCAGACCCCCATTCTCAGAGCCCCCATTCTCAGACCCTCATTTTCAGCCCCCATTCTCAGACCCCCATTCTCACCCCCCATTCTCATCCTCCCCATTCTCAGACCCCCATTCTCAGACCCCCCATTCCCAGACCCCATTCTCACCCCCCATTCTCACCCCCCATTCTCAGACCCCCCATTCTCAGACCCCATTCTCAACCCCATTCTCAGCCCCCATTCTCAGACCCCCATTCTCAGACCCCCATTCTCAGTCCCCCATTCTCAGAACCCCCATTCTCAGACCCCCCATTCTCAGACCCCCCATTCTCAGCCCCCCCATTCTCACCCCCATTCTCAGCCTCCATTCTCAGACCCTCATTCTCAGCCCCCCATTCTCAGACCCCCCATTCTCAGCCCCCCCCATTCTCAGACCCCCCATTCTCTGACCCCCCATTCTTAGCCCCCCCATTCTCACCCCCATTCTCAGCCTCCATTCTCAGACCCCCATTCTCACCCCCATTCTCAGCCCCCCCATTCTCAGCCCCCCCCATTCTCAGACCCCCCATTCTCAGACCCCCCATTCTCACCCCCCCATTCTCAGCCCCCATTCTCAGCCCCCCCATTCTCACCCCCCATTCTCAGCCCCCATTCTCAGGCCCCCCATTCTCAGCCCCATTCTCAGCCCCCCATTCTCAGCCCCCATTCTCAGACCCCCATTCTCAGACCCCCATTCTCAGACCCCACATTCTCAGCCCCCATTCTCAGCGCCCCCCATTCTCAGACCCCCCATTCTCAGGCCCCCATTCTCAGACCCCCAATCTCATCCCCCCCATTCTCAGACCCCCATTCTCAGACACCAATTCTCACCCCCATTCTCAGACCCCATTCTCACCCCCCATTCTCATCCCTCCCATCCTCATCCCCCCCATTCTCAGCCCCCATTCTAACCCCCCATTCTCAGGCCCCCATTCTCAGAACCCCATTCTCAGGCCCCCCATTCTCAGCCCCCATTCTCAGAACCCCATTCTCAGCCCCCCCATTCTCGAACCCCCATTCTCAGCCCCCATTCTCAGACCCCCATTCTCAGCCCCCATTCTCACCCCCCATTCTCAGACCCCCTGTTCTCAGCCCCATTCACAGTCCCCCATTCTCAGGCCCCCATTCTCACCCCCCATTCTCAGGCCCCCCATTCTCAGCCCCCATTCTCAGCACCCCCCATTCTCATCCCCCCCATTCTCAGACCCCCATTCTAAGACCCCCATTCTCAGAACCCCATTCTCAGAGCCCCCATTCTCGGACCCCCATTCTCAGAGCCCCCATTCTCAGACCCTCATTCTCAGCCCCCATTCTCAGCCCCCCATTCTCACCCCCCATTCTCATCCTCCCCATTCTCAGACCCCCATTCTCAGACCCCCCATTCCCAGACCCCATTCTCACCCCCCATTCTCAACCCCATTCTCAGCCCCCATTCTCAGACCCCCATTCTCAGCCCCCCATTCTCAGACCCCCATTCTCACCCCCCATTCTCAGCCCCCCATTCTCAGAACCCCCATTCTCAGACCCCCATTCTCAGACCCCCCATTCTCAGACCCCCCATTCTCTGACCCCCCATTCTCAGACCCCCAATTCTCAGCCCCCCCCATTCTCACCCCCATTCTCAGCCCCCATTCTCAGACCCTCATTCTCAGCCCCCCATTCTCAGACCCCCCATTTTCAGCCCCCCATTCTCACCCCCCATTCTCAGACCCCCCATTCTCAGCCGCCCCCATTCTCAGTCCCCCCATTCTCACCCCCCATTCTCAGCCCCCATTCTCAGCCCCCCCATTCTCACCCCCCATTCTCAGGCCCCCCATTCTCAGCCCCATTCTCAGCCCCCCCATTCTCACCCCCCATTCTCAGCCCCCTTCTCAGACCCCCCATTCTCAGACCCCCATTCTCAGAACCCCATTCTCAGACCCCCCATTGTCAGACCACCCATTCTCAGACCCCCCATTCTCAGACCCCCATTCTCAGCCCCCATTCTCATCCCCCATTCTCAACCCCCATTCTCAGCCCCCATTCTCAGCCCCCATTCTCAGCCTCCATTCTCAGACCCCCATTCTCAGCCCCCATTCTCAACCCCCATTCTACCCCCCATTCTCAGCCCCCATTCTCAGCCTCCATTCTCAGACCCCCATTCTCAGACCCCACATTCTCAGGCCCCATTCTCAGCGCCCCCCATTCTCAGACCCCCCATTCTCAGACCCCCCATTCTCAGACCCCCATTCTCATCCCCCCCATTCTCAGACCCCCATTCTCAGACCCCAATTCTCACCCCCATTCTCAGACCCCATTCTCCGACCCCCATTCTCACCCCCCATTCTCATCCCTCCCATCCTCATCCCCCCCATTCTCAGCCCACATTCTAACCCCCCATTCTCAGGCCCCCATTCTCAGAACCCCATTCTCAGGCCCCCCATTCTCAGCCCCCATTCTCAGAACCCCATTCTCAGCCCCCCCATTCTCGAACCCCCATTCTCAGCCCCCATTCTCAGACCCCCATTCTCAGCCCTCATTCTCAGCCCCCAATCTCAGCCCCCCATTCTCAGAACCCCATTCTCAGAACCCCATTCTCAGCCCCCCATTCTCGAACCCCCATTCTCAGCCCCCATTCTCAGACCCCCATTCTCTGCCCTCATTCTCAGCCCCCATTCTCAGCCCCCATTCTTAGACCCCCATTCTCAGCCCCCATTCTGAGCCCCCCCATTATCTGCCCCCATTCTCAGCCCCCATTCTCAGCCACCCCATTCTCACCCCCCCATTCTCAACCCCCATTCTCAGACCCCCATTCTCAGCCCCCCATTATCAGCCCCCATTCTCAGCCCCCCCTTTCTCAGCCCCCATTCTCAGCCCCCCCATTCTCAGCCCCCATTCTCAGCCCCCATTCTCACCCCCCATTCTCGGCCCCATTCTCAGCCCCCCCATTCTCAACCCCCATTCTCAGCCTCCATTCTCAGCCCCCATTCTCACCCCCATTCTCAGCCCCCATTCTCAGCCCCATTCTCAGCCCCATTCTCAGCCCCCATTCTCAGCGTGCCCCATTCTCAGACCCCCATTCTCAGCCCCCATTCTCAGACCCACATTCTCAGCGCCCCCCATTCTCAGAACCCCATTCTCAGCACCCATTCTCAGACCCCCATCCTCAGCGCCCCCATTCTCAGACCCCCATTCTCAGACACCCCATTCTCAGACCCTCATTCTCAGACCCCCCATTCTCAGCCCCCATTTCAGACCCCCCTTCTCAGACCCCCCATTGTCAGACCCCCATTCCCAGTGCCCCCTATTCTCAGACCCCCATTCTCAGAACCCCATTCACAGAACCCCCATTCTCAGACCCCATTCTCAGCCCCCCCATTCTCACCCCCCATTCTCAGCCCCCCCATTCTCACACCCCATTCTCAGCCCCCATTCTCAGCCCCCATTCTCAGCCCCATTCTCAGGCCCCATTCTCAGCCCCCATTCTCAGCCCCATTCTCAGCCACCCATTCTCAACCCCCATTCTCAGCCCCCATTCTCACCCCCCATTCTCAGACCCCCCGTTCTCAGCCCCATTCACAGTCCCCCATTCTCAGGCCCCCATTCTCAGGCCCCCCATTCTCAGCCCCCATTCTCAGCACCCCCCATTCTCACCCGCCATTCTCATCCCCCCCATTCTCAGACCCCCATTCTAAGACCCCCATTCTCAGAACCCCATTCTCAGAGCCCCCATTCTCGGACCCCCATTCTCAGAGCCCCCATTCTCAGACCCTCATTCTCAGCCCCCATTCTCAGACCCCCATTCTCACCCCCCATTCTCATCCCCCCATTCTTAGACCCCCCATTCCCAGACCCCATTCTCACCCCACATTCTCAGCCCCCCATTCTCAGCCCCCCCCATTCTCAGCCCCCCCCCATTCTCACCCCCCATTCTCAGACCCCCCATTCCCAGACCCCATTCTCACCCCCCATTCTCAGTCCCCCATTCTCAGAACCCCCATTCTCAGACCCCCATTCTCAGATCCCCCATTCTCAGACCCCCATTCTCAGACCCCCCATTCTCAGACCCCCCATTCTCAGCCCCCCCATTCTCACCCCCATTCTCAGCCCCCCATTCTCAGATCCCCCATTCTCAGACCCCCATTCTCAGACCCCCCATTCTCAGACCCCCCATTCTCTGACCCCCCATTCTCAGACCCCAATTCTCAGCCCCCCCATTCTCACCCCCATTCTCAGCCCCCATTCTCAGCCCCCCATTCTCAGACCCCCCATTCTCAGCCCCCCATTCTCACCCCCCATTCTCAGACCCCCCATTCTCAGACCCCCCATTCTCACACCCCCATTCTCACCCCCCATTCTCAGCCCCCCCCCCATTCTCACCCCCCATTCTCAGCCCCCATTCTCAGGCCCCCCATTCTCAGCCCCATTCTCAGACCCCCATTCTCAGACCCCATTCTCAGACCCCCATTCTCAGACCCCCCATTGTCAGACCCCCCATTGTCAGACCCCCCATTCTCAGCCCCCCCCATTCTCAGCCCCCATTCTCAGCCCCCATTCTCAGGCCCCCTATTCTCAGCCCCATTCATGCCCCCATTCTCAGTCCCCCATTCTCAGACCCCCATTCTCAGCCCCCCCATTCTCAGCCCCAATTCTCAGAACCCCATTCTCAGACCCCCATTCTCACCCCATTCTCAGACCCCATTCTCAGACCCCCCATTCTCAGCCCCATTCTCAGACCCCCATTCTCAGACCCCCATTCTCAGACCCCCATTCTCAGACCCCCATTCTCTGACCCCCATTCTCAGACCCCCCATTCTCAGACCCCCATTCTCAGACCCCCATTCTCAGCCCCCATTCTCAGGCCCCCTATTCTCAGCCCAATTCATGCCCCCATTCTCAGTCCCCCATTCTCAGACCCCCATTCTCAGCCCCCCCATTCTCAGCCCCAATTCTCAGAGCCCCATTCTCAGACCCCCATTCTCACCCCATTCTCAGACCCCATTCTCAGACCCCCCATTCTCAGCCCCATTCTCAGACCCCCATTCTCAGACCCCCATTCTCAGACCCCCATTCTCAGACCCCCATTCTCAGACCCCCATTCTCTGACCCCCATTCTCAGACCCCCCATTCTCAGACCCCCATTCTCAGACCCCTATTCTCACCCCCAATCTCAGACCCCCATTCTCAGACCCCTATTCTCATCCCCAATCTCAGACCCCCATTCTCAGCCCCCATTCTCAGACCCCCATTCTCAGACCCCCATTCTCAGACCCCCATTCTCACCCCCCATTCTCAGCCCCCCATTCTCAGAACCCCCATTCTCAGACCCCCATTCTCAGACCCCCCATTCTCAGACCCCCATTCTCAGACCCCCCATACTCAGACCCCCCATTCTCTGACCCCCCATTCTCAGACCCCCAATTCTCAGCCCCCCCATTCTCACCCCCATTCTCAGCCCCCATTCTCAGCCCCCCATTCTCAGAACCCCCATTCTCAGACCCCCATTCTCAGACCCCCCATTCTCAGACCCCCATTCTCAGACCCCCCATACTCAGACCCCCCATTCTCACCCCACATTCTCAGACCCCCCATTCTCAGCCCCCCCATTCTCAGACCCCCCATTCTCACCCCCCATTCTCACCCCCCATTCTCAGCCCCCATTCTCAGGCCCCCCATTCTCAGCCCCATTCTCAGCCCCCCATTCTCACCCCCCATTCTCAGCCCCCATTCTCAGACCCCCATTCTCAGACCCCCATTCTCAGAACCCCATTCTCAGACCCCCCATTGTCAGACCACCCATTCTCAGACCCCATTCTCAGACCCCCATTCTCAGACCCCCCATTGTCAGACCCCCCATTGTCAGACCCCCCATTCTCAGCCCCCCCCATTCTCAGCCCCCATTCTCAGGCCCCCTATTCTCAGCCCCATTCATGCCCCCATTCTCAGTCCCCCATTCTCAGACCCCCATTCTCAGCCCCCCCATTCTCAGCCCCAATTCTCAGAGCCCCATTCTCAGACCCCCATTCTCACCCCATTCTCAGACGCCATTCTCAGCCCCCCCATTCTCAGCCCCCCATTCTCTGACCCCCATTCTCCGACCCCTATTCTCACCCCCAATCTCAGACCCCCATTCTCAGACCCCTATTCTCATCCCCAATCTCAGACCCCCCATTCTCATCCCCATTCTCACCCCCCATTCTCAGACCCCCATTCTCAGCCCCCATTCTCAGACCCCCATTCTCAGACCCCCATTCTCAGACCCCCATTCTCAGACCCCCATTCTCAGACCCCCCATTCTCAGACCCCCATTCTCAGACCCCCCATACTCAGACCCCCCATTCTCTGACCCCCCATTCTCAGACCCTCATTCTCAGCCCCCATTCTCAGACCCCCCATTTTCAGCCCCCCATTCTCACCCCCCATTCTCAGACCCCCCATTCTCAGCCCCCCCCATTCTCAGACCCCCCATTCTCACCCCCCCATTCTCAGCCCCCATTCTCAGCCCCCCCATTCTCACCCCCCATTCTCATCCCCATTCTCACCCCCCATTCTCAGACCCCCATTCTCAGCCCCCATTCTCAGACCCCCATTCTCAGACCCCCATTCTCACCCCCCATTCTCAGCCCCCCATTCTCAGAACCCCCATTCTCAGACCCCCATTCTCAGACCCCCCATTCTCAGACCCCCAATTCTCAGCCCCCCCATTCTCACCCCCATTCTCAGCCCCCATTCTCAGACCCCCCATTTTCAGCCCCCCATTCTCACCCCCCATTCTCAGACCCCCCCATTCTCAGACCCCCCATTCTCACCCCCCATTCTCAGCCCCCATTCTCAGCCCCCCCATTCTCACCCCCCATTCTCAGGCCCCCCATTCTCAGCCCCATTCTCAGCCCCCCCATTCTCACCCCCCATTCTCAGCCCCCATTCTCAGACCCCCATTCTCAGACCCCCATTCTCAGAACCCCATTCTTAGACCCCCCATTGTCAGACCACCCATTCTCAGACCCCCCATTCTCAGACCCCCATTCTCAGCCCCCATTCTCATCCCCCATTCTCAACCCCCATTCTCAGCCCCCATTATCAGCCCCCATTCTCAGCCTCCATTCTCAGACCCCCATTCTCAGCCCCCATTCTCAACCCCCATTCTCAACCCCCATTCTCAGCCCCCATTCTCAGCCTCCATTCTCAGACCCACATTCTCAGACCCCACATTCTCAGGCCCCATTCTCAGCGCCCCCCATTCTCAGACCCCCCATTCTCAGACCCCCCATTCTCAGGCCCCCATTCTCAGACCCCCATTCTCATCCCCCATTCTCATCCCCCCCATTCTCAGACCCCCATTCTCAGACCCCAATTCTCACCCCATTCTCAGACCCCATTCTCAGACCCCCATTCTCACCCCCCATTCTCATCCCTCCCATCCTCATCCCCCCCATTCTCAGCCCCCATTCTAACCCCCCATTCTCAGGCCCCCATTCTCAGAACCCCATTCTCAGGCCCCCCATTCTCAGCCCCCATTCTCAGAACCCCATTCTCAGCCCCCCCATTCTCGAACCCCCATTCTCAGCACCCATTCTCAGACCCCCATTCTCAGCCCTCATTCTCAGCCCCCAATCTCAGCCCCCCATTCTCAGCCCCCCATTCTCAGAACCCCATTCTCAGCCCCCCCATTCTCGAACCCCCATTCTCAGCCCCCATTCTCAGACCCCCATTCTCAGCCCTCATTCTCAGCCCCCATTCTCAGCCCCCATTCTTAGACCCCCATTCTCAGCCCCCATTCTGAGCCCCCCCATTATCTGCCCCCATTCTCAGCCCCCCCATTCTCACCCCCCCATTCTCAACCCCCATTCTCAGCCCCCATTCTCAGCCCCCCCTTTCTCAGCCCCCATTCTCAGCCCCCATTCTCAGCCCCCCCCATTCTCACCCCCCATTCTCAGCCCCCATTCTCACCCCCCATTCTCGGCCCCATTCTCAGACCCCCATTCTCAGACCCACATTCTCAGCGCCCCCCATTCTCAGACCCCCATTCTCAGCACCCATTCTCAGACCCCCATCCTCAGCGCCCCCATTCCCAGACCCCCATTCTCAGACACCCCATTCTCAGACCCTCATTCTCAGACCCCCCATTCTCAGCCCCCATTTCAGACCCCCATTCTCAGACCCCCCATTGTCAGACCGCCATTCCCAGTGCCCCCCATTCTCAGACCCCCATTCTCAGAACCCCATTCACAGAACCCCCATTCTCAGACCCTCATTCTCAGCCCCCATTCTCAGCCCCCCCATTCTCAGCCCCCCCATTCTCACACCCCATTCTCAGCCCCCATTCTCAGCCCCCATTCTCAGCCCCATTCTCAGGCCCCATTCTCAGCCCCCATTCTCAGCCCCATTCTCAGCCACCCATTCTCAACCCCCATTCTCAGCCCCCATTCTCACCCCCCATTCTCAGACCCCCCGTTCTCAGCCCCATTCACAGTCCCCCATTCTCAGGCCCCCATTCTCACCCCCCATTTTCAGGCCCCCCATTCTCAGCCCCCATTCTCAGCACCCCCCATTCTCACCCCCCATTCTCATCCCCCCCATTCTCAGACCCCCATTCTAAGACCCCCATTCTCAGAACCCCATTCTCAGAGCCTCCATTCTCGGACCCCCATTCTCAGAGCCCCCATTCTCAGACCCTCATTCTCAGCCCCCATTCTCAGACCCCCATTCTCACCCCCCATTCTCATCCTCCCCTTTCTCAGACCCCCCATTCCCAGACCCCATTCTCACCCCACATTCTCAGCCCCCCCCATTCTCAGCCCCCCCATTCTCACCCCCCATTCTCAGACCCCCCATTCCCAGACCCCATTCTCACCCCCCATTCTCAGACCCCCCATTCTCAGGCCCCCATTCTCAGCCCCCTTTCTCAGACCCCCATTCTCAGACCCCCATTCTCAGACCCCCATTCTCACCCCCCATTCTCAGTCCCCCATTCTCAGATCCCCCATTCTCAGACCCCCATTCTCAGACCCCAATTCTCAGCCCCCCCATTCTCACCCCCATTCTCAGACCCTCATTCTCAGCCCCCTATTCTCAGCCCCCCCATTCTCAGCCCCCCATTCTCAGACCCCCCATTCTCACCCCCCCATTCTCACCCCCCATTCTCAGCCCCCCCCCATTCTCACCCCCCATTCTCAGCCCCCATTCTCAGGCCCCCCATTCTCAGCCCCATTCTCAGCCCCCCCATTCTCACCCCCCATTCTCAGCCCCCATTCTCAGACCCCCATTCTCAGACCCCCATTCTCAGACCCCATTCTCAGACCCCCATTCTCAGACCCCCCATTGTCAGACCCCCCATTGTCAGACCCCCCATTCTCAGCCCCCCCCATTCTCAGCCCCATTCTCAGCCCCCATTCTCAGTCCCCCATTCTCAGCCCCCCCCATTCTCAGCCCCAATTCTCAGAGCCCCATTCTCAGACCCCCATTCTCACCCCATTCTCAGCCCCCATTCTCAGACCCCCCATTCTCAGCCCCATTCTCAGACCCCCATTCTCAGACCCCCATTCTCAGACCCCCATTCTCAGACCCCCATTCTCTGACCCCCCATTCTCAGACCCCCATTCTCAGACCCCTATTCTCACCCCCAATCTCAGACCCCCATTCTCAGACCCCTATTCTCATCCCCAATCTCAGACCCCCCATTCTCATCCCCATTCTCACCCCCCATTCTCAGCCCCCCATTCTCAGCCCCCCATTCTCAGCCCCCCATTCTCAGCCCCCCATTCTCAGACCCCCATTCTCAGACCCCCCATTCTCAGACCCCCATTCTCAGACCCCTATTCTCAGACCCCTATTCTCACCCCCCAATCTCAGACCCCCATTCTCAGACCCCTATTCTCACCCCCCCAATCTCAGACCCCCCATTCTCAGCCCCCAATTACTGCCCATTCACAGACACCCCCCATTCACTGCCCCATATTCTCAGGCCCCTGTTCTCAGGCCCCACAGTGATCTCATAAAGTCATAGAGTTATACAGCGCAGAAAGAGGCCCTTTGGCCCATCGTGTCCATGCCGGCACCAAGCCCTATCTATTCTAATCCCATTTTCCAGCACTTGGTCCGTAGCCTTGTATGCTATGGCGTTTCAAGTGCTCATCTAAATGCTTCTTGAATGTTGTGAGGGTTCCTTCCTCTACCACCCTTTCAGGCAGTGAGTTCCAGATTCCAACCACCCTCTGGGTGAAAAAGTTTTTCCTCAAATCCCCTCTAAACCTCCTGCCCCTTACCTTGAAACTATGCCCCCTGGTTACTAACCCCTCTACTAAGGGGAAAAGTTCCTTTCTATCTACCCTATCTATGCCCCTCATAATTTTGTACACCTCAATCAGGTCCCCCCTCAGCCTTCTCTGCTCTAAGGAAAACAACTCCAGCCTGTCCAGTCTCTCTTCATAGCTGAGGCGCTGCAGCCCAGGTAACATCCTGGTGAATCTCCTCTGCACCCTCTCCAATGCATTCACATCCTTCCTATAGTGTGGTGACCAGAACTGCACACAGTACTCCAGCTGTGGCCTAACTAGCGTTTTGTACATCTCCATCATAACCTCCCTGCTCTTATATTCTATGCCTCGGCTAATGAAGGCAAGTATCCCATATGCCTTTTTAACCACCTTATCTACCTGTCCTGCTGCCTTCAGGGATCTATGTACATGCACACCAAGATGTGCATCACCTCACACTTTTCAGGGTTAAATTCCATTTGCCACTGTTCTGCCCATCTGACCAACCTATCTATATCGTCCTGTAGCCTGAGGCTTCCTCCTCGCTATTTACTACTCCACCAATTTTCGTGTCATCTGCGAACTTACTGATCATACCTCCTACATTCATATCTAAATCATTAACGTACACTACAAACAGCAAAGGACCCAGCACTGATTCCTGCGGTACACCACTGGACATAGGCTTCCAGTCACAAAAACAACCTTCGACCATCACCCTCTGCTTCCTGCCACTAAGCCAATTTTGGATCCAATGTGCCAAGTTGCCCTGGATCCCATGGGCTCTTACCTTCTTGACCAGTCTCCCATGCGGGACTTTGTCAAAAGCCTTACTGAAGTCCATGTAGACTACATCAACTGCACTACCCTCATCCACGCACCTAGTCACCCCATCGAAAAATTAAATCAAATTGGTCAGACATGATCTCCCCCTGACAAAGCCATGCTGACTATTCTTGATTAATCCTTGCCTCTCCAAGTGGAGACTAATTCTGTCCTTCAGAATTTTTTCCAATAATTTCCCTACCACCGATGTCAAGCTCACTGGCCTGTAATTCCCTGTCCTATCCCTAATACCCTTCTTGAATAATGGTACTACGTTAGCTGTTCTCCAGTCCTCTGGCACATCCCCTGTGGCCAGAGAGGTTCTGAAAATTTGTGTCAGAGCCCCTGCAATCCCCTCCCTTGCCTCACACAGCAGCCTGGGATACATCTCATCTGGGCCTGGGGATTTATCCACTTTTAAGCCCGCTAAAACCGCTAGTATCTCCTCCCTCTCAATACTAATTTGTTCAAGTATATCACAATCCCCCTGCCTGATTTCTATGCCTACATCGTCCTTCTCCATAGTGAACACAAATGCAAAATATTCATTTAAAACCTCACCTACATCTTCCGGCTCTACACACAGATTGCCACTTTGGTCCCTAATTGGCCCTACTCTTTCCCTGGTTATCCTCTTGCCCTTAATATACTTATAAAACACCTTGGGATTTTCCTTTATTTTGCCTGCCAGTGTTATTTCATGCCCCCTCTTCGCTCTCCTAATTTCTTTTTTAAGTATCCCCCTGCACTTTCTATACTCCTCTAGGGCGTCCACTGTTTTTAGTCCTTTGTATCTGCCAAAAGCCTCCCTTTTTTTCCTAATCCATTCTTGTATATCCCTTGACATCCAGGGTTCCCTGGGCTTGTTGGTCCCACCCTTGACCTTTACGGGAACATATTGCCGTTGTACTCTCTCTATTTCCTTTCTGAAAGACTCCCATTGCTCCGATGTGGATTTTCCTTCAAGTAGCTGATCCCAGTCCACATTGGCCAGATCCTGCCTTATCATATTAAAATCGGCCTTCCCCCAATTTAGAACCTTTATTTCTGGTCCATCTTTGTCCTTTTCCATGACTACCATAAATCTCACTGAATTATGGTCACTGTCACCAAAATGCTCTCCTAGTAACACTTCTACCACTTGCCCGGCCACATTCCCTAGAATTAGGTCCAGTACCGCCCCCTCTCTTGTAGGACTTTCTACATGCTGGCTAAAAAAGCTCTCTTGGATGCACTTTAAGAATTCTGCACACTCTGACTATCCCAGTTAATATTGGGGAAGTTGAAATCCCCTACTATTATTACCCTATTATTTCTACACTTCTCTGAGATTTGCCTACATATCTGTTCCTCTATCTCCCCCTGACTGTTTGGGGGCCTATAGTACACTCCCAGCAAAGTGCTTGGCCCCTTTTTGCTTTTAAGTTCTACCCATATGGCCTCATTAGAGGAACCTGCTAAGATATCATCCCTCCTTACAGCAGTAATTGACTCCTTGACTAATATTGCGACACCCCCTCCTCTTTTACACCCCCCTCTGTCTCGCCTGAAGATTCTATACCCCGGAATATTGAGCTGCCAGTCCTGCCCCTCCCTCAACCATGTCTCCGTGATAGCAACAATATCATACTCCCACGTGTTCATCAACACCTTCAATTCATCTGCCTTACTCGCAAGTCTCCTTGCATTAATATAAATGCCACCCAGCCTTGCCATACTCCCTTGTGCCGTTGCATATTTGCTCTGCCTTCCAGGCTGACTTGTTTTTTCCTCTATATTTGGCTGTGCATCACCTCCTACTATAGCTCCACTCCATATCCCAGCCCCCTGCCAAGTTAGTTTAAACCCCCCCCAACAGTACTAGCAAACATTCCCGCAAGGATGTTGGTCCCGTTCCGGTTCAGGTGCAACCCGTCCGACTTGTATAGGCCCCACCTTCCCCAGAAGCAGACCCAGTGATCCAGGAAACTAAAGCCCTCCCTCCTGCACCAACTCTTTAGCCACGCATTCATCTGCTCTATCCTCCTATTCCTATACTCACTAGCACGTGGCACCGGGAGTAATCCAGAGATTACAACCTTTGAGGTCCTGCTTTTTAATCTGCTACCTAGCTCCCTAAATTCTTGTTGCAGGACCTCATCCCTCTTTCTACCCATGTCGTTGGTACCAATGTGAACCACGACCTCTGACTGTTCACCCTCCCCCTTTAGAATGCCCTGCAGCCGTTCAGTGGCATCCTTGACCCTGGCACCAGGGAGGCAACATACCATCCTGGAGTCATGTCTGCGGCCACGGAAACGCCTCTGTTCCCCTTACGATAGAATCCCCTATCACTATTGCTCTCCCACTCTTTTTCCTCCCCAGTAGGGAGCAGCACTCCCAATTCCAATTTACACACAGCAAGATGCCACAAACAGTGAAGTGATAATGACCAGATGTTTTAGTGTTGTTGGTTGAGGGTGGAATATTGGCCAGGACACCGGGGAGAGCTCCCCTGCGATTATCATCTTTCCTCTCTCCCTTACTTTGCCTCCTTACTTCTCCCTGAGTTGGGGGAAATACTTTTGCAATGCAAAGCGACTGTGTCCCTCCACCAGTTTGGAGATTCACACGAACTTAACCCCTCAGAAAGTCTGGGGGCAGTAAATTTCCTCACGCCTGAAAACCAGAGGCTGCGCGTGCTGTGAGCGCCAGAAGAGGCCGGCCCAACGATCTGGCCCAAGGACCACCCAAAATTGGTCCTCATCCGAATGATTCGGGCCAGTCACCCCTCCAGAGGCCGCTCGCTGCTCCGGTGCCCTGCAATTTGGGCCGCCTGCCTCGCTGGCAGAGGCCCTGAGGTATGTCCTGGGCGGAGGGGGTAGGAGAACAGGCACAATGAGGTCCCATTTCTCCCCCTACTCATCATTCAGAGCATGTCTTTCTGAGGAGGGATTGGTATACATTCAGCCAGCAGGTGGCAGCATTGCTTGCATTGTGTTTATATATAACGGGGCAAAATTGGGCTCGGAAGCACCCGTTTTTTTGGGCGCTATGAGGCCTCTTAAACTACCAAAATGGCGTCTGCGACATGCCGCTCACTTCCTATGGAATGTGCGTCAGACGCCATATTTGTAAAGGGGTTAGCGCGCGCACACCTATCGACCGCCGGCAGCAAGCAACAGTAAGACAGATCATGACGTCAATCAGTGTGTAAGACTGATTTGACACCAGTGTCACCATTTTGAAGCTCCTCGCTCCAGCCTACGCCCTGTCTTAACCTCGCACAGCTGAACACGTGATCAACGGCATGAAGGACCTCCCCACCAGTGCTACTTAACATAGAAACATAGAAACATAGAAGATAGGAGCAGGAGTAGGCCATTCGGCCCTTCGAGCCTGCTCCGCCATTCAATGAGATCATGGCTGATCATCCAAATTCAGTACCCTGTCCCTGCCTTCTCCCCATATCCCTTGATCCCTTTAGCCTTAAGAAATATATCTAACTCCTTCTTGAATATATTTAATGAACTGGCCTCTACTGCCTTCTGTGGCAGAGAATTCCACAGGTTCACCACTCTCTGGGTGAAGAAATTCCTCCTCATTTCAGCCCTAAAAGGCCTACCCCTTATCCTTAGACTATGACCCCTGGTTCTGGACTCCCCGACCATCGGGAACATCCTTCCAGCATCTAGTCTGTCCAGGCCTGACAGAATTTTATAGGTTTCGATGAGATCCCCTCTCAATCTTCTAAACTCCAGTGAGCATAAGCCCAATCGACACAATCTCTCCTCATATGTCATTCCTGCCATCCCAGGTATCAGCCTGGTGAATCTTCGCTGAACTGCCTCCATGGCAAGAACACCCTTCCTCAGATAAGGTGACCAAAACTGCACACAATACTCGAGGTGCGGTCTCACCAAGGCCCTGTACAACTGTAGCAAGACATCCTTGTTCCTGTACTCGAACCCTCTTGCTACGAAGGCCAACATACCATTTGCCTTCTTAACCGTCTGCTGCCTGGGATCATGAACTACTTACAGGTTAGTTGCTGGATTATTTCTTCTGACTGTTGCTGCAGTTCTACGTGTTTTTGGTGAGCTTTTGCATACTTGTTAAAAGTTTCAATAATCTACAGGGAGTGTAGATTCTGCCTGGTGCTGAAGTACTTTATTGGTAACTTAAAGGCTTGTGCTCAAACCAGTTGCTCCCAGCCATGGGTGGCCTGGTAGGCCTTCCTCTTGGAATTGAGCATGACTGGGAGAATGAAGAGAGGCCACGCAGAGCAGGACAAGCTGCTAGAAGAGGGAGGAGGAGGAGGAGAAGGGCTCTCAGCAGGAGGCCATATCCAGAGGGCCGAGGGTGAAGAGCAGGGCAGTGGGACTAATTGAATAGCTCTTTCAAAGAGCCGGCACCAGCACGATGGGCCGAATGGCCTCTTTCTCTGCTGTAGGATTCTATGATTCCATGATAAATAAGGCCAATGTTTTTTTCCACAAATTCCCAAATGCTTGGCTATTTCTTCCACACATTTTCTCCCACAACACCTGTTTATGATCTATTGTAGCTTTTCATGACATCATTGGCTACGAGTCCTAGTTTGTACAAGTACCAAATTTACAAGCCTGCTACACAGTTAAAGAGTAGGAAAAAGGCATTTTATTGGGAATGAAGATTGTAGAGAATTTTAGAATGTTTTTAGGGAGGTGGGGAATGCACTTGTGTCCTTAAAACAAGGGCTCAAGAGGTGGATCAATTGATGAATGCAAGTCTTTCTTTTGTCTGGTGAGGGAGGGATGTGTGCGGTAGAACGATCAATCCTAGAATCCTAAATGCTCCAGAATTTCTTTGGTTCTGATACTAAAGATGCATTTGATTGCATATTTGGAAACATATTTGCTTCTAGTTTTGGAGAGTGAAAGTTTGAGTTAATCATATTTGCAGAAAACTGGAAGGAAATGAGCAACAGTTGTGTTTTGATGCAAGACATCCCCAGCAAAAATGACTCACTCTTGTGAACTGCAGTTTGCTTAACTGGATCCAGTGGGACCTTGTCTGCTATTTATGAGCAATTAGGATGGCTAACGTCAGACTTACACTTTGCCGTCAGACTTACACTTTGCTACATCTGAAAGCTGTTTGGCAATGTACAATATCACATTCTTTGGTGTATTGAAACGGAGTTCAGTGCATGTCTGCATTCTGCTGGGTGGGAGCAATAAGTTTCCTGCATATCCAAGTTCGACTAAACACGCAAAAATACCAGGCAATTATGTTCAGGTGGGAGAGCGATGATTGTATTAAACTTGTCTCTAGTACTTCAAACCCCACAGACTTATCAAATGAAGCATGTTAAAATCCTTGCGTGCAGCCGGGAAAGTAACACCCATTTTCACCTTTGAAACTTCAGCATTCTGTCTTTATAGCCCTCTGTGCACGATGCAGCAGATCTGAACCCTCTCAGTACTCCGCACCCTTTGGAACTCTCGGCCTTTCTATGGCATCGGGTCTGAGGCAGGGAGTAGCTCAACATTCCAAAGCCGAATATTATGAGTTGGAAACTTAAACCGTGCCTGAAACCAAGTCTTTTGAATTCTCTTTTATTACTTTGAAGCTCTCAAAGGTTTCCCCTGGCTTGTCAAAGATTGCCCCTCTTGGGGGCGGGGTGCAGAGCTCACAGGATGCCTGTGTGCACACGCACTGGTTACCCAGCCTGATCTATGTTTACATGGAGCTGAATATTACAATTTCCAGATTTTTCAGAGATGGTTCAGATGGGCTAAACAGCATCCGAATGGGTTGCATTATTTCTACATTTAAAGTCGAAACCACCTTTTAATCAAGTAACTATGATTTCACTGTTAATGTACGTGCAATGTGACTTCCTCCCTTCTTTAAATGCATTTTGCTTTCTTCCATTTTTTTTGGCGTCCCATAACGCGTCTTCTTTATCTGTCTGCATCTCCCCTCTGAGTCAGAAGGTCGTGGGTTCAAGCTCCACTCCACAGACTTGAGCACACAAGCTAGGCTGGCACCTCAGTGCAGTACTGCGGGAGCACTGCGCTGTCAGGGGTGTCGTCTTTCGGATGAGACGTTAAACTGAGGCCCCTCTACCCGCTCAGATGGAGGTAAAAGATCCCACGGCACTATTTCGAAGAGGAGCAGGGGAGTTCTCCCCGGTGTCCTGGGGCCAATATTTATCCCTCAATCAACATCACTAAAAACAGATTATCTGGTCATTATCACATTGCTATTTGTGGGAGCTTGCTGTGCGCAAATTGGCTGCCGCATTTCCCACGTTACAACAGTGACCACACTTCAAAAGTACTTCATTAGCTAAAGCGCTTGGGGACGTCTGGTGGTCGTAAAAGGCGCTATAGAAATGCAAGTCTTTCTTTCTTTCTTATTGTTTATATTCCTGCACCTCACCCTGCACAATACTCTCTAAATGGGTCCAGAGCATAGCTCCGCAATACCTCACTGTGTGACACCCACCCGCTAAGTAGGTGATGCTCGGGAGATCGCCCATGGAAATCGCTGGCGTACGGACCAAAGCTGGAGATATTTGACCCGATGCAGGTGGGGAAAATACATTGTTCTCTCTCTATGCTGTAGTTTGTGGCTCTTCCTCTGACTCTTTTCCATTAGCTCAGGGGCTCTCGGGCTGATTTACTTTCTTCACACTGTTCCTTCTTTATGAGTAATCTTCACCACTCGGAATCCAACTTCATCCATTCGTTTTTCTGGTGATTCCACTCTATCAGATCACACACGCTCCATTCTCTCAACCTCTAGTCCTCTTCAAGTCCAATGGCTGAATCCCTGCGCCTTGATCTCCTCCAAGCCTTTCAAAGGAGGCCATGAAAATGATGTATCAGCTTTTCATTTTTCTTGTAAGTTTAACCAATAACTACTACCTGCTATCTTTGGTGGTTCTGTCCTTAGTATTCCGTCTCCTCACCATCCCCTCTGTTCCCAAATGGAACTCCATCTCTTTCAAAGCTAACACTGCCTCCAAAAATTCCACTTTCCTCTCCCATGTTAAACACTGACTTCCACGTCACAGTTGGAATTGGATGTCCATTCAAGACTTGAAAACTGCTCTTCCAGCACCTCAATCTCGTTCTTTTAACCTCCAATTCTCTCTTCATCTAAACTTCCCTTTCCATTATTTTGTTCATCAATACCCCGATGACCAATCAATCTCCCCTCAACTTTCCTCTCTTGTTCCTTTTAGGCTCCAAATATGCCCAACACGTTCGTCCTCTCCCTCACTGTGTTGAACTGAAGACTCTGTACACAGCCTGTTACACTAACTCATTCATTCCTAGGACCTCAGCACTATCGAGCTCCTCACCGCCCTCATTCTTTCCCTTTTCCAACAATGAACTCATTGTTCATGTAACTCATGAGAGGCCACAGTTGCAGTACTGGGTCCAGTTTTAGTTCATCAGTTGGATGATTTATCTGCGAGAAAGTGAGATTGAAGGATGTGGGGATAGATTTAAGCCTGGGTGATTAAATAGTTATGGGATACCCGGGTGCCTTTGTTTGAGGATGGGTGTTCTTGCTTATAAGTTTATAAGTTGCTCCTCAAAATAACAGGATTCAAAGCATTTACTGACATTCAGAGGAATTACGCATCCAGTAGTGACTATTTATGACAATAATTATACACACTCTTATGGCAATAGATTTATTGGAGAATTCAAACATGTTATAATTTTGAGCTTGAGGATTTTCAAGGCTTATCAGACCTCGTCAAGTTCTAAGGTACCTCTCCTAATGCACACTCTCCTATACCTTTTTCTCAATCTTGCTATGTAAGAATTCACGGGGATAAATTTGGTTGCTTTGCGCGTCCCGTTAACGCCCTAAGAGGGCGTAAATCAACTAGTGCCCGGGCGCTGCACCACTAACGCCTCCTGTGAAATTCAGCGAGAGGTTAGCAGCAGCGGTAACCGTTAGCGCCCCATGGCGCTGCGCCCCGGCCGCGATCTTCGGTAGCGCCCCCTGACTTACCGCTGGACGCTATGTCCGACGGGGTCAGGGGGGCCTACCTGCGGTCGGGGCGACGTTAATTAAAGGCGAGGTGTCGGGCGGCCATTTTTGTTGCTGGCCACCTGCCAGCACTGGCCCCCGTTGCTGTCCTCGGCCTCCTCTGCAGCTCCCCCCCCCCCCCGCAGAGTGCCAGCTGCGCTCTGTGAGCCTGGCACATCTCTTCAGTGCCGGGCTCTTTTGCCAGCACTCCGATCCCTGGTGGCCCAGCTGGGCGCCGGGACGTGCTGCGCCAGGCCCCTCCCCTTTAAGAAGGGGAGGAAGGCCTGCAGCACCATGGTGCGACGTGCCGCAGCGCCACATCGCGTTGCGATATTCCCTCGCAGCGCCCCAAGGGGGAGGCGGGGCACTTCCAGTAGCGCCCCACTTCCCTCTTGGGGTGCTACCATTCAATTTAGGCTGCGGGGGCGCCAAAAGTAGCGCCCTGGTGAAGTTAGTGCCCCAAAGGGGGCGTGACTCAATTTTTCCCCCCCACATGATTCATAGCATTACCTCGTTCAATTAGCTGTTTACCTTGTCCCTTATCAATTATAACTTCCTAAACTTTGACTGAACTGTCAATCAAATTGAGAGAGTTACAGATAGATTAATGAACAAGGGTCCCCTACAAGTGATGCTATCATTCCTTACACAGATGTATTCACCGGGGAGAACGCTCCTGCTCTTCTTCGAAAAGTGCCCTGGGATCTTGGATGTCTGCTCAGAGCGGACAGGGCCTTGGTTTACTGTCTCGCCTGAATGGCCGCACCTCATCCTGAGTCCTGAGCCCTGCCCTGGAGCCTCAGCCTAGACTGTGCACATAAAGAGCTGGAGTGGGACTTGAACCCACAACCTTCTGACTGACTCAGTGGTGAGAGAGCTGCCCAGTGAGCCAAGGCTGACACTTCTGGCTGGCCCAGATGTTAACCTATAGGGTACAAGTGCTTAACACATTTGTCTGAAATTCCTCCCTGCTATTGTAGCACAGGCGTTAACCCATTCAAGGGTTCATGCGCTAGTCTCCCACGGGGAATGTCAAGTGCCACGTGTTCTCTGTTTCAGTTACTTTTATATAAAGCCTCTATTTGCCAGAAGTTTACTTACAAGTTTAAATCTGTAGCAATATTGTCCCAACTTTCTTGTGGCAGTCGATTAGGTTCCGATCAGGCACAGGGATTCCTGAGCTTTGATTCCTTGCACAACAAAGGGCAGTTTAAACACAGGAATGTGAGTTCAACAAAAGCAATAATGTAATTGTTTAGCACACAAACGCTGTATTGTCTGGGTTTAATCTGTCAAGGCCATTTCTTGGCTTATTGTAGCAACAGAGTAGCAAACTGTGACAAAATTCTTTTAGCTTAAATGTCATGCCAGGGTTTACGATTAGAATAAACCCGTTTACAGCCTTTGGTTGAAATAATCACAAACATGTATTCCCAAGAGCCAGTGTAAGTCAATGAGAGAGGGCAGCCACACATCAGTTTTAGTGTCACCTTGACAGAACTAGTCCACAGATCCTGGTTAGTGTTAGATCCGTGATTCTGAGAGTATGCTGTTTTTCAATAATCACACGGATGCTGTACATTAACAATAAACAGGTATTTACTGGAGGAGGGTAGTCTCAAGACTGGGGGTACAGAGGCATGCTCAAGGCTTATATACAGGTGTGGTCACTGCCGGTACTACAGTATACAGGAGCTGTAAAAGTAGTTCTGTCTTAAAGGCACATACACTACAATTCCTCCCCTTTTAGATTAGTAGTACCCCTAATATTCAAATAACAATTAACATTTCAACATGTACATTAAACAACAAAAGTCCATTTATAGATTCAGTCTTTGGGGCGGCTTCCTGACCCTTTCGGGATAGCGCCTTTCCGGAGGTTCTTGTTCTTGGTGCAGAGGCGATTCTGACCCCTTTTCATCGGGTAGTTCATCGGGTTCCACTGCTACTGGGTCTGAGGTAGATGCTACCGGTATGTTGGGTTCATCCCCAGGTACTCAAGACATGGGGTTGACGCGTTCCTGTGACGCTAAGATCTGATCGACGTGGCATCTCACAATGTTCTCCCCGACATCCACTGTGTACATTAATGGCCCCTGCCTTGTACATATCGTTCCGGGTTGCCATTTCTCTGTTCGATAGTCACGGGCCAAGACTGGTTGCCCTACATTGAAGCTCCTTGTCGACTTCTCATTGATGTGCTGGAATTGTTTGTCCTCAACATATTTTCGCACATTTGGTCTGAGCAAGTCCAGACGAGATCTCAACCTTCGGTTAAAGAACATCATGGCCGGGGTCTGGTTGGTAACTGCATGTGTCACATTTCGGTAGGCTAATAAGAAATTGTCCATCTTATGCTGTAGTGGAATTTCACCGACGCACATGGCCTTTATCGCCTTCTTAAAGGTTTGTACGAACCTCTCAGCCAATCCATTTGTGGCTGGATGATACGGGGCGGATGTGTAATGCCTTACCCCATTCCTTCTCATAAATTTTTGGAACTCGCTGGACACAAACTGTGGTCCATTATCAGAGCAAATCTGCTCTGGCAAACCATTTCTGGCAAATATGGTCCATAGGACTGCAATCGTTTTCTCTGTAGTGGTTGAAGACATTTTTATCACCTCAGGCCACTTTGAATGAGCATCCACTGCTATTAAGAACATTGGCCTAGAAATTAGCTATAGCCCCGCCAGCTCGCTGACGGCCAGAATTTACCGCTGGGCGCGGAGCCACTCGCGCCCAGCCGATATTCAGTTTCAGCGCCCAAAGTCGAGGACGGCCGCTGTTCAAGGGTGTGGCCGCCCCCGCTTGGGGCGCTGAAACTGAATATCGGCGCGCTAGTGGCCGCAGCGCCACCCGCAGCGGAGCGGCAGGCTGCGGTACTGCAGGCCTTCCTCCCTCTCTTAAGGGGGAGGTGCCTGCAACAGCCGGAGCCCCGATCGCAAGTGCCGGCAAAAGAGCCCGGCACAACGGAGAAGTGCCGGGCTCCCGGAAACCAGCCGGCAATGCCACGGGGGGGGGGGGGGGGCTGGTGGAGGAGGCCGGGGAAGGAGGTGCGGGCAGGCGGCCGCCGAAAAAGCGGCCGGCCGCACCTCCACCTTAAAGCGCCCCACTAAGGCTGCTGTACGGACCCGGTCTCCGAATGTTATTAGCGGCCGCCATGGAAGAGGCGGCCGCTACTGAAGATGGGGATCGGGCCGGTGTCGGGGCGGTACCGGGGCGCTGCGCACACCGATGACGTCATCGGTGGCGGCGCAGCGCTAACGGCTACCGCCGCAATTAGCGCGTCAATGAAGTTCGCCCAAAGTTTGCAGACTGGCGCAGAAGCCCTCTTTGGGCGGTAACTGGGCGCAAAGCCCACTGAATTTCTAGGCCATTGAGTCCATGAATGGACCAGCAAAATCAATATGCACCCGTTGCCATGGAGAGGAGGGCCACTCCCATGGGTGTAGAGGGGCATGTGGTGGTGCATTTTGGACCTTCTGGCATCCTAAGCAGCTCTTAGTTAGGTCTTCGATTTGTTGATCGATTCCCGGCCACCACACATAAGCCCTAGCAAGGCTTTTCATTTTCACTCCTCCCAGATGACCTTCATGTAGCTCATTTAGCACTCTCTCCCTTAACTTGGATGGAATCACCACTCTGGATCCACACATCACTGTCCCCTGGCATACTGACAGCTGTTTTCTTCTGGATGAGAATGCTGGCAACAGTGAGTCGCCATGAGTTGGCCATCCCCTCACCGTCAATTCATATACCCGAGACAGCATCGGATCATTGCGGGTCTCCTTCTCTATATCCGCGTTCGTTACTGGCAATCATTCAATTATTGACGAATAAAATATCTCGATAGGGTCCACTGCTGGTGCTTCCTCCACAGTAGGCAGTGGCAGGCGCAATAGCCCATCAGCGTTCCCATGCTGTTTCGTGCCTTTATATTCTATTTCATATTGATTCGTTCCTAGAAACAGGGACCATCTTTGCAACCGCTGTGCAGTCATCACTGGAATGCCCTTCTTAGGATTAAAGATGGAGACAAGTGGTTGGTGGTCAGTCAGCAAGGTGAACTTCTGCCCATGCAGATAGTGGTTGAATTTTTTTACTCCCCATACTAGGCTGAGGGCCTCCCTGTCAATCTGGGCGTAGTTGCGCTCGGCTGAGGTTAGTGACCGAGACGCAAAGGCTACTGGCCTCTCCAACCCGTCAGGGAATTTATGCGACAGCACCGCTCCAATATCATAGGGTGATGCATCACATGCCAAACGAATTGGTAGTGCTGGGTTGAAATGAGCCAACACCTCTTTTGATGTGATCAATTCTTTACACGTCTGGAAAGCTCGTCTACGTTTGTCATCCCACTTCCATGGTACCCCTGTTTGCAGTAGGGTGTTCAGTGGGTGTAATACCGTAGAAAAATTTGGTAAGAACTTGTGGTAGTAGTTTACCAGCCCGAGGAACGACCTCAGTTGTGACACATTTTCCGGTGCTGGAACCTTGACTACTGCCTCAATCTTGTCAGGGGACTTATGTAACCCCTCTTCATCGATGACGTGGCCACAATACGAGATCTGTTTCTGGAAAAACTCGCACTTGTGGCGATTAGCTCGTAGCCCATACTCCTTTAATCTGGTGAGCACCTTCTCCAAGTTGGCGAGGTGATCACCGTCATTTTCGCCCGTGACCAAGATGTCGTCCAAATAACACTGGGTCCCTGAAATCCCTTGCAGGACCTGATCCATCGCCCTTTGCCAGATAGCCGGAGCCGAGGCTACTCCAAACACCAGCCGGTTGTATTGATAGAGACCTTTATGAGTGTTGATCGTAAGGTATTGTTTCGAAGCTTCTTCTACCTCCATTTGCAAGTACGCCTGGGCTAGATCAATTTTGGTGAAGCGTTTACCTCCAGATAGCGAGGTGAAAATATCCTCAATTCGTGGAAGCAGATATTGTACCGTGTGAAGGACTGGGTTCACTGTCACCTTAAAATCCCCACAGATGCGGACCTTCTTTGGTTCCCCAGGCGTATTACTCAACGACCTCTTCATTACAGGAATGATGGGTGTAGCCCACTCGCTCCAGTCCACTTTGGACAGTACTCCTGAATGTTCCAACCCTTCCAGCTCTGCTTCAACAGCTGGTCTGATCGCATAAGGCACTGGTCTGGCCTTCAGAAACTTTGGGCTTGCATTTTCCTCTATTTTAATCATTGCTGTTATTCCTTTTAGTGTTCCTAGTCCCTCCTGGAACACTTCTTTTGCGTCAGTTAGCATTTTTGACAGTCGTCCAGGTGTGACGTTGTCATCCTTTTTGGCCTCAACCTTCAGTGCCTGTATGGAATGCCAATCTAATTGTATCTTCCGGATCCATTCACGTCCTAGCAGTGGTGGTCCTCCATCTGGCAATACATATATATCCATTTTAGGTATTTCCTGGCCTTTATATGTCACTTTCACCCTTAGTTTTCCTTTGGGGTAGACTTTTTGCCCCGTATACGTCTTCAAGACAATCTCTGTAGCTTTCAAGGGTATGTGTGAAAATAGCTGCTTGTAGTCTCTTTGATTTATGACTGTTAGCGCTGACCCTGTGTCCAATTCCATTTTCACTTGGACTTCGTCTATCTTGAGTGTAACCCAGATAGTCTGGTGATCCTCCATTTCTGTTACCTTATGTAGTTTCAGACAACCCAGCTCCTTGATTCCGGAGTCTGTGTCACTTTTCTGTTCGTCTGAACCACTGTCCATCACCTGGTGTACCTTTTTGTACTTCTCCTGTGGAGATTTCTTACTGTTGGTTTTCTTCCCAGACCTGCAGACTCTTGCTATGTGTCCTGCTTTCCCACACTGTCTGCACACTTGGTCCTTGAACCAACAATCTTTCTGGTCATGTGTTGTTCTGCCACAGCGATAGCACTTCCCTGTTCCATAGGACATTTCATTGGTGCCATATTCTTGCGGTCTCCGTTGTATCTCTGCAGCGCCCCTTGCGGCTGCTTCGTGTGATACTGCCATACTGAAAGCTTTGTCCAGCGTAAGGTCCTTTTCTGATAGAAGCCGTTTCTGGGTTCCTTCACTTTGTAGCCCACACACAAACTTGTCCCTTAACGTATCTGCTAGTCCCGCTCCAAACTGGCAGTGTTTCGATAGCTTGCGCAGTTCCGTTAGGTACTCAGCATTGCTTTCGTCTTTGTGTTGGTTCCTTTTATGAAACTTAAATCGTTCTGCTATCAGCAGCGGTGTGGGGTTTAAGTGGTCCTGTAGGATTTCTACTATGCTTTCAAAATTCTTGTTTACCGGCTTCTCTGGGGTTATTAGATTTCACAGTAACCCATAAGTTTTTGCACCCATGGAATTTAACAGAACCAGTGCTTTATTAGCATCTGGCACTTCATTCGCCCTGCAGTACACCTCAAGACGTTCCATATATGTCGCCCAATCTTCGACTTCATTGTCGAACGTAGAGATACTGCCACTCTTCGGCATCCTTGGGTGTGAGTTAACTGTCAAAAATGGCGCCTCCCGCGCTTCCCCTTCTTCTCTGCTGGCACAAAATGGCATCTCCCGCACTTTCCTTCCTTCCCTCGCTCGCCCTTCTTCTCCGCTGCGGCTTCTAAAAATGGCGTCTCCCGCGCTCCCCTTTCTTCGACCCGCGGACCCTGTTCAGCCCGTGAGCCCTGGCTGTGCTCTGCGCGTTCTTCTTTTTATATTTTTCGACGCCGCTCAGTCTAGAACCCGACTGTTTCTCTACCCTCTGTCTCTCCGGTTTGTTTTCTTTTTCTCGACGCCGCTCGGTGTTCAACCCCCGGCTGCGCCCTGCGCTCTTCACCCTCTGTCTTACCCCGTCGATGCTGCTCGGCTTTCTCTCCGTCGTCGGTCAGCTCCAGCCGCCGCTGCTCGGGAAGGGTCTGCGCTGGACCTGTCGTCGGTCTCTTGCTGCTCGTCGTGGCTGGGGAACCAAGCCCGGCTCTCCACAGCCTCCCCTGCGAAGTTCAATCTCTGCCTGACTGCTGGGTGGTTGCTCGTGGTCGACGCCCGTGTTCCTGGCCTCGACTTTTTTTTTATGTTGCAGGTAGATTCGAATCGACACTCGTCGCCGTGGTTCAGTGGATATGCTGTTATTAAATAATCACACGGATGCTGTACATTAACAATAAACAGGTCTTTACTGGAGGAGGGTAGTCTCAAGACTGGGGGTACAGAGGCATGCGCAAAGCTTATATACCGGTGTGGTCACTGCCGGTACTACAGTATACAGGAGCTGTAAAAGTAGTTCTGACTTAAAGGCACATACACTACACCATGGCACTATTCGAAGAAGAGCAGCGGAGTTTTCTTTTCTTGGTGTCCTGGGCCAATATTTATCCCTCAACCAACATCATTAAAACAGATTTTTCCAGCGTTTTCTGTTGTTATTACGGATTTCCAGCATCCGTAGTATTTTGCTATTGTATTAGTGTTTGGTTCACTGCCACCTCTCTTCCAGGAATGCCCACCTTGAAGAAGTTCTGCTCTTCTCTTCGACGGGATTTCCGTTTGTCTCTTCAACCTTGTCAATGTCTCTTAATCTCTCCTGCTTTCTATCCTATCACTGACCTTCCCTTTTGTTCTTTCATCCCCTCCCCCTTTTCCCAGCCCCTAAACCTGTTCCATTCCTGCTTGTTTCCAGTTCTGATGAAAGGTCATCGACCTGAAACGGTTAACTCTGTTTCTCTCTCCACGGATGCTGCCCTGACCTGCTGAGTTTTTCCAGCGTTTTCTGTTGTTATCTGATCATTTATTTGATTGCTGTTTGTGGGAGCTTGCTGTGCGCAAAGCGGTTGTCACGTTTCCTACATTACAACAGTGACTGCTCTTCAAAAGTACTTCATTGGCTGTAAAGCGCTTTGGGACATCCTGAGGTTGTGAAAGGCGCTATAGAAATGCAAGTTCTTTCTTTGTAAATGCAGTAAACTGCACAGCAGTTGTCGTATTTGGAGGTCTCACCCCCCCACAGATACAATGGCAGATTGAATCAGAAATGGCGAGGAAACCTTGGGGTTCCTTCCGAGCACTGCAGTCAGTTCCACGAGAGACGCTGCTTTTTTTGCTTTATGGTCATTCATTTCACACGTTCTAATAAAAGGTTCAACTGTTAAAAAAAATTACACCTTTTATATATGAAGTGCTTTAACAAGAAGAAAATGATTGAAAGCCTGAAGTAGCATTTTGCCAGCTCTGGTTACCCCTTCTCAACCGTCTCTTCAGTCTGGGGCGGTCTAATGTTCCAATTTTTTTATATATAAATGACACAGACTAACAATAGTTTGCATTTCACTTCATCAAAACCTTTTGTCCCGAGGTGTAATTCGACACATTACTGGTGCTGCTGGCTGACAGGGCAATGAGCACAGCTGAACACCCGGCCATTGTCCACAGCTGTATGTGTGAAGCCCATCTCAGCAAACACAAAGGCGAGTTTTGCTACGTTAATGCCATCGTTTTCTCCACTCATTTTAAAATCCTGAAGTGCCGCTCCTGTTTTATTTTCGGCTTTGGGGGGTGGGTGGGGGGGGGGCGCGGGGTTGCGGGGGGGCAGATGCTGGGCACTGTTGTTTCAGGGAGTGACCGAGCCACAAGTCAGTGTTTTCACCGGAAATATTTTCACTAAAGTGATACATGTTGGAAGGAGGAATGAGGAGAGGCAACATAAACAAAGTGGTGCATTTTAAAGGGGGGGGGGCGGGAACTGAGAGACTGGGGGGTTCAACAACAACAACAACAACTTGCATTTATAAAGTGCCTTTGTAGCGGTTTGTGTAGATCACCACTAAATAAGAGAGTTTGACTTCGACGAACTATAAATAAGTTGTTTATTTACAGGAACAGGCTAATTACAGCAGGTAAGATAGCAGGTAAGATGGCTGACTGTAGGAGCACCGTGGTGTAGGTCTTGTCCCAGCGGGGACTCCACGAGGACTGAGTTCGCAGTCCTGTGGGGAGCGTGATGACGTCATCGCGTTTGTGTTGTGACGTCATCACGTTGTTTGCGTTTCCCGTGCTTAGGGCGTCACGTGATGCGCGTCGTTGCGTCGCTGAGGCCGAAGACGCTAGGCCGGGCTGTGCCAGCGCACGCACATCACGTTGTACGTGACGTGACGTCAGCGCGCTAGGGCGCGTCTTAAAGGGGCAATGGCCCCAACAGGTAAGTTAAAAGGGCAACAGCCCCAAAAGGTAAGTTAAAGGGAATTATGTGTCTCAATGTAAGGGACAACCAGTGGTACCGCCACATAGGCCCCCCCAGAATTCGCTTTAACGAAAGTCCAAGGATGAGATGGTCTGACGAGCTGGTGGTCACGGCGGTCGTGCTGTCTCGACTTGGTAGGCGAGGTATGAAGATGCTGCTCGTGAGCGGATCGTTACGTGCGTCGTGGCGAATAAAACGTATCCGTCAGGTGAAGGACCGTGGAGACGTGCGAAACAGCAGGCCTTGTCAGAGTGACGGGCAGGTTGGGCGGACGCGGGCGATGTCTCCGTTGATGGGTGAGCGAAACCTTCGGGAGGCTGGAACGCACGGAACGGTGCGTGGCATAGTGCTACGACGTGAACACAACAGAGGGTGAAGAGTTGCTGCTTTGATCAGTGATCGGTGAGGCTAGCAACTTTCACGTGGCTGATCGCGGCCACAGGATGCCCGTTGGACCTGTCCTCGATGTGTGCAGCTTCAGTAGACGTTTGCGTTTGTTAAAGGGAAAACTGGATAAAGGGCAGCAACGGTCCAGGTTGTTGTTGCTTTCGGGCGGGGTAAACTCTGCCTGGAGGGCGGCAACACTTGAAACTGTTGTAGATTTAGGAGAAAACAGCCGGGAGGGCGGCACGCTTTTGTTCACGCCGAATCATGTAGTAGGTAACACAACCAGCAGGCTGAAGGGCTGGTGTGTCGTCGGCAGAGAAGGAGTCGTCGGTGTTCACGAGGGATGTGTCCTCGTGCGCGAGGAGTACATCCTCGTGTTTTGCGGGGGTGAGTCCTCGTGGTATCCCCGCGGGGCACGCTCCGATCTTGTGGGCCCGAACATGCTGCACACCGCGCTTGTTCTCGGCGAACAGGGCTTCTACCTTCACAAAGCACGAGGGAGACCGTGGCTCCCTGGATTGCGGTAGCGACAGCAGAACGGCTGATGCTTCCATAGCGTGCTTCGTTTGTGAAAGACGTTCACAAACCCACCAATTGTAGCGCTGGTGGATGACGGTTGCCGTTGGTCGTGCTCTACCTCTGTGAAAGCGTTCGTGAAAAACGGGCTCACTGCCAAGCTGCGCTTCCTTTGCGAAGACGTTCGCAAAGACGGGGTCGCTTTTGGTGGAATCGGTGTTAGGCGGTTGCTGTTCCGTGGTTGTTCGTCGGTTGTGCGTTGGTCGTCTTGAGTGAAGACGAGGTTCAGGCGCGTGTTGCTACCGTGAAAATCGTTCACGGATATGGGTTCACCAATTGTAGCGTTGGAATTGATGAGCTCCCGTACTCACGTCGTGGGGTCACCAATGTAGCGGTTCGTGTAGATCGCCACTAAATAAGAGAGCTTGACTTCGACGAACTATAAATAAGTTGTTTATTTACAGGAACAGGCTAATTACAGCAGGTAAGATAGCAGGTAAGATGGCTGACTGTAGGAGCACCGTGGTGTAGGTCTTGTCCCAGCGGGGACTCCACGAGGACTGAGTTCGCAGTCCTGTGGGGAGCATGATGACGTCATCGCGTTTGTGTTGTGACGTCATCACGTTGTTTGCGTTTCCCGTGCTTAGGGCGTCATGTGATGCGCGTCGTTGCGTCGTTGAGACCGAAGACGCTAGGCCGGGCTGTGCTGGCGCACGCACATCACGTTGTACGTGACGTGACGTCAGCGCGCTAGGGCGTGTTTTAAAGGGGCAATGGCCCCAACAGGTAAGTTAAAAGGGCAACGGCCCCAAAAGGTAAGTTAAAGGGAATTATGTGTCTCAATGTAAGGGACAACCAGTGGTACCGCCACACCTTTATCATAGTACGAGACAGCACAGAAGGAGGCAATTCAGCCCATCATGCCGGCTCTTTGGAGCCCTGTAAATCTTTTCCCTTCAAGTATTTATCCAATTCTCTTTTTGTAAATAACTATAGAATCTGCTCCCATCGCCCTTTCAGGCAGCGCATTCCAGATCACAACAACTCGCTGCGTAACAAAATGCTTCCTCATGTCGCCTCTGGTTCTTTTGCTAATTACCTTCAATCTGGGTCCTCGGGTTACCGACCCTTCTGCCACTGGAAATAGTTTCTCCTTATTTACTGTATCAAAACCGTCCATGATTTTGAACACCTCTATCAAATCTCCTCTCAACCTTCTCTGCTCTAAGGAGAACAACTCCAGCTTCTCCAGTCTCTCCACATAACTGAAGTCTCTCATCCCTGGAACCATTCTAGTAAATCTATTCTGCACCCTCTCCAGGGCCTTCACATCCTTCATAAAGTGCGGTGCCCAGAATTGATACAATACTCCTAACCAGTGTTTTATAGTGGTTTTGTGGCGGTTCCACCGGGTGTCCCTTACACATATATAATGTATATAATTCACTTTAACCTAACTGTACGTGTATTACTTACCTGTTTGGGCCATTGCCCCTTTAACTTACCTGTGGGGGCCGTTGCCCCTTTAAGACGCGCCCTAGCACGCTGACGTCACATCACGCATTGCGTGACGTACGCGCGACAGCCACCGGCACAGCCCGGCCTACCGCGACTTCGGCCGCATCGGCTGGCAGACATGAGCGACGCGATCCCCCGCGGCAAGCGCCGGCTCAGCTCGGCCTCCAGCTCCTGCTACCGCGGTCGCGACTTCGGCCTCAACGGCCAGCCTCCGCACCGGGTGAACGCGCCGACATATTGGCGCGGGTCACGTGACCGCTCCAAGCGCGGGCCAACGCGCAAGCGTCAGGACGTGGTCACATGACATCCGAAGAGCGGGAAAACGCGACTAAGCGTGATGACGTCATCACGCTCTCCCGAGGACTACGGACTCAGTCCTCGTGGAGTCCCCGTCGGGGTAAGACCTATCTCGCATTGCTCCTGTATAAAGCCAGCTTACCTGTTGTATTTCGTCAGTTCCAGTTAATAAACAACTTAGTGATTATTCATCCGAACTCGAACTAAATTATTTAGTAGGCATTCGTCCCGAGAGGTCAACACGAATACCTACAGTTTAGCATAACTTCCTTGATGTTGTACTCTATGGGCTCGATTTTCCAAGCCCCGAGGAGGCGTGATTGGAGGCGGGAGTGGTGGGAAAATTGCAGAATCGGGGGGCAGGAACCCATCCCGCCCCCAACCCGCCTCCGTGCCAATGTCCCAGGAGGTGGGTACCCGACCTGTGCTGGGAGCCGCCTCCCCGAGGCGGGAAGGGGATTAGTGCCAACAGGTAGTTAACAGGCAGTTTTTTGCCTAATCCCTATTTTTAGCCCTGAAGTGTGGGTTGTCCGACGGCTCTGAACCACGCCAAGTTAGCGAGGTGGACCGTGAGTCTGCAGGGGTTGGAGGGGTCGAGATGTCCGTTGTGGTACAGGTGAGTGATGGGTGCATGTGTGCAGAGGTAAGTGTGTGAGGTAAGTGTAAAGTGTTTTAATAAGTTTTACTTACCTTTACTTTCTCCTGCAGGCTTCCTTCCTTCAGTTCTCGGGAGTCCCTCAGCTCACCGACACAGAAAGCAGAATGGCCGCTGAACTGTCAAAAGCTGCAGCCTCTGCTTTCTGGTCTGGAGAGATCTCTAACTGAGTCTGAGTAGAAGGACTCAAGTTAGAAGACAGATTGTCAGTGTTTGACAGCTTCACAGAGCTGTCAAGCGCTGATTTTTCATCTGTTAAAAGCTCTTGACAGATGAAATGTCAATTGCTGACGTCACCAGTAACCAGGTGTCCCTTAATTGGCCTGCTGAGCCCGCTGGGCGGGGTTAACAAGGTCAATCAAGGGAAAATAGCATGGGTTGGCCACAAGTCGATGGAGGCGGGACTACAACCCAAAAAGTTGGAGTCCCGCCTCCAAAAGCTCCCCATTGACAAAATCGAGCCCATGCCTCTATTAATAAAGCTAAGGATCCCATATGCTTTATTAACACCCTTTTCAACTTGTCCCGCCACCTTCAAAGATTTGTGAGCATACACCCCCAGGTCTCTCTGTTCCTACACCCCCTTTAAAATTGTACCATTTAGTTTCTATTGCCTCTCCTCATTTTTCCTAACAAAATGAATCACTTCGCACTTCTCTGTGTTAAATTTCATCTGCCATGTGTCTGCCCATTTCACCGGTCTGTCTCTGTCCTCCTGAAGTCTGTTACTATCCTCCTCATTGTTTACTGCATTTCCGAGTTTCGTGTCATCTGCAAACTTTGAAAACTTTATGCCCTGTATACCCAAGTCCAGGTCATTAATATATATCAAAAAGAGCAGTGATCCTTGACATGAATCTTGCCATTCATGTAGAAATGACATGAAATAATACTGGGTGGCCTGCTGGTGGCACTGTCCAGGGAGAGTATAAATACTCAGGCACGGACCCAGCTTTCTCAGGACATTTTGTAAACAGGAACTAGTGAAGGACAACTAGACCTCCATGTTGTGAAACAGTCGATTAAAGCCTTGTTTAATACTCTGACCAAGTGCCTGGTAGTTTTCTTACGTCAATTTAATCAACTGGACCTGCTCCACACTCTGAGTGGTTTTGGGAATAGATGGCTAGAAGGGAACCAGAGGTAGTAATCAATCCATCATGGAGAAACTACTCCGACCCGCTTGTCTTGACCTGGACCCGAATTCACCTACAAATGCTAAGGTATGGAAACACTGGTATCGTACCTTCAGCAACTTCCTCAGGGTGTGTGGTGAGAATGTTCCTGATAAGTTAAAGATACTTGCCAATTATGTATCCCCTCATGTGTTTGACTATATCGAAGACTGTGTAGACTATGACTCCGCTATCCAAATACTACAGCAACTATATGCTAAGGCCCCAAACGAAATATTTGCTCGGCATCTACTGGCCACAACTCGACAACAACCTGGGGAATCACTTGATGAATTCCTCCAAAAGCTTTGCAGGCTCAGCAAGGATTGTAATCTCAAAGCTGTCTCAGCTGTGCAGTACCAGGAGGAGTTAATTAGTGATTCTTTTATTAATGGAATTGCATCTCCCTTCATTCGCCAGCATCTGTTGGAGAATAAAACCCTCAAGTTGCAAGCTGCCTATGACCAGGCATGTTCTCTGGACTTAGCAAAAAAAAAATGCAGATGCCTATCTTTTACCGCATGCACAGACTGCTGCTATCACTTTTGGTGACTCTCCAATGGGCCTCGGGCAGAAGCCCTCACTGATGATGACTCTACCCTAGCTGATGATGACCCTACCCTAGAAGCCCTCACTGATGACGACCCTGCCCTAGCAGCATCTTGGCAATCTGGAAGGAAGTTTTTCTTCTGTGGAGGTGCATTCCACGATAGGAAATTTTGTCCTGCTCGTAATGCAATCTGCAAGCATTGCAGTAAGAAAGGTCACTTTTCTAAGGTATGCCAGTCAAGAGCCTCTGTTAGTAAGAAAGGTCACCTTTCTAAGGTATACCGGTCAAGAGCCCCTGTTAGTTTTGCAGCTGCTATCTATAAAACTGCTCCTCCCCCAAGAGCCACTACTAAGGTTACAGCTGTCAAGGGTAAAACTGCTCCTCCTCCCATCACAGCTGTTTTTCCTCAAAGCCTGTCCCATGCAGCCATGAAGGTTTCGGTAAATGGACACATTTTGAGTGCGCTAATCGACTCATGCAGCTCTGACAGCTTCATCAGTGAGCAGGCTGTCAGTAAGTTAAAACTGCGTATTTACCCCTCAGACAGGGAAATTGCAATGGCTCTGACGACACTGACCACCAACTCTTCCGGCTTTTGTCTTGTCGACCTTATTCTCAATGGCCACACTTATTTCTCCACCTGGCTCGGGGTGCTCAAAAACCTATGCAGTGATGTGCTCCTGGGACAGGATTTCCAGAAGCAACACAAAAGACTCACTTTCGTGTTTGGAGGGTCAAAGCCAGAGCTTACTATTTCCAATGTACCGTTTTGTGCGCTTTCGGCGGCTTCGCTCGACGAGCCCTCCTTGTTTGCCAATCTTTCCCCCCGATGTAAGCTCATAATCACTAAGTCACGACGTTTCAGCCAAGATGATCTATCCTTTATCGAGGCAGAGATCTCTCGCCTTCTAGCTGACGGTATCATTGAGCCATGCTCATCTTCTTGGCGGGCTCAAGTCATCGTTGTTAAAAATCCTCTGAAGCAACACAAGAAACGCCTTTGCATCGATTACTCGCAAACTATTAACCAGTATACCAACCTGAATGCCTACCCACTACCATGCATCGATGACATGGTCAATAGCCTTGCCAACTACAAGGTATTTTCAACTTTTGACTTAAAGAGCGCATACCATCAAGTACCGTTAAAGGACTCTGACAAAAAGTATACGGCCTTTGAGGCCAATGGTCGGTTTTACCAGTTTTGTCGCCTTCCATTTGGGGTCACCAATGGGGCGGCCATCTTTCAACGGGCAATGGACAGCCTAGTCAAACAGGAGAACTTAACGGACACTTTTCCATGTCTGGATAATATCACCATTGCTGGTCATGACCAGAAGGAGCATGATGCCAACCTCCAGAAATTTCTTGATGTTCTCCATCGTTGCAACTTAACCTTAAATGAGTCCAAATCTGTGAAATCAGTACCATCAGTCAACATCCTTAGCTACTGGGTGGGCAACGGTGTCATCAAACCGGATCCGGAGCAACTTCGTCCGCTTCAGGAGTTCCCTCCTCCTATGAATCTCGGCTCTCTTCGTCGGGCCCTCGGCATGTTCGCCTATTATGCGAAGTGGATACCCCACTTCTCCGACAAGATCCAGCCCCTGCTTCACGCAAAGTCATTTCCATTGGAGGCAACGGCTATTTCAGCTTTCGACCTCCTCAAGCGACAACTGGAAAAAGCCACACTTTGTTCCATCGATGCATCGGAGGTGGCAATCTCTGCTAACTTGAATCAAGGTGGTCGACCCGTTGCTTTTCTGTCCAGAACTTTGCAGGGTAGCGAGCTCCATTATCCTCCTGTCGAGAAGGAGGCTACGGCTATCATCGAAGCAGTATGTAAATGGAGTCATTTTCTCGCTCGTCGCCATTTCACGCTTATAACTGATCAGCGCTCCATGGCCTTTATGCTGGATAACCGTAAACGCACTAAGATCAAGAATAACAAAATACAACTCTGGAGGATGGAATTGGCCGCCTTTGGATACACCATACATTATCGACCCGGCAAAGAGAATGTGGCCCCGGATACCCTCACGCGGGCATTCTGCTCTTCTATGTCAACTTTGACTCTTGCGGATCTTCATACTGACTTATGCCATCCTGGCGTTACCCGTATGTTGCACTTTGTGCGATCTAAAAATCTCCCATTTTCTACGGAAGATGTGAAAAGAACATGCTCCTCCTGTAGAATTTGCACGGAATTACAACTGCAATTCTTCCGTCCGTCAGATGGCTCGCTCATATACGCTACACAGCCTATGCAGCGACTCAGCATTGACTTTAAAGGGCCACTGCCTTCCTCAACGCGAAACACCTACTTACTGACTATGGTGGACGAATATTCACGCTTTCCCTTTGCTTTCCCCTGTCCCAATATGTTCACTTCCACAGTGATCAAATGCCTCGATCAGGTCTTTTCCCTTTGCGGTACGGCCAATTTCATCCACTCTGATCGGGGTCCCTCCTTCATGTCAAGCGAACTCAAAAGTTATCTTTCCCAACGGGGAATCACCACAAGTAGAACGACACCGTATCATCCCATCGGTAACAGACAGGTTGAGAGATACAACGCTATCATTTGGAATGCTGTTCATCTTGCACTGAGGTCACATAACCTATCAGACCAGCAGTGGGAAACTATGCTCCCTGATGTATTGCATTCCATCAGGTCTCTTCTTTTTACATCCACCAACGCTACTCCTCATGAACGATTTTTCGGGTTCCAGCGTCGCTCCACTTATGGGACGTCCCTACCATCATGGTTGGCAGCTCCTGGCCCCGTGCTGCTCCGAAGATTCGTCCGATCCTTGAAGAGTGATCCCCTCGTTGACGAAGTGGAACTGATGGATGTCAATCCCATGTACACATACGTGCGGTACTCTGATGGCCGGGAATCCGCAGTGTCGCTCCCTGCCCAACCGGTCCCACGGACCCAATCGATGGTGGGATCCATATTAATGACGCCGATACCCTGCGCTCCTCTGAGGATGACGCCCTACCCGGGACGTCAAGGGATCTGACAGCTATTCCGCTGGATCAACCCGGGGAACAGAGTACTCCTTGCGGGATGGCCACCCGAAGCCAGGACGCCAGTCAGTCTCCGACTACTGGGCAGGGTGAAGCCAGCTCTGTGCCTGTGGGGGCCCGCACCCGGAGCCACGATCTCCCCAGTCCCCCTCAGGTCGATCAAGGCAACACGTACTCTGCCAGCCCAAAACACGGTCCGAGGAGATGTGCCTTCCAGCCACCAACGGAGATCCAAACGGCTGCGTCTATTCTTAGTCCGATTAATTCGGTAGAAAGAAGCCACCGGACTTCCAATCTTTCAGGCGGGAAGAATGACATGAAATAATACTGGGCGGCCTGCTGGTGGCACTGTCCAGGGAGAGTATAAATACTCGGGCATGGGCCCAGCTTGCTCAGAACATTTTGTAAACAGGAACTAGTGAAGGACACAACTAGATCTCCATGTTGTGAAACAGTTGATTAAAGCCTTGTTTAATACTCAGACCAAGTGCCTAGTAGTTTTCTTACGTCAGTCCTAATACCGACCCCTGGGGAACACCACTGTATACTTCCCTCCAGTCTGAAAAACAACCGTTCACCACTACTCTCTGCTTTCTGTCCCTTAGCCAATTTTTTCACACATTGCCACTGTCCCTTTAATTTCATGTGCTTTAATTTTGCTGATAAGTCTAGTATGTGGCACTTTATCAAATATTGGAGGAAATTTCTGCTCATCCAATACTGGGTGTCGGACAAGCAGTGTGACAAATCAGAGGCAGTACAGGAGTCAATAGAGGTAGTGGTGAGGTAGAGCTGGATGTTGTCAGCGTACATGTGGAACCTGACGCTGTGTCGTCAGATGATGTCATCGAGAGGCAGCACGTAGATGAGAAATAGGAGGGGGCCAAGGATAGATCCTTGTGGGTCTCCAGAGGTAACGATGCGGGAGCGGGAAGAGAAGCCATTGCAGGTGATTCTCTGGCTACGATTAGATAGATAAGAATGGAACCAGGCGAGTGCAGTCCCACCCAGCTGGACGACGGTGGAGAGGGGTTAGAGGAGGATGATGTGGTCAACCCTGTCAAAGGGGGCAGATAGGTTGAGAAGGATGAGGAGGGATAGTTCACCATGATAACAGTCACATAGGATGTCATTTGTGGCTTTGATAAGGGCCATTTTGTTGCTGTGGCGGGGCGGAAATCTGATTGAAGAGATTCAAAGAGCCGGCACAGGCACAATGGGTCGAATGGCCTCAATCCGTGCTGTACGATTCTATGGTTCCATGGGTCGAATGGTCTCAATCCGTGCTGTACGATTCTATGGTTCAGTGGGTCGAATGGCCTCAATCCGTGCTGTACGATTCTATGGTTCAGTGGGTCGAATGGCCTCAATCCGTGCTGTACGATTCTATGGTTCAGTGGGTCGAATGGCCTCAATCCGTGCTGTATGATTCTATGGTTCAGTGGGTCGAATGGCCTCAATCCGTGCTGTACGATTCTATGGTTCAGTGGGTCGAATGGCCTCAATCCGTGCTGTACGATTCTATGGTTCCATGGGTCGAATGGCCTCAATCCGTGCTGTACGATTCTATGGTTCAGTGGGTCGAATGGCCTCAATCCGTGCTGTACGATTCTATGGTTCCATGGGTCGAATGGCCTCAATCCGTGCTGTAAGATTCTATGGTTCAGTGGGTCGAATGGCCTCAATCCGTGCTGTACGATTCTATGGTTCAATGGGTCGAATGGCCTCAATCCGTGCTGTATGATTCTATGGTTAAATGGGTCGAATGGCCTCAATCCGTGCTGTACGATTCTATGGTTCAGTGGGTTGAATGGCCTCAATCTGTGCTGTACAATTCTATGGTTCAGTGGGTCGAATGGCCTCAATCCGTGCTGTACGATTCTATGGTTCAGTGGGTCGAATGGCCTCAATCCGTGCTGTACGATTCTATGGTTCAGTGGGTCGAATGGCCTCAATCCGTGCTGTAGGATTCTATGGTTCAGTGGGTCGAATGGCCTCAATCCGTGCTGTACGATTCTATGGTTCAGTGGGTCGAATGGCCTCAATCCGTGCTGTACGATTCTATGGTTCAGTGGGTCGAATGGCCTCAATCCGTGCTGTACGATTCTATGGTTCAGTGGGTCGAATGGCCTCAATCCGTGCTGTATGATTCTATGGTTCAGTGGGTCGAATGGCCTCAATCCGTGCTGTACGATTCTATGGTTCAGTGGGTCGAATGGCCTCAATCCGTGCTGTATGATTCTATGGTTAAATGGGTCGAATGGCCTCAATCCGTGCTGTATGATTCTATGGTTAAATGGGTCGAATGGCCTCAATCCGTGCTGTACGATTCTATGGTTCCATGGGTCGAATGGCCTCAATCCGTGCTGTACGATTCTATGGTTCAGTGGGTCGAATGGCCTCAATCCGTGCTGTACGATTCTATGGTTCAGTGGGTCGAATGGCCTCAATCCGTGCTGTACGATTCTATGGTTCAGTGGGTCGAATGGCCTCAATCCGTGCTGTACGATTCTATGGTTCAGTGGGTCGAATGGCCTCAATCCGTGCTGTACGATTCTATGGTTCAATGGGTCGAATGGCCTCAATCCGTGCTGTACGATTCTATGGTTCCATGGGTCGAATGGCCTCAATCCATGCTGTACGATTCTATGGTTCCATGGGTCGAATGGCCTCAATCCGTGCTGTACGATTCTATGGTTCAGTGGGTCGAATGGCCTCAATCCGTGCTGTACGATTCTATGGTTCAGTGGGTCGAATGGCCTCAATCCGTGCTGTATGATTCTATGGTTCAGTGGGTCGAATGGCCTCAATCCGTGCTGTACGATTCTATGGTTCAGTGGGTTGAATGGCCTCAATCCGTGCTGTATGATTCTATGGTTCAGTGGGTTGAATGGCCTCAATCCGTGCTGTACGATTCTATGGTTCAGCGGGTCGAATGGCCTCAATCCGTGCTGTACGATTCTATGGTTCAGTGGGTCGAATGGCCTCAATCCGTGCTGTATGATTCTATGGTTCAGTGGGTCGAATGGCCTCAATCCGTGCTGTACGATTCTATGGTTCAGTGGGTCGAATGGCCTCAATCCGTGCTGTACGATTCTATGGTTCAGTGGGTCGAATGGCCTCAATCCGTGCTGTACGATTCTATGGTTAAATGGGTCGAATGGCCTCAATCCGTGCTGTACGATTCTATGGTTCAGTGGGTCGAATGGCCTCAATCCGTGCTGTACGATTCTATGGTTCAGTGGGTCGAATGGCCTCAATCCGTGCTGTACGATTCTATGGTTCAGTGGGTCGAATGGCCTCAATCCGTGCTGTACGATTCTATGGTTCCATGGGTCGAATGGCCTCAATCCGTGCTGTACGATTCTATGGTTCAGTGGGTCGAATGGCCTCAATCCGTGCTGTACGATTCTATGGTTCCATGGGTCGAATGGCCTCAATCCGTGCTGTAAGATTCTATGGTTCAGTGGGTCGAATGGCCTCAATCCGTGCTGTACGATTCTATGGTTCAATGGGTCGAATGGCCTCAATCCGTGCTGTATGATTCTATGGTTAAATGGGTCGAATGGCCTCAATCCGTGCTGAACGATTCTATGGTTCAGTGGGTTGAATGGCCTCAATCTGTGCTGTACGATTCTATGGTTCAGTGGGTCGAATGGCCTCAATCCGTGCTGTACGATTCTATGGTTCAGTGGGTCGAATGGCCTCAATCCGTGCTGTAAGATTCTATGGTTCAGTGGGTCGAATGGCCTCAATCCGTGCTGTACGATTCTATGGTTCAATGGGTCGAATGGCCTCAATCCGTGCTGTATGATTCTATGGTTAAATGGGTCGAATGGCCTCAATCCGTGCTGTACGATTCTATGGTTCAGTGGGTTGAATGGCCTCAATCTGTGCTGTACGATTCTATGGTTCAGTGGGTCGAATGGCCTCAATCCGTGCTGTACGATTCTATGGTTCAGTGGGTCGAATGGCCTCAATCCGTGCTGTAAGATTCTATGGTTCAGTGGGTCGAATGGCCTCAATCCGTGCTGTACGATTCTATGGTTCAATGGGTCGAATGGCCTCAATCCGTGCTGTATGATTCTATGGTTAAATGGGTCGAATGGCCTCAATCCGTGCTGTACGATTCTATGGTTCAGTGGGTTGAATGGCCTCAATCTGTGCTGTACGATTCTATGGTTCAGTGGGTCGAATGGCCTCAATCCGTGCTGTACGATTCTATGGTTCAGTGGGTCGAATGGCCTCAATCCGTGCTGTACGATTCTATGGTTCAGTGGGTCGAATGGCCTCAATCCGTGCTGTATGATTCTATGGTTCAGTGGGTCGAATGGCCTCAATCCGTGCTGTACGATTCTATGGTTCAGTGGGTCGAATGGCCTCAATCCGTGCTGTACGATTCTATGGTTCAGTGGGTCGAATGGCCTCAATCCGTGCTGTACGATTCTATGGTTCAGTGGGTCGAATGGCCTCAATCCGTGCTGTATGATTCTATGGTTCAGTGGGTCGAATGGCCTCAATCCGTGCTGTACGATTCTATGGTTAAATGGGTCGAATGGCCTCAATCCGTGCTGTATGATTCTATGGTTAAATGGGTCGAATGGCCTCAATCCGTGCTGTACGATTCTATGGTTCCATGGGTCGAATGGCCTCAATCCGTGCTGTACGATTCTATGGTTCAGTGGGTCGAATGGCCTCAATCCGTGCTGTACGATTCTATGGTTCAGTGGGTCGAATGGCCTCAATCCGTGCTGTACGATTCTATGGTTCAGTGGGTCGAATGGCCTCAATCCGTGCTGTACGATTCTATGGTTCAGTGGGTCGAATGGCCTCAATCCGTGCTGTACGATTCTATGGTTCAATGGGTCGAATGGCCTCAATCCGTGCTGTACGATTCTATGGTTCCATGGGTCGAATGGCCTCAATCCATGCTGTACGATTCTATGGTTCCATGGGTCGAATGGCCTCAATCCGTGCTGTACGATTCTATGGTTCAGTGGGTCGAATGGCCTCAATCCGTGCTGTACGATTCTATGGTTCAGTGGGTCGAATGGCCTCAATCCGTGCTGTATGATTCTATGGTTCAGTGGGTCGAATGGCCTCAATCCGTGCTGTACGATTCTATGGTTCAGTGGGTTGAATGGCCTCAATCCGTGCTGTATGATTCTATGGTTCAGTGGGTTGAATGGCCTCAATCCGTGCTGTACGATTCTATGGTTCAGCGGGTCGAATGGCCTCAATCCGTGCTGTACGATTCTATGGTTCAGTGGGTCGAATGGCCTCAATCCGTGCTGTATGATTCTATGGTTCAGTGGGTCGAATGGCCTCAATCCGTGCTGTACGATTCTATGGTTCAGTGGGTCGAATGGCCTCAATCCGTGCTGTACGATTCTATGGTTCAGTGGGTCGAATGGCCTCAATCCGTGCTGTACGATTCTATGGTTAAATGGGTCGAATGGCCTCAATCCGTGCTGTACGATTCTATGGTTCAGTGGGTCGAATGGCCTCAATCCGTGCTGTACGATTCTATGGTTCAGTGGGTCGAATGGCCTCAATCCGTGCTGTACAATTCTATGGTTCCATGAATTCTGCAAAGGGTAGTTGGCAGATGTTTCACCCCGGAGTTGCAAGGGTCAAGGGTTGGGGTCATCCAGCTGTGGCGAATTGATACACAAGTGGCCAAATCTCCGAGTGGACCTTTGCTTCTCTGCTGTTTATCCAGCATCTCCTACTCTCTGTGATCATTCCAGATCTCTGGAACCTCACCTCAGTCTGTTTAATTGATAAGATATTTAACTTGCTGACATGCTCAATAACAAAGACACAGTTTTTGTTTCAAATTTGCCATTTATTTTAAAATACATTTTTTCTCTATCGCCTTTGATAGGAAGACGAGTACAAAATAGGAAACTATATTTTGCTACAAGATATTAAATGTTTCACAGTGAATTACACCCTGCAGCATAACAAATACCAATCTATTTTTAGTATTTGTATCTGTTGCAGCAGCTGTATTTTCAAAGTTTTCATTATTTTCATAGTTTCATATTCGAGAAATTAAAGTCAAGGACACCTTTTCTGTCCTGCAAGAAGGTTGTTACATCGATTCCTCCTTCACCGACTTGGCTGGATGTTCAGATAACTCTCTTCAAGATATTAATTCTCGTGCCCTTCTTTCTGAATAAGTATACAGTATAACCGTGAGTCAATGTGCTTCCTCCTCGCACACTCGTGAGAGCCAGTAACATGCTCTGGTAGTGACAGCCGCGGGCGGCTCAGTGGGCAGCACCCTCGCCTCGGAGTCAGAAGGTTGTGGGTTCAAGTCCCACTCCAGAGACCTGAGCACATAATCCAGGCTGATGCTCCAGTGCAGTACGGAGGGAGTGCTGCACTGTTGGAGGTGCCGTCTTTCGGATGAGACGTTAAACTGAGGCCCTGTCTGCCCTCTCCGGAGGGTGTAAAAGATCCCACGGCACTATTTCGAAGATGATCTCCCCGATGTACTGGGGCCAATATTTATCCCTCAATCAACATCACAAAAACAGATTACCTGGCCATTATCACATTGCTGTTTGTGGGAGCTTGCTGTGAACAAATTGGCTGCCGCATTTGCTACATTACAACAGTGACTACACTTCAAAAGTACTTCATTGGCTGTAAAGCGCTTTGGGACATCCTGAGTTTGTGAAAGGTGCTATATAAATGCAAGTCTTTTTTTTCCTTTGTGTTGAAGTGTGTGCTCACTTAAAGACCAAGGTGGCAGAGTCTACCAGGATTAGAGGGCAGTTCTATCATTACCAGAGGGCTAAGACAGGTATGGTAGTGCAGTGGTTATGTTACTAGAAGATATGAGGTTCCAAAGCATCAGATCAATGACCACCAATAATCATACACTTATCGAAGATTAGGTCAGGTTATTGTTCTGAATAAGTATACAGTATAACCGTGAGTCAATGTGCTTCCTCCTCGCACACTCATGGAAGCCAGTAACATGCTCTGGTAGTGACAGCCGCAGGTGGCTCAGTGTGGGTCCAAGTCCCGCTCCAGAGACTTGCGCACATAATTCAGGCTCACACTCCAGTGCAGTGCTGAGGGAGTGCTGCACTGTTGGAGGTGCTGTCTTTCGGATGAGACGTTAAACTGAGGCCCTGTCTACCCTCTCCGGTGGGTGTAAAAGATCCCACAGCACTATTTTGAAATAAAGTACTGTACATCCAAAACTAAAGCCCCTGACCTCATTTGTCGAAAGACTCGAACTGCCCGAAATAGACGGAGGCTCAAGACGTTCTAAACGCTGAGTTTGTAATTGACACCGACGGTGATGGGAAATGGTTAGCGCCATTTACCCGATATCGGCAGCTGCCCAGCATAAGCACGGATGGTGTAAGTGGTGGGGACTGTACTTAACCCTCTCAGATACTTTTCATTGTTTTCTGAAACCAAAGTGATCGAGCTTTTTTGAAATTCTTAATAGTCCTTCAAACACAATCTCCCGATGAGCTTTTTATGTAAGTCCCTGGCTGGGACCCCTCACAGAATTCAGACCCATGGCAGTGACATGGGGTCATTCTGACTGAACGGATGGTCAGCAGCCATTGCAAGATCCTGTGTGCTGAAAGAAGCCTTTCCCACCATTGCTGCTGACTTTGAGACCTTCCGAGGCTTCTCTTGGACACTGCCCTCTGATGAAACAGCCATTACCTCATTCCTGTAGTGGCAATTGAAGAACTAAATAAACCAGCATGGTTCTGATGCAGGCCTGTCTGCAAGTAATCAATAAAAGCAGAGGTGGGCCTTCCTTTAAAACTATAGTCCAGCCACATAGGAACAGGAGGAGGCCATTCAGCCCCTCGAGCCTATGCCACCATTCTATTAGATCATGGCTGATCTGTACCTCAATTCCATTTACTCGCCTTTGCTCCGCACCCCCTCATACCCTTACTCAACAAAAATCTACCCATCCCAGCCTTGAGTGAATTGTCCCAGCATTCACAGCTTTTTGGGGGAGAGAGTTCCAGATTTCTGCCACCCTTTGTGTGAAGAAGTGCTTCCTGACATCACCCCTGAACGGCCTGGCTCTAATTTTAAGGTTCTGTCCCCTTGTTCTGGACTCCCCCCACCAGAGGAAATAGTTTCTCTCTATCGACCCTATTGAACCCTTAAACAATTTTAAACACCTCGGTCAGATCACCTCAGAAACTGCTAAACTCAAACGAATACAAGCCACTACTGTGCTCTTTCCCCACACAAAGATACCAGAAGCCACTTCCAGCGAGCAGTAAACAGCCAGAGGTTTAAATATGTCATTGGTATCTACCGTGACCAGAGAGAGTGGAGTATTTGCCTTGCCTACAGACTTTCAAAATAAAAGCACAAGAAAGTAGCAGAATCACGACCACACCTTTCTCTGATAATCCCAGCAGGAGCAAGTAACTAAGTAACGCGATGAGACCCGCGAGGCTGTTCGGCCATGAGATTCCGCACATTTCTGTGGGCCTCCTCCCATCGTTTCAGCGGGAATCTGCTAGAATGCCCAGGGAATCACAGCAAATGGTCACGGTTAGCTTTCCACAGTCAATGAAGTACTTTTAAAGTGTAGTCACTGTTGTAATGTAGGAAACGTGGCAGCCAATGTTCACACAGCAAGATCCCACAAACACCAATGAGATTAATGAGCAGTTACTCTGTTTTAGTGATGTTGATTGAGGGATAAATATTGGTCAGAACACCAGGGAGAACTCCCCTGCTCTTCTTTTAAATAGTACCCTGGGATCTTTTATGTCCATCTCAGAGGGCAGATGGGGCCTTGGCTTAACAACTCATCCGAAAGACGGCACCTCTGATAGTACAGCACTCCCTCAGTACTGCCGGTCTGGATTATAGGCTCAAGTCACTGGAGTGGGAACAGAATCCATGACCTTCTGACTCAGACGCGAGAGTGTTACCCACTGAGCCACAGCTGACACAAAGGGCTGGATTTTCATTGGGCCGTGGAGGCGGGATTGGAGGCGTGCGGGGGGTTAAAATCCCGAAATCGGGGGGCACGAACCCATCCCGCCCCCAACCCGCCTCCATGCCAGTTTCAAAGGAGGCGGATACCCGACCTGTGCTGGGACCCGCCTCCCCGAGGCGGGAAGGGATTAGTGCCAATTAACTGCCTGTTAACAGGTAGTTAACAGGTAGTTTTTAGCCTAATCCCTATTTTCATTGGTGAAATGTGGGATTCCCGACGGCTCCAAACCATGCCAAGTTAGCGAGGCGGGCCGTCGGGATGAGGGGCTTGGAGGGTTCGAGATGTCCGGTGTTCAGGTGAGTGATGGGTGCATGAGTGCAGAGGTAAGTGTGTTTGGTCTGTGTAAAGTGTTTAAAGAAGTTTTACTTACATGTACTTACCTTTACAGCCTTCCTTCCTTCAGGTCTCGGGAGTCCCTCATCTTACCGGCACAGAAAGCAGAATGGCCGTGAGCTGTCAAAATCTGCAACCTCTGCTTTCTGTTCTGGAGAGATCTCTAAATCAGCCTGAGAGGAAGAAATTAACCTGGAGTACAGATTGTCAGTGTTTGACAGCTTCAAACAGCTGCCAAACGCTGATATTTCATCTGTCAAAATCTCTTGACAGATGAAATGTCAATCTATGATGTCACCGGTTGCCGGGTGTCCCTTAGTTGACCTGCTGAGCCCGCTGGGCGGGCTCAACAAGGTCAATCAAGTGAAAATCGCGTGGGTTGGCCGCATCTCGATGGAGGTGGGACTACAACCCCGAAAGTTGTAGTCCCGCCTCCTACGCACCTCCTCAATGAAAATCCAGCCCTTAGTGCGTCTCTTTGGCCTTGATTTTCATTGGACACATAAAGTAATAATTTTATGAGGAACTTTTCTAATTCTGATAAGACTTGGCACCACAGAAGATACTTGCCAAGGCCTCTCATCTTCACTTTATTTGATTAAAACGTCAGGATATTTTTCTCAAAAGCAAAATACTGTAGATGCTGGAAATACTCAGCCGGTTAGGCAGCATCTGTGAAGAGAGAAACAGAGTTAATGGGCCCGATTTTGTGGATTGTGTGGGAAATGGTCGGGTTTCTCCGAATATGGGGTTCTGACACACAAAAAAATGTCAGCCAGCTCCACGCAATTTTCCCTCGTGGCCAATTAATTTCCAGCGTGTGGGCAGCCTTGCTAATTGTCCATTTCCAGTCAGAAAGCCCCACAGTATGATGTCATCATTCGTGGTGCTTTCAAGGTCCACAGCAAGCATTACTTCCTCTGTTGGCTTCCAAGCGAACCATACAGGATGGCAGAGGAGCCTACAGCAGCTGTGGCCAGTGCCAGACCCCGAGCTGCCTCCAAATTCGACGAAGCTTCACTGCAGGCATTATTGGATGGGGTTAGGGCCCACAGGGAGGTCCTCTTCCCTAGGTCAGGGAGGAAGAGGCCTCCCACTGAGACCAAGGCTGCATGGATGCAGGTGTCAGCAGATGCCAACTCGCTGGGCGACACCAGAAGAACCTTGGCATTACATCTCTAACTCCTTCCTTTACTCCCCCACAGTACCATCCAGAGCCCCCGTCCTCACTGTGGAGGAGGAAGAGGCTGTGCAGCCAGACTCCTCAGAGGAAGCTCCAACCTCTGAGGGTGCAGCGTCAGCAGAAGTAAGCGCACCCAGCACCAGCGCAGACACTCAGACCTCGGGGGGACCTTCGGGACATAGAGTAGTGTTGTCACCTGGTGTTTCACAGCTCACAAGTGAGCCTCAGCAGATTCTGGAGACAGGGACAGCAGTGGAGAGTCCTCGTCGGAGGGCGCAGGACTCTGCCAGCTCAGCTCAACTGCGCTGCATGTCGACCCTCTGCCTCTGGGTCCATCCGCAAGAGAAGAGGTGATGGATCTCCATGCACAGATGCAGGAGTCTCTGGCAGGTTTTGTCTCCAGGGTCGCTGTGAGTGTGGAGCGAATGCAGGAGTCCATAGCGACCATGAGCAGAGCCTTTGTAGAGTCATTGGCGCATGAACGCATCACCATGGAAAGGTTGGCAGCCTCCATGGAGGAGATAACTCGCCAGGGTACGGAAAACATGGTGAATGCTCATAAGAGAATGACATCTCTTGAGGAGCGTTGGCCATCTGTTGAACAGAGAAACCAGACCTTCATGGAAGTCCTTCTGAGTAGGACTGCCAGGGCAGATACGTGTCCTCATGGCCCCCTAAAGCGTAGCAAGATGCTTGTGGTAAACCACTGTCATACCTGTCTGTATGTGTATGTGTATTCCACTAGGTACAGGTCTGGACATGCCTCGGCTGACTCCTCCCACTATTCCAGGTATATAAGTGACTACCTCCCAGTCCCTTAGTATTCTGGACGGGTCGACCACTCGAGACAAGACCTTCATTCTTTAGTTAATAAAAGCCTGATTGTTACTCGCTCAACCTCAGTCTTTTGAGTAATTGATGGCGCATCAATGCTCTCAAGCCACTTCCAAGCGCTGGCCCCTTCTGGCCTGTGCAGCTTCAGGTGAGTGAGCAGCAGCCTGGTGCCCCTGGTGCTCATCCTGCTGTTCCTGGTTCTGCTGCTGCCGCCTCTGCTGCTGGAGATCCTCTAATGGCAAGAAGGGAAGGAAAAAAAGGCGTCCCATGTTTCTGGTAGATGCCTCCGCTGAGGAAGCGCTGAATGAGGGTGGCAAGAGGGGCTTCCCAGGAGATCACATTGGAGAAGTGTATGAGGCTCCAACCTTCCACAGCTGTGCCTAAGCCTTGAAGAAGTAGCCCCAAGCCTGCAACAGCAAGGTCCTTCAACATAGTTAAAAGGTACGAGAGCTGAGAGCTCCGTATACAGCAACAAACCCAGGCTTCCCTGTTGCTTAGCAACAGGTGCAGGAACAATGGCCACAAGATCCAAGCGTCCCTGTTGCTTAGCAACAGCTGCAGCCACACCCGATTGCACAGCACAGATCGAGGAACGGCCAGTAATATGAAGTAAAACTTACCTGAACCTACTCCTGAATTATGCCGGTAAATCGAGAGTTTCCTGTACAAATGCTCTCTGTTTAAATCGCAGCTTTCCCGAATGACCTGCAGCTGAGAGCAAGCAAGCCGGCAAGCTTCACGCCAGGTTTCATCAGCGGGGTTCCCCGCAGGCGGGTTTGGCGTGGGGAACCCCTGAAAATCGCAAGGCCACCCTAAAATGGCATTAAACATGCCAATAATTGGTGATCAGGGTCCCGACGGCCAGTCCTGCCAGCAGCAGGCGGGGTTGAATCGGCTCGCGGAGAAACGGCGGTCTGAAAGTCGCACGGGGTGGGGAATCAGGCGGGGGGGGGTCGCGACCCCCTTTTTCGGCGATTTTCGGCCCCCGCCCGCCTGAAAACCCGCCCGACAGCTGGCAGAAAATCAGGGCCAATGTTTCAGGTTTCAGCAGAATGTTCTGATGAAGGGTCATCGACCTGAAACGTTAACTCTGTTCCTCTCTCCACAGATGCTGCCTGACCGGCTGAGTGTTTCCAGCAATTTCTGTGGATGTTGTTCTCGTGTATCATGAAGTATTATTGATGGCTTTGTACATTCACCAATTTAGAAAACATGTACATTTACAGTGTGAGGTGCGAAGAAATTCTGGAAATGCCAATAAAGTTCAACTGTGTTTCAGTAGCTGAATGGACAATGTTCATCCACTCTAGTGTCAGCCGTGGCTCAGTGGGCAGCGCCCTCGCCTCGGAGTCAGAAGGTCGTGGGTTCGAGTCCCACTCCAGAGACCTGAGCACAAAAATCCAGGCTGACACTCCAGTGCTGTACTGAGGGAGTGCTGCACTGTCAGCGGTGCCGTCTTTTGGGTGAGACAATAAACCGAGGCCCCGTCTGCTCTCAGGTGGATGTAAAAGATCCCACGGCACTATTGTGAAGAAGAGCAGGGGAGTTCTCCCCGGTGTCCTGGTCGATATTTATCCCTCAATCAACATCACTAACACAGATTATCTGGTCATTATCACATTGCTGTTTGTGGGAGCTTGCTGTGCGCAAACTGACTGCCGTGTTTCCTACATTACAGCAGCGACTACACTTCAAAAATACTTCATTGGCTGTAAAGTGCTTCAGGATCTCCTGAGGTCATGAAAGGTGCTATATAAATGTAAGTTCTTTCTTTTTACTCTTGATGAAGGAACAGACTGAAGCAACAAACCCCCTAGCCTTTCCTTCTACTCTTAAACAGCGTAAATGTTTGAATACTTTGTCTAACTGCAGGGTATATTTGAGGTGTTTTACTCAGATCTTGGGTTCTTTTCCTTATCATTTGACACGTTAAAAACACTGGGGCCAAAATCCCAACCGTCCCGCTCCCCCGTCACAAGCAGAATGAAGCAGAACCCACTCTGTCTGACGTGAGGGCTCCGGCCCAGTCCCAGATCGCGGAGGCCGGGGGGTCATTAGCATGTTTGGGGCAAGCGCATCGCACCTCTGTGTCGCCCCTTCCGACGGAGGGCTGGAATGTCGGGGTGACTCCCGGTGGAATGTTGGCGTGACCCCGAGGCCACTGCGGCGCAGCAGGCCCAGCCCGGGAAGGGGCCTCACAGCAACGGAGAGGCCTTCCCAACTCTGGAGCTCCTCAAAAGGAGCTAGCGGGCCCTCTCAGCAAGGCGATCAATCCCCTCCAGGATCGGCCTCCTGCTCCCTCCAGCGATCTGAGGTCGCGATTCGCCCCATCACCCTCTCGGCAGGTTGTGTTGGGCCTATCAGTTCACGGGAAGCCTGGGGATTTCCTGAGTCACGGCCCTTCACGCTGGGGGCAGGGGAGCTGGTGGTAGATCTACCTCCACCAGAAAGTCAGGCCTCCTTTCCAATGGGTGGAATCTGCCTCATTTCCTACACTCTCCCACTGGCTGCTACGCCCAGGATGTGCCACCGCGGTGCAAGAGTGGAATTTCGGGCCTATCGTTCTATAAACGCAAGTCTTTCTTTTCTTTCTTAAAGACTACTGAGTAAAAGAGAATGGATACAGTGACTGTACGTTTCTGCCAATTTTATTGTGTAAATTAAGAAGTAAAAAATAAATGGCAAAATGGCAATTTTTGCAAATCCATAGGACTGCTAAGTGCATACGCATATCTATACATTATCGTTCAAAGTCTATGCATCATATCATCATGTAACACTGCAATTTTCCCTTTTAAGTCCAGTGCATAAGGTGTACGTCTACATAAAACTATCATTCATTTGCAGAAAACCTTTAATATTAGACACTGAGTCCAGTGGTATATGGAGACTCAAAATTAGAACCATAACACACGACACATTCTGTTTAAGGACATTTTCTGGCCACAAGAGGCAACTGTCTCTCACGGGTAGGAGTCAGAAAAGCGTCGCGTTATAGTTAACAACCTGAAGTGTCCAGCTTCATTCATCCTTGGTCAGAGGGTTCAGTCCTTGATATCAGCACGAAAGAAGCCAAGAGTCAGTTATTGGATCAAAATGTTCCAATTGACTTTGTTCCGTTGTCTGGAAGCACACAAAGCTCTCTCTCAAAGCAAAGTCCCTCTGAGTCCATCAGAGCCAAAGTCCACGTCAACGTTACAGGTGGAAGAGGGGGATACAGCTGGATTAGATCTCCTGTCACCCTTCTCTCATTTACCTTTCAAGTCTCCTATCTAATAATCTCTCCCTCACCGTGACCCCTCAGATAATAAAGTGCGTTATTACATATAAAAAAGCAAGAGTTTCCTTTTAGAAAGAAAAGAATTCATGGCCAACTCTGGTTCGCAATCAGCTCAGCAAATGCTTAGATGTGCAAGCATTCTGTTTTAGAGCTTTGAATGTAGCAATCCTGTGGCTGACACATTCCCTTAGGACGGAGACCTGCTCGACACATCGGGAAACAGCATCCTGGCGTAAAACGCTGGGGCACTACTAGCACTCTGCTCTCAAGATGTGCGCCACTCTCCGGCCCAGATCTGGCTTCCAGGCCTGTACGAAGCTCTTCATGTTGACTATCAGCCGGCCAGTGTGAACATCCTCATGCCCTGCTACGAGGTACTCCATACCTGCGAAGAGTGAAAGACACGGGTCAACGCAGTGCTCATCGTATCAGCACTGGGCAAAGGATTGATGCTGCCGGGTGCACGATGAATGAAGAAATTACATCAACTTCCTTCAATTGTTTCTACGTCTTACAGCACGGTGCGGGATCTCATGGGGAATGAGGGAACAGCCCAGCAGTGATGGCTTGGCACAGTTCAGTTGAGTTTGGGCCAGTCCAATTTCATCTAGGAGCTTGAACTGAATCTACCCCGGTCTAAGTGCAGCTCCTCACTCCAGCCGTCAGGTTCAATGAAAGCTCAGCTCAGTGCCAGATCGAAGTTACAAACCAAAATAAAGAGTTCAAGGGGTAGATAATTGGTTATGGTCCGTTTTTGGCTGCATAACCAACTGCCCGCCTGAACTGGGAGGCCCAAGGCTTGCCCTAAATTGGGCCTCAGGCCTCAGGCCTCAGGTGAATACTTTGGGCAAACCGCCGGCACCGGTCATGCCTCCAGTCCAGAGGCTGCGGGCTCATTTCCAAGAGATCAATGCTTGGCTGCCCGCCTTGCTGGCAGTGGCCCCTCAGGTAAGTCCCAGAGGTGGGGAAGGACGAGTGGGGGCCAATCGCGGGCCGACAGTGGCCCTCAGGAGTGCTGTGTAGAGGGGACGAGCACGCCCGCTGCTCCCCGCTCCACATCAAACTGGAAACATTAAAAAACATTTACATTTTCGGTGGCGGCCGCTTGCTAGGCCGCATCCGTAACAGGAAAACCGGCGTGGAGCAGGCCCGATGCCTCGGGGCAGCCCAGTTTGGCAGCGAGGCCCCAAAATAGGTGTTAGGCCCCTCATTAACATATGCGCGGGGCCTAATGCCTTTCTGAGTCGCCGCCAGGGATGCCTGAAGAATCGTCCGACTCAACATGGAGTCAGATGTCCTTGAAATTGGGATGTTTTGCCCCCAAGTTTTTTATATGGTCTCGTCACACCCAATGAGTTCGGGAGGTCGGGGGTGGAAGGGTTTGTATTTTGGTCCTGGCACTACACTAGTCCCTAGCTTCTCCAGCTATCTGTGATTGTCAGTGTGTTAGGCAGCTTCCAATTAGCGACGTAGATAGCTCAAGGCAAATAGAGACTAATGAATCATCACATACAAAACTCATTTGTCTGTCTGAAGCCCGGTGCTGACATGCTGACATCGCAAAGGGCAGTAATTAATGCAACATTAAAGCTTTGAAATCCTTTGTCCTTGGTCTAAATGGAATCTCTTTAAGAATATCCCGAATATGTTAGCACAAGGTCCACCCTGAGCAGAAAGTCACTGTGGCAAAGCACTGTTTAATTTCCTTAACCCCTGTGGACTGCAGGGATAACTGATGGGCTCTTCTTATTGGAACATGCTCGGCCTTAGTTCGACACTACAACTTCGTTCCAAGGAACAGGAAAACAACCAGAAGATTAATGCACAAATAAGATCAGTTTAATGGTCATTTAAAAGTGCTGCAAACCCAGCTATTCGACAGAGCTAAAATATATTAAAAGTCGTATGTCTGTGCAAATTTTCTGTCAGCTTTTGCCATTATAAATCTTATGTTCACATTTATATGAAAACTTCCTATGTAAACATGTCACGTTGTAATTAAAACCTCCTGCAGTGCCACCACTGGCGGGAGGGTGTAATAACAACGTGACAAGTTTACATAGGCAGTTCCCATTAGAATTGTGGATAAAGGAAATATGAAACTGAGGTCAGAATGTATGACTAAAATGAGGGTTGAATTACATCTGTTCACCCTGGTCTAATTATCCCTCACCTTCTAACCCAACCTCACCTGAAGACATAGAAACATTAGGAACAGGAGGAGGCCATTCAGCCCCTCGAGCCTGTTCCGATATTCAATTGGATCCTGTCTGATCTGTACCTCAACTCCATTGACCCACCGTTGCTCCATAGCCCTTGATAACATTATCTAACAAAAATCTATCAGTCTCAGTGTTGAAAGTTCCCATTGACACCTAGTATCCATAGCCTTTTGAGGAGAGCGTTCCAGATTTCCACTGCCCTTAGTGTGAAAAGGTGCTTCCTGATTTCACTCCTAAATGGCCTCTCTCTCATTTTAAGATTGTTCTGGATTCCCCCATCCAGAGGAAATGATTTCTCTTTATCTAGCCTATCGAATCCCTTTATCATTTAAATACTTTGATTAGACCACTCCTCAATCTTCTAAACTCAAGGGAATACAAGAACTGATGGCATTGCTCCAGATGGGCTCTAACCAGAGCTCTGTACAGCTGTAACATAACTTCCAGCCCTTTGTATTCCAGCCCCCTCGAGATGAAGTCCACCATTTCATTAACCTTTTTGATTATTTTTTTCACCCGTGCACTAGCCTTTAGTGATGTGTGTACATGCTCGCCCAAATCTCTCTGCTCCTCCACAGCTCCTCCTCTCTCACCATTAAGAGAATAACACTAACGGTTGCTGCTGCAGTGAGAAGACATTCCTTTATTCCCACTCATTACTGATTCCAAAAGGGATGGGTGATTAAAGGGCAGCCCAGCCTGCCCGGAATGGATGGTTTAGCCTTTGCTGCCAGTGGGTGAATGGTTTCATTTGGTGTACCTTGGGCAATGAATATTCAGCAGGACGGTGATATGCTTGTGCTGCGCGTTCTGTTGTTAACATGCCTCTTACCAGGATTTAGAACCGGGCACGTACAGCCTCTGTTAGTCCAGGACTCTGGGTACAGGACTCGCTTTCCCCGGTGAATCTTTAACTTAGTCAGTTTCAACACCTTCTTGACCTTCACGTTGACCTCTGCATGTGACCCTTTGTCATGAGCTGAGAGAATCTTTACTTTCAGGACTGTGCCAATGAAAGAGAATTAATAGACAATCATTCAACCGAATTAGACTCACCATTACACGGACAAGACAGTATCTGGAGTGCTTTAGAATAACAAGTTCTGCAAAGTATCTATATTACTTGTGAAGTGAGTACACAGGTGTAATTTCAGGACAGTCACCTCAGCACAAGGTTTGGAGGTTGAATTATGAAGTCATTCGATTATATTCCTCTTCCTAATTACTCCTGCGTAAACATTATTCTCTACGTAATTCATGTTATTTATGAGTGAGGAAGGCAAGGAGGGTGAGCATATTAGTAGACTTGCCATGCACGTTATATAAGAAAGAAAACATTTGCATTTATATAGCGCCTATCACCTCAGGACGTCCCAAAGTGCTTTGCAGCCAATGAAGTGCTTTTGAAGTGTAGTCATTGTGATAATGTAGGCAACTGTGACAGCCAATTTGTACACAGCAAGGTCCCACAATCAATCAAAACAGATAACCTAGAATAAATATTGACTGGGGTACCAGGTGAATTCCCCTGCTCTTTGACTGGTGCTGTGGGATCTTTTACATCCAACTGAGAGGGCAGACGGGGCCTCAGCTTTACATCTCACCCAAAAGACGGCACCTATGACAGTGCAGCACTCCCTCAGTACTGCACTGGGAGTGTCAGCCTGGATTTTGTGCTCAAGTCTCTGGAGCGGGATGTTCTGACTCAGAGGCGAGAGTGCTACACACTGAGCCATGGCTGACACTTGTTGCTATTTCCTCTTGGATTAGACATTCTACAGCAACGACTTTAATGAATCACCATCTATCTCTAAGGAACAATGTACAATGTTAAATTTGTTAGGACAAAGCAGGCACTCAGGGCAAGACTGTACCAACAATTATTCAAGTGTCTACAGAAATATTTCTAAACACAGAACTCAAGGATTTATCAAATTCTGTCACGATGTGCTTATCGAAACACTCTTGGTGTTTCATTAATTGGAAATGATGAGAAAATCTGAATCAGGAAATGTTTTAGTCTCGCTGAGTTCCTCCAGGAACATAAAACAGATGTTATCTGTTCCTTTGAATTCCATTTCAAGAAATAATTCTGTAATGTTCTGGTCAAAGAAGCTTTTTCCCAGCAAACGTGCAATGAAATGTTGAGAACTGCCAGCCCGAGGTCCTCAAAGCCCTGCTCCTCCCGAGGTCCTCAAAGTCCCACCCTACCCGAGGTCCTCAAAGCCCCACCCTACCTGAGGTCCTCAAAGCCCCACCCTACCCGAGGTCCTCAAAGCCCCACCCTGCCTGAGGTCCTCAAAGCCCCATCCTACCCGAGGTCCTCAAAGCCCCACCTTGCCCGAGGTCCTCAAAGCCCCACCCTACCCGAGGTCCTCAAAGCCCCACCCTACCCGAGGTCCTCAAAGCCCCACCCTGCCTGAGGTCCTCAAAGCCCTGCTCCTCCCAAGGTCCTCAAAGCTCTGCTCCTCACGAGGTCCTCAAAGCCCTGCTCCTCCCGAGGTCCTCAAAGCCCTGCTCCTCCCGAGGTCCTCAAAGCCCCGCTCCTCCCGAGGTCCTCAAAGCCCCACCCTGCCCGAGGTCCTCAAAGCCCCACCTTGCCCGAGGTCCTCAAAGCCCTGCTCCTCCCGAGGTCCTCAAAGCCCCACCCTGCCCGAGGTCCTCAAAGCCCCACCTTGCCCGAGGTCCTCAAAGCCCCACCTTGCCCGAGGTCCTCAAAGCCCTGCTCCTCCCGAGGTCCTCAAAGCCCCACCTTGCCCGAGGTCCTCAAAGCCCTGCTCCTCCCGAGGTCCTCAAAGCCCTGCTCCTCCCGAGGTCCTCAAAGCCCTGCTCCTCCCGAGGTCCTCAAAGCCCTGCCCCAGGCTGAAGGACTCCCAGTAGTCGTCAGCTTAGAAGGGAGCTGGCATCTCAGAAAAGTAATCCACCTTGTCTGTGATTGGTTCCCTCTCCTTTCTAAAGGTTGGGGGCCTTTCAAAGGGCCTCAGTGGAACTCAGACCCGTGCTCAGCTGGCGAGAGCTCTGCTGAGGCTTTGTAAGGGCGTACTGGAGTGGGGTGAGGGGGAACCTCCCAGACATGCCCCTTTGACATGGATGGAGGGGGGCAGAAGATCTGCCCAGAGCTCTCAAACACCCCCTCCCCACGCTGAAAAATGGGGTGCAATCCTGGTGGAACGGGGTTCAGTCTTCAGTCCTTGAGCTGCAATATAATAACACAACCGTCTCCCAGCAGAGCACAACTCACCAAACGTATACTTCATGTTGCAGAATACTTTGGGATTTCTTAAGACCTGGTTTCTGCATTCACACTTCCCTGAAAGGAACAGTTAAAATATGAGTTCAGAGGGGAAAGCGTCAGATGTGTGCCTGAGCAAGTCTCGATGGAGACGAAACAAATCTGGGAAAAAATATTACTGACACAAATGTTACCTTTCAAAACAACTTCACTTTACTCCCAAGAATACTTTCTGGTCATTTTGAATTACAATCAACATCCTTTTGACACAATTTGGGGTAATTTTAACCCGCCCGGTGTGAAACTGACAGGATCGCATCTCCCGCCTGTTGTACACCCCGGCCCCATTTTAACCTCCGATGACTTCAATGGGGAGTAAAATCAAACCGGGTGTAAAATGGGAGTCTGACCCGATCCCGTCAGTTTCACGCCTGGCGGATTAGGTTAAAATTACCCCCAACTAGGGGGGGCTGAAGCCGGTGTTGATTTAATCAAATTCCACCCATTCCTACTCGGACCTCGCCGTCCTTGGCCTCTTGCATTGTTCTACGGAAGCTCAGCGTAAGCTCGAGGAACAGCACCTCATCTTCCGATTAGGCACTTTACAGCCTTCCGGACTCAATATCGAGTTCAACAATTTCAGATCATAACCTCGGCCCCTATTACATTTTTACTTATATTTTTTATCCACACCTTTGTTTTGGCCCTTTTCCCCCCCTTTCTTTTTTTTCTGTCCCACATGGCAGCTGTCTCCCATTCTGCCAGCGCATTTCACACCTAATCTAGAGCCGTCTTTTGTCTCCACTAGTCCTATCACCATCTCGTCTCGTTTTGAATACCTCTTAATGTCTCTTCTCTTTTGTTCTCTCCCAGCCTGGCCTCTTAATCTATTTCATTCCCTGTGCCTCTTTAGTCTTGACAAAGGGTTTTGACCCGAAACGTTGACTCTATTTCTCTATCCACGGATGTTGCCTGGCCTGCTGAGTTTTTCCAGCATTTTCTGTTGTTATTTTTGATTTCATCAAAGATGGACACCTGGTCTTTGTGAGGTGTTCACGTTTGTGCCCAATCGGCCAACGATTAGAACTGAGATACGAGCAGGCGCCAAGTGATTGGAGTTCTCCAACACCCAGATCACTGCCACTGGCACCCAGTCTGTGCACAACTAACCATCTCTCGGCTGTGTCTATCTGAGCTAGATAGTGTAGAGAAAACAAGGGGCCATGCTGCGTATAAACTACACTGGATTTGATGCTTTTGGAGGTCTTTCTGTGCGCCGAGGGTTATTTACGCTTGGAACAAGTTTCCGGCTCATGGGGCGAGTGCGGATTGGCGGCAATTGTTGAAGAAGGAGCTGGATGAGCTCCTCGCTGTGGTTGTTATCACGGCATGCAGACGGTGGGCGGGACGTTGGGTTTGTACCTCTCTGTGACCTCCTGGAACACGTTTTGATCACCTCAGGGTTTTTAATCTGGTTCTTAGCCTCTCCCAGGAGATGATATGGCTGGTGGTGGGGGGGAACACTGAGAATCACGATACTTAGTCACGTTGTGACCGTTTGGGACAGGCTCGATGGACCGGCCGACCTTTTCCCGTCCGTCTTTTCGTATGTGTCTTTTGTAAGTTATTTGATGCTGTTGTTTATTATTTTTGCGCCACACACACACTCTTTGAACGGAGAAGCTGTGAACCCACCCTGATTCCCAGGCTCCACCACTGGTGGCTGCCTTTCCCAATTTCCCCCTCCAGCGTCAACAACCAGGCCGAGATCAGGAACTCACTGCGAGCAATCATGAAAGCAAAGCCTATGTCAGGGGACTCGAGTTCACCAATCATTTTGTCAGTACCGCGTCCTTAAGTTTATTCTTAAATAAACAGGTTACCACAACAAACAGTGTGACTAGTTCTCTTTAGAGCAGAGAAGGTTTATGGGAGATTTAGTAGAGGCGTTCAAAATTATGAGGGGTTTTGATTGACTAAATAAGGAGAAACTGTTTCCACTGGCAGGAGAGTCGGTAACCAGAGGTCACAGATTTAAGATAATTTACAAATGATCCAGAGGGGAGATGAGAGTTTTTTACGCAGCAAGTTGTTGTGATCTGGAACGCGCTGCCTGAAAGGGCGGCGGAAGCAGATTCAATAATAACTTTCAAAAGGGAATTGAATATGTGCTTGAAGGGGAAAAATTGCAGGGTTATGGGGAAGGAACAGAGGAGTGGGACTAATTGGATCGCTCTACCAAAGAGCCGGCACAGGCACGATGGGCCGAATGGCCTCGTGTGCTGTAAGAGTCTATGATTCCAGTCTATTAATCAGGCACTATCTCCATGTTTAGAAAAGTTATTTGTTGCTGTGAAGACACATTCCTTTTAAGAGCAGTAATGTTTGGGGCAGATCCTGACTTTGTGTGATGGCGTAAAATGGCTGATAGCGAATCGGCAGCCCGCTTCACATCGCTCCCCATTAAAGTCAACGGAGAGATGTCAAACGGGCCGACTCACTATCGCCCGGTTTACTTTATTGCTCAACGTCAAGATCACAAATAGCACAAACCTACATTTGAGTCAATAATAATGAACCGGGAAACGGGAATCTTTGGCATGGATTTTGATGCGAATTTGAGGAATGAGATTTCTCACCTGAATGCCGAAGAGCGGAGAAACCTTGCTCGTCCTCCCAGTTCCAGGTGGGTTCTCTTGCAGTGAGTGCGGAGGAAAGGCCCTGGTTTTGTGTCGTGTCTGCAGACCCGTGGTACCAGCCTACATCTGCAGGGCTGTCAGATTCAATGAAGACATGTCAATAGGGTGAAGGAAATTCAAATATTTTTTCTCTTAATTGGTCTTCTCTTCAATCACTTGTGGCCCATGATGGCAGCCCGTTTCTTCCACTCCAGATCTAGCATTCTCCTTCTCGTGTGTTTCCGTAACAAAGTCCCTCAGTACGTGGACAGGTTGTCAGCCTGACTCCCAACCCCCTACCAGGAGAACTGGCTAGACACCATGGGGAGGGTCCACTCCACTCCCATTGGACGCAGGTACCCTGCTGGATGTCAGCTCGTCTCCTGCTCGCCAGGGCATCTTAATTAGCACACTTTACAATTTGTATTTGAAGCTGTTTCCCCCCCACCCCACTTTCTGCTCTTGCTTGGTGCACAGTTTGGGGGTGGGGGGTGGGGGGGAGAATCTCTCCCCTGTATGGAGGGTGGGAGTGGGCTGTCTGGACCCCACGTGGCACCTCTCAAGGTCACTCTGCTTGAGTCCACACGTCTGTGCTACTGTGAGGGGGGGGCAGCACCTCCCCATCTCCCCTCGCGGGTCCCAAGCAGTGCCTCAGTAATAGTTACTTTAAGGGGGAAGGAGTTCACATGCACATCCTGTCGACCATGCAAGGCAGTAGATCCTTTAATGATGTGTGTGTATTACATTTCTCTGCTACCCTAAAGGAGTCAGTGACCTGTTGAATTTACATCTAGAGTTTTTTTATTCGTTCTTGGGACGTGGGCGTCGCTGGCAAGGCCGGCATTAACAAGCCATCCCCGGTTGCCCTGAGGTTTGATACAACTGATTGGCTTGCTGGGCCACTTCAGAGTCTACAGGATGTGAGTTTGGAGTGTTAACCTCCGCCCCGCCCCCCTCCCCACCCCCAGGAAACTAGCGCACAGGTACAAAAAGCTAATGGAAAGGTGGCCTTTATCTTGAGGGGGCTGGAATACAAAGGGGATGAAGTGATATTGCAGTTGTCTGGTGCCTTGGTCAGACCCCACCTGGAGCGCTGCATTCAGTTCTGGGCACCGTATCTCAGGAAGGATATACTAGCCTTGGAGGGGGTGCAGTGCAGATTTGTGGAATGATACTGGGGATTAAAGGGTTAAGTTATGAGGACAGGTTGCATAGACTGGGCTTGTATTGCCTTGTGTTTAGAAGACTGAGGGTGATGTGAGCAAGGTGTTTAAGGTGATAAAGGGATTGCACAGGGTAGAGAAATAGAAACTATTTCCTCTGGTGGGGGGAGTCCAGAACAAGCGGGCATCACCTTAAAATTAGAGCCAGGTCATTTAGGAGGGAAATCAGGAAGTATTTTTTCACACAAAAGGTAGTGGAAATCTGGAATTCTCACCCCAAAAGGCTGTGAATGCTGGGGGCATCAATTGAAATTTTCAAGACTGAGAGCGATAGATTTTTGTTCGGTAAGAGTATCAAGGGATATGGAACAAAGGCGGCTAAATGGAATTGAGGTGCAGATCAACCTTGATTTAGCTGAATGGTGGAACAGGCTCGAGGGGCTGAACGGCCTCCTCCTGCTCGTCTGTTCCTATGATCCAGACAGCAGCTTGCACTGTACAGTAAGCAAGGTCACTTCAGAGGGCATTAAGAGTTAACCACATAGTCTGGGACTGGGGCCACGAGTAGGCCCAGACCGGGTAAGGACGGCAGGCTCCCTTCCCTGAAGGACATCAGTGAACCAGTTGGCTTTTTACGACAATCCGGCAGCTTTGATGGTAATTTTTTCCTGGTGCCAGCCCACAGATTCCTGGAATTATTGAATTCAATTCCACTTGTCGTGATGGGATTTGCCCTCACGAGCTCTAGGTTGCTCGTCCAGCACCCATATCACAGTTACGCAAATGCTCGACAATTAAACCTTCTAAACTGGTGCATCTTTTTTCTTTCCGTTGAGCCAAGCGGAATTGTGCCCTCCCAGGGCTGACCGTGTACCCACCTGCTGGTGCAGTCCCCGGTGTACGGGTCACAGCTTCCCGCGCAGTCACATGGTCGGCAGCCATACTCTCCGAGACCCCAGTATCCCAGCATACACCTGTCACAGCGGGGCCCAGCCACGCCAGGCTTACACAAACAGTCACCGGTGTCGGGGTCGCAGGGGGTGTTGGGCCATAAGGGCAAGGTGGCAGAGCCAATGGGGTGGCACGAGCAGGCTGGAGCGAAAGAAATAAAGAGAAGGCTTTCAGCGCACTCATGACTTAATAACAATGAGCAGGACACGGAGCACGCTTCACATCGCTCTGCTGCTGGTCACTCTGCTTCTTGCAACAATATTGGCTAATTATTGACCACTGGGCGCAGTAACCTGCTGGGTACAACGTTCAGATATATTTCCAGCACAAAACAATTAGAACTTGCATACATATTGTGGGAAATAGTCTCATACATCGTGTGATACATTGGATAGTATCTGGGGTGTGATTCCCTTCCCCCAGAGTAGAATCATAGAATGGTTACAGCACGGAAGGAGGCCATTCGGCCCATCGAGCCCGTGCTGGCTCACTGCAAGAGCACTTCAGCTAGTTCCACTCCCCTGCCCTCTCCTCGTAACCCTGCAAATTTCGTTCCTTCAGATACTTATCCAACTCCCTTTTGAAAGCGGTGATTGAATCTGCCTCCACCGCCCTTTCAGGCAGCGCATTCCAGATCCTAACCACTCGCTGCGTAAAAAAGTTTTTCTCATGTCGCCTTTGGTTCTTTTGCCAATCATCTTAAATCTGCGCCCTCTGGTTCTCGACCCTTCTGCCAATGGGAACAGTTTCTCTCTATCTACTCTGTCTAGACCCCCTCATGACTTTGAACACCTCTATCAAATCTCCTCTCAATCTTCTCTGCTCCAAGGAGAACAACCCCAGCTTCTCCAGTCTATCAACATAACTGAAGTCTCTCATTCCTGGAATCATTCTCGTAAATCTTTTCTGCACCCTCTCTACGGGTTACGGGGATAGGGTGGGATATGTGTCGGTGCAGGCTCGATGGGCCGAAATGGCCTCTATCTGTACTGTGAGGTTTCTGTGATTTCTGTGATAAGGCCTTCACATCCTTCCTAAAGTGCGGTGCCCAGAATTGGACACAACACAATTTGCTCCTCCATACCTTTCCCATTATTTGGTGGTCTATAGAATACACCTAGTAGTTGGGGCTGAATCAGTGTTTTATACAGGTTCATCATAATTTCCACACTTTTGTACTCTATGGGCTTGATTTTCATCGGGCCGTTGAGGCGGGATTGGAGGCGTGTGGGGGGGTTAAAATTGCAAAAACTGGCGGGCGGGCCCAACCCCGCCTCCATCCCACCTCCAAGCAATTTTCATTAAATCGTGTCTACTGGTCCCGTCTCCGTCCCGCCTCCAAGAGGCGGGATAGGCCGTTAAGGCCATTAACAAGCACTAAATTGCCTCTATAATGCCATTTTGATAGGCCTTAGTGATTTTAACCCTTTTCCCACGTGAAACATGCCTGTTCTGAAACACGACGATGAAACCTGACGGGAGCACAATTGGATTGCTGACTATCAGTTGCAGCTCCACCATTAAATAGGAGATTTGATCAGCCATCATTTGCAGGTGGCAGGACTTTGTTGTCTCAGGTGTGGGGGAACTTTTAGAAGGCATAACCACAGCTATGGAAGTTTGGAGCCTGACACCCATCTCCAGTGTGACCTCCTGGGAAACCCCTCTCACCACTTTCACTGAGCACTTCCTGAACTGAGGCATATACCAAGTAATCCTAAGCCCTCAATGTGGAAGTCCCATTCGCGAAATGACACACGCCACAACTACAGCAGTAGCCATCAGATTTTTTATTTACAGTAATCATCTGATGGCTTTTTAACATAAAACATCAAATTTCACCCAAGTGACTACCCTTGTGACTATTTGTGCAGTATCTTTCTCTTACGCATGCTCCTACGTGGTGCTTCCCCTGTGGCTTCAGCAGATGTGGAGGCCCCTTGCTCACTTTCTTGCTGCTCCTGTCTTGACACCTTTGGCGGGCGTCCTCTGGGGTTGCGAACCTGTGAGGGCTCATCAACAGCCTGCTGCTCCTGTGGCTGTGCAGGGGTTGAGACGCCGATCTCAGATGGGTGTGGACTCTGGTGGGGCTCTGACCGAGGGCTCTGCAGTGGCATGGAAGTGTGAGCGCTTGGAGAGGAGCCCCCACTTCCTTGATGTCTGCCACCAACTTCCCTCTCATGGGTCAGGTCCCCCTCAGCGCTTGCAAGTGGCTTGAGAGCACCTTGCTGCACATCAGGGGGGCCATGGGGACCTGTATCTGCACTGGCAGTCCTACTCAGAAGGACTTCCATGAAGGTCTGGTTTCTCTGTTCAATAGATGGCCATCGCTCCTCCAGAGATGTCATTCTATTCAGAACACTCACCATGTTTTCTGCACTCTGGCGACTTATCACCTCCATGGAGGTTGCCATCCTTTCCATGGTGATGCGTTCATGCGTCAATGACTCCACAAAGGCTCTGCTCATGTTCGCAATGGACTCCTCCATTTGCTCCACACTCGCATCGACCCTGGAGACAAAACCTGCCAGAGACTCCTGCATCTGTTCCTGGAGTTCCAGCACCGCTGATGTTATGGATGGACCCAGAGGCAGAGGGTCGACATGCAGCTGAGCCGAGCTGGCAGAGTCCTGCACCCTCCGACTAAGACTCTCCACTGCTGTCCCTGTCTCCACAATCTGCTGATGCTCACTTGTGAGCTGTGATACACCAGGTGACAACACTACTCTATTTCGCGATGGTCCCACCGAGGTGTGAGTGCGCTGGTGCTGGGTGCGCTGAATTCTGCTGAAGCTGTGCCCTCAGAGGTTGCAGCTTCCTCTGAGGAGTCTTGAGGCTCAGGCTCTTCCTCCTGGATAGTGGGGACGGGTGCTTGCGATGGTCCTATGGGGGAGTAAAGGAAAGAGTCAGAGATGTGAGGCCAAGGTTACATGCACATTGCATATTGCAGATGATCATAAGTCCATCTGTTAGAGCTTCAGAATCATTATCAGCGACTCATGCAATGTCAATGAGAGAGATGGAAAACTATTCTGTCACCAGCTTGCTGTGATGTACCAGTCTGTCCGTCCCCCACTTGCGCATCTTCCTCCACTCCCACGATCTCCAGGACCACCTCCTCCCAGAGGGTGAGGTGGGCTACTGAGGGTGGCCCTCCTCCTGTCCTCACTCTTTCTCTCTTATTGTGAGCTCTCTTTTCCTGCAATGAGGGAGACAAGTGGAGGTTGAGTGAGAATGAAGGAGTGAGTGTAGAGAATCCATAGCATAGATACTTAGAAGGAGACAAAGATGGAGTGAGGTGGCAAGACCACGGGCCCTCCCTGTGTGTTGTCAGTTGTTTTCATAGCATCACAGTGACAGGGAGTGTGAGGGCTGCATAGTCGAATAGTTAGGTGAATGTGACCATAGAGAGAGAGGGAATGGGTAAGGGTGCAGGGATGTCAGTGTCAAGCGGGATGTGGAGGAAGAGATTGCTAAAGCTGAGTGCTGGTGAGGAAAGGCAATGGGGATCAGATTGAGGGTGATGGGAAATTCATACTCACATTTCCAGTGTGCAGAAGGTCATGAAATCTCTTCCTGCACTGAAGCCAGGTTCTGCGGGTTACTGATAATGAGTTGACCTCCTCTGCCACCTGGATCCACACAGCCTTGGTTTGCTGGGGAGGCTTCTTCCTCCCTGAAGAAGGGAAGAGCACCTCTTTATGAGCTCTTGCTCCCTCTACTAAAGCCTGCAAGGCAACGTCATCAAACCTGGGAGCAGCCCTAGGTTTCTGGCTGGCCATTCTTCCTCCAGGACCCTCTCACTGCAAAGGCCAGAAGGTTGGCAGTCTGCAGAAGAAGCAAGGCTTGTTGCAGACCTTAAATGCAGCAGCAATGACGACGTCATCGGAGGCGACTTTCAGACTGGAAACACTCATTGGCCATGGGTTCCCACACGCTGGAACTCAATTGGCCAATTAAGTTAAAATCGCATCCATCTCCCACATCGATTTATAATCAGGTGGCTAACACGAAATGCGGATTACACGACCCCAGCCTGCCCCTGAATCAAAATCCAGCCCTTTGCCTCTATTCATGAAGCCCAGGATCCCGTAAGCTTTTTTAACCGCTTTCTCAACCTGCCCTGCCACCTTCAATGATTTGTGCACATATACCCTCAGGTCTCTCTGTTCATGCACCCCCTTCAGGATTGTACCCTTTAGTTTATATCTCCTCTCCTCATTCTTTCTACCAAAATATATCACTTCACACTTTTCTGCGTTAAATTTCATCTGCCACATGTCCGCCTATTTCACCAGCCTGTCTATGTCTTCCTGAAGTCTATCACTGTCCTCTTCACTGTTCACTATACTTCCAGGAGTGGGCCTTTGGCGTAGCGATAGCATCCCCGCCGCTGGGCCAGAAGGCGTAGGGTTTCGAACCCCACTCCAGACAATCCCGGCAAGTGGAGTCAGAGCTCCGGCTCTAAATTCTGGGTTGACATCCAGCGGGATACTTGCGTCCGTGGGTGTGGGTGGTCCCCCCCCTCGTATGGGTTGTGGGAGCCCGTAAAACCCTCCCGCCATAGGACTAACCACCCTAATGGCTGGTACGAAGATGGTTGTGGTCACGGAAGGAGCGTTAATCGCGGCCAGAAATCCTTCCACCACTTCATACAGTTCCCCAAAGGGAACAGTATGAAGACACGTACGACGACGACTACACTTCCAAGTTTTGTGTCATCTGCAAATTTTGAAATTGTGCCCTGTACATCCACGTCCAAGTCATTAATATATATCAAGAAAAGCAGTGGTCCTAGAACCGACCCCTGGGGAACACCACTGTATACCTTCCTCCAGTCCGAAAAACAACCGTTCACAACTACTCTCTGTTTCCTATAACTTAGCCAATTCCGTATCCATGCTGCCACTGTCCCTTTCATTCTATGGGCTTCAACTTTGCTGGCAAGCCTATTATGTGGCATTTTGTCGAACGCCTTTTGGAAATCCACGTACACCACATCAACCACATTGCCCTCATCAACCCTCTCTGTTACCTCATCAAAAAACTTAATCAAGTTAGTTAAACACGATTTGCCTTTAACAAATCCATGCTGGCTTTCCTTAATTAATCCATACTTGTCCAAGTGACTGTTAATTTTATCCCCGATTACTGTTTCTAAAAGCTTCCCCACTACCGAGGTTAAACTGACTGGCCTGTAGTTGTTGGATTTATCCTTACACCCTTTTTTGAACAATGGTGTAACATTCGCAATTCTCCAGTCCTGTGGCACCACCCCCGTATCTAAGGAGGATTGGAATATGATGGCCAGTACCTCCGCGATTTCCACCCTCAATTCCCTCAGCATCCTAGGATGCATCCCATCCGCTCCTGATGATTTATCTACTTTAAGTACAGCCAGCCTTTCTATTACCTCCTCTTTATCAATTTTTATCCTATCAAGTATCTCCACTACCTCCTCCTTTACTATGTCTATGGCAGCATCCTCTTCCTTGGTGAAGACAGATGCAAAGTACTCGTTTAGTACCTCAGCCATTCCCTCTGCCTCCATGCGTAGGTCTCCTTTTTGGTCCCTAAACGGCCCCACCCCTCCTCTTACTACCCTTTTACTATTTATATGCCTATAGAAGGCTTTTGAATTCCCTTTTATGTTGGTTGCCATTCTATTCTCATACCCTCTCTTTGCCCCTCTTATTTTCTTTTTCACTTCTCCTCTGACCTTTCTATATATAGCCTGATTCTCAGATGTATTTGCAACCTGACATCTGTCGTACACGTTCTTTTTCTGCTTCATCATATTCTCGATCTGTTTCATCATCCAGGGAGCCCCGACTTTAGTTGCCCTACCTTTCCCCCTAGTAGGAATGTACCTCAATTGTACCTGAACTATTTCCACTTTAAAGGCAGCCCATTGTTCCATTACAGTTTTGCCTGCCAATCTTTGATTCCAGTTTACCCGGGCCAGATCCGTTCAAATCCCACTGAAATTGGCCTTCATCCAATTAAGCATTTTTACTCTAGGTTGCTCCCTGACCTTTTCCATAGTTAATCTAAACCTTATGATACGATGACCACTGTTCCCTAAATGTTCACCTACTGACACTTGCTCCACTTGACCCACCTCATTCCCCAGAACCAGATCCAGCAATGCCTCCTTCCTTGTTGGGCCGGAAATGTACTGATCAAGAAAGTTCTCCTGAACACACTTCAGAAATTCTTCCCATTCTCTGCCCTTAACACTATTCCTATCCCAGTCTATATTAGGATAGTTGAAGTCCCCCATTATCACTACTCGATAGTTCTTGCACCTCTCTGTAATTTCTCTGCAAGTTTGCTCCTCTATATCTTTCCCACTATTTGGTGGTCTATAGAATACACCTAGTAGTGAAATGGCACCTCTATTATTTCTTAACTCTAACCATATAGATTCTGTCCTTGACCCCCTCCAGGACATCCTCCCTCTCCAGCACTGTAACATTCTCCTTGACCAATACTGTCACACCACCTCCTATCTTCCCTTCCCTATCTTTCCTGAACACCTTATATCCAGGAATATTTAATACCCAATCCTGCCCTTTTTTTGAGCCAAGTCTCAGTTATTGCCACAGCATCATATCCCCATGTGGCTATTTGATGCCTGCAGCTCACTTACCTTGTTTACTACGCCTCGTGCATTCACACACATGCACTGTAAACCTATCTTAGACCTTCTTGTATTCTCTCTTAGTTGGACCCCACCTAATACCTTACAATTTCTTACTCTAGTGCTCTCTGCCTCTGCCAATCAGTTGAGCACTTTATTTCCCCTTTCTAATCCTGGTGCCCATCCCCCTGCCAAATTAGTTTAAACCCTCCTCAATTGCACTAGCAAACCTCCCCATGAAGGCATTGGTTCCGGCCCTCTTGAGGTGCAACCCGTCCAGCCTGTACAGGTTCCACCTCCCCCAGAACTGGCCTCAAAGTCCCAGGAATCTAAAGCCCTCCCTCCTGCACCATCTCTCCAGCCACGCATTCATCTGCGCTATCCTCCTATTTCTATACTCATTAGCACGTGGCACCGGGAGTAATCCAGAGATTACTACTTTTGAGTAATTGGTAACGGATGTTTAAAAAAAAAAAAATATTCTCAGGATGTGGGTTTCCCTGGCAAAACCAGCATTTCTTTCCCATCCCTGGTTGCCCTGAAAAAGTTTGAGACAACTTACTGAATGTCTAGGTTACTTCAGAGGGCTGTTAAGAGTCAACCACATTGGTGTGGGTCTGGAGTCACATATAGGCCCAGACCGGGTAAGGCCGGCAGGTTTCATTCCCTAAAGCACATCAGTGAACCAGTTGGATTTTTATGACAACTAGATTTTCATTTTGAGATTTTTTTCAAAAACTGAATTCACATTCTGAAATTATTGTCCAATACGAAAACCTTTCCACCATCTACAAGGCACAAGTCAGGAGTGTGATGGAATACTCTCCACTTGCCTGGATGAGTGCAGCTCCAACAACACTCAAAAAGCTCGACACCACCCAGGACAAAGCAGCCCACTTGACTGGCACCCCATCCACCACCTTCAACATTCACTCCCTCCACCACCGGTGCACCGTGGCTGCAGTGTGTACCATCTACAAGATGCACTATAGCAACTCGCCAAGGTTTCTTCAGCAGCACCTCCCAAACCCGCGACCTCTTCCACCTAGAAGGACAAGGGCAGCAGGCACATGGGAACACCACCACCTCCAAGTTCCCCTCCAAGTCAGACACCATCCTGACTTGGAAATATATCGTCGATCCTTCATCGTCGCTGGGTCAAAATCCTGGAACTCCCTCCCTGTGGGAGTACCTTCACCACACGGACTGCAGCCGTTCAAGGAGGCGGCTCACCACCACCTTCTCAAGGGCAATTAGGGACGGGCAATAAATGCTGGCCTTGCCAGCGACGGCCACATCCCGTGAATGAATAAATAAAACGACACTACTGTCCCAAAACGTACTGTGGCTTGTGCTAGCAGTAAATCAGCTTCCAGTCTGAAGCTGCATTGTGCTCGCTGACTAGAGATACAAGACTTTAGTGTGCTAGTGTCCCTCTTGGTGTGACATAACAGGGCACACTGCTATGATGTGCTGCTGTATGAGGTTACGCCTGTCTCCCCTTCACACCACTAAGTGCCTGATCTCCATCCCATAATCACGGGGAATTGCAAACAGGAGGCCATTGAAAGGATGGGAAACTGGAGGGAGACTATGTTTACATCAGTGTTGCCCAATGGAAATCACTGCCTAAAAAGAAAGACTTGCATTTCTATAGTGCCTTTTATGACCACCAGATGTCTCAAAGCGCTTTACAACCAATGAAGTACTTTTGGAGTGTAGTCACTGTTGTAATGTGGGAAACGCGGCAGCAAATTTGCACACAGCAAGCTCCCACAAACAGCAAGGTGATAATGACCAAGTAATCTGCTTTTTGATTGAGGGATAAATATTGGCCAGGACACCGGGGATAACTTCCCTGCTCTTCTTCAAAATAGTGCCGTGGGATCTTTTACATCCACCTGAGAGAGCAGACTTCTCATCCGGCACCTCTGACAGCACCGCACTCCCTCAGCACTGCACAGGAGTGTTAGCCTAGCTTTATGTGCTCAAGTCCCTAGAGTGGGACTTGAACCCACAACCTTCTGACTCAGAAACGAGTGTGCTACCCACTTTTTTTTTAAATATTATACTTTATTGAACATTAAGAACATTTACAACATCTTGATCATTACATTGTATGATACAAATCAATTCCACCGCCCTGCACAGCCATTCCGCCACCACATTTTAACATCAAAACCTGAAGTTTAATTTGTCTCCTGTAACATGTATTAATCGATTGTACTTTAAAAATTGGTTGTAAAATACTATCCTTAAATTCCTTTCTGAATAAAACATCCACAGAGCCTTATAATGATCTTTTAGTTTATATTTAAAATACTCTTTTAGATTGATTCTCCTCCCCTTAAAAAACAGAGCATTCCTTCTTTGCACAATCATGAATCTAGCCAAACTGAACATTAAATTAATTGCCGCTCCGCTAGACTCAGGCAGACTCTCCTGCAATCCCCATCTCAAAATTGAGTCCCACGGAATTCCCATTCTCGCTCTTCGGTCCCCACCCAGCAAAAAAGCTTCACACAACTGTCGAACATAGTACTTAAAGTCATTTAACTGTGGAAATAACACCAGTAAATGGGACAGAGTCTCATCCTGTGTCCCACACATTGGGCAAGTTGCCGCCTCCACTCATCCAATCTTGCACAAGACCGTCATGGTAAAAATCCGGTTATGAGCCAATTTGAAATCCAGTTCAATCCATTCTGGGCATTTAAAATTCGCCCACACTCCCTTCCAAATCCTGTTGAAGTCCAGCTGTGGGTATATACTCTGCCAAAACTCCTGACCAGCAGGTGTTTTGAATCTCCATTCTCTGAATACCTCATAGAAATCTCGAGTATTACAGTTGTCAAATTGGACCAACTCTCCCCCTTTCTCCAGTACAAAGCTTGGAAAAGCAGGACGCATTTTACTTCCTTTGGAGATTTCCGCATTTATTTCTTCCATCCAATCCTGTGGCATTGCCCTCACAATCTTCTCATACATGATTCCTATTGCTTTTCCTTCTACCTCCTGATCCTCCTCCCACACCATGTCCCTCACTATCGCTTCCGGCAACCAACCTGGAATCACCTCGTATAATACATCTTTCACCGATATAATCCCAGCTTTTATAAAAGCTTGATTAAATAAAACCTCTCCTTCGATGTTGACCCACCTGTTCAAAAATAAGGGCTGTTCTAAAAATTCCTCAGCCCCCTTGGGCATAAACTGCACACTTTTTAAAAATTGAGCCCAAGTCTCAACAACCCCCTTATAAAACCTAGGGAGAAGTTTAATCGATTTCAAAAACATATTATTGTATTCCATATACAATATCCCCTGCCCTCCTACCCACTTCGTTTTTAAAAATGCTCAAAACAACTCTTCCAAAAACTTGTATTTGACTTCTGAAGAAATCTCTTCACCCATTTGATTCTAAAGGATTTTTTCTTCAAATCAATATCTGGGAAATTGAGTCCTCCCTGATTTCTCCGTCCAATGATGGTATTGTAAGCCACCAAGGCTGGTTTCCCTTCCCATAAAAACCTCACACAAGTCTCTCGGATGGACTTTTCTGCCCACTCGGGAATATCCTCCACCGTCAATAAGTACCATAGCTTAGATAGCAGGAGAGCAGACACCACTGTCACTCTTCCTTGCACTTTCAACCACCTTCTTTCCCATCTTCCCAAAATCTTTTTAATTTTCATAACCTTCGGTTCCCAATTTAATCGATCCACTTCTTCCCTGTCTTTCTTGCACCCCATATGCACCCCCAGAACTTCCAAAACCTCCGCCACCTTAAAGGGACATACCCCCAAGCATTCCCCCCTACCCCTCCCTGCAACCAGGCATTGGGACTTACTATAATTCACTCTGGCACCTGAAGCTCTACAATATTCCTCCACTACCTCCATAGCTTTCCTCACTGACTCCCCATTTCTCAATGTTAAGGTTGTGTCATCTGCATATTGGTGTATCACCGACACCAGCCCAGAACTGGGTACCACAATCCCAACTACACCTTGATTCTTTCGCATCATGTAACCTAATGGTTCTGCTACCAATGTGTACAGCAATGGGGACAGGGGACAACCCTGTCTCACTGATCTCTGTATCAGAACATACTTAGATAAAAAACCATTACATTTAACACAGCTAAATATCTTTGAATAAAAAATCCTTATCCACTGAATGAAATTTTCCTTGAAACCAAATGCTTCCAAAACCTTCAATAAAAACTCATGAGAGACCCTATCTCTTGATCTATCTTTAATACATAAGCCTCCCTCCCACTCTCTTCCATGAGCTCTATCGCATCTCGGATTGAGACCACAGAGTCTGCGATGTCCCGGCCTATGACTCCATAGGACTGAGAGGGCCAAACTATCTCCGGTAACACCTCCTTCAAACGATTTGCCATAACCCTCGCCAAGATCTTATAATCCACATTTAATAGTGTGATGGGCCTCCAATTCTTCAGATCCCGTCTATCCCCTTTATTTTTATATAAGCTAAGCTTATGATACCTCTCCTCATAGATAGGGCCAGGCTTCCCTCAATATTAATTTCCTTAAAAACTTCTAAGAGCAATGGACTTAAAATCTCAAAAAATTCCTTATAAAATTCTGCACTTAGTCCATCGGACCCTGGGCTTTCCCCCCCCCTTCATTCCACTTATTGCTATTTTTATTTCCGCTAACCCTACTTCTTTAACACACATGCTTCTCTCATCCTCTTTTAAACCCTTTTCAATAAAAGCAGTAACCTTCTCCATCTCCAAATTGGAAATGTCTTCTTTTGTATATAGCTCTTGATAAAAGCTGCTAGCCGCCTCCAAAAGCTCCTCACTTTCATGAATGATCTTCTCCCCAACCTTCAACTCTTCAATTAACGATAATCTCTGTCACAGCTTCTCTTGCTCCAGAAAATATCTAGTGCATCTTTCGCCCTCCAATGCATCTCTAGCCTTTGCACGGAGAATGGCCCCCTTGCATTTTTCAGCTTGCAATAATTCCCACTCTTCCTTTAGCACCCGGAACTTAGTCTCAGCTCCCTTATCCCCTCCGTCAACTGCTTTACAGACATCCATAAACCTTTTGTTTATATTCTCTTCTCGATGACGGTTAGCTGCCGCCCTCTTTTTCCCATAACGTACCAAAAAAACTTTTACCTCATATTTGAAATTGTCCCACCAAACTCTTCTTTCTTTCAAGAACAAAAGTTCCTTCTGAGCATTCTTTATTAGATTTATAATCCCTTCTTTATAAGCACTTTCTTTCAGGTATTGATTGTTTAAAATCCACACCCCTGAACCGATCTTAACTCTGCTGTTCCTAATTCTAAGAACCAAAGCCGAGTGATCACTAAAAAATACTTTTTTATAATAAATCTCCATCACCTCCGAACTTAACCCTTCCCGCATTAACACAAAATCTATTCGGCTCCGTTTTAAAACATCACCCACCCAACCTGCTCTGGAGAACTCCCTTTTTATGGGGTTCCGGTCCCTCCATAAGTCTCTCAAATTTAAATTTGCCATCATTTTTATAATCATCCCTCTGGAGTTATCATCTTTAAGGGTCATCTGGGCTAAAATGTCCATCCAAGATAAAAATACATTAAAATCCCCCACTATACAAGGATTTTCCACCTCTGCCACTTCAGTGAATAACCCCCGAAAAAACTCACGACGCTTGCAATGGTCGTTCGGTGCATAGATATTAAAGAGATCGCAATTAAATCCCTCCAATTTTACCCTTAGCCGTAAAAATCTCCCCTCAGTGTCCTTGTCCACCAAGGCAACGTTCTCTTCTATGGACGGACTCACCAAAACAGCCACCCCTCTACAGTTATTGTTTGCACAACTTGCAAACACCTCTCCCTTCCAAACCTTCTGAACTCTTTCTAGGATATCCTCATCCCAAAAGGTTTCTTGCAGACACAAGTCCGTGCCTTTAAAACCCTGCAACAACTGCTGCAATTTCTTCTCACCCCTCAGTCCGTTCACATTGATCGAGACCAATGTAATCATGGCTCCAAAGAAGGGAAGTATGCCCAATAATCTCCCCATCATTTAATCTCTGGCCCTTCCCTCCTCACATGCTCCTTCTCAACTTTTCGGGCAGCTGTTGCTTTTTCCTGCAGCCTCCGGCTCTTTTTCACCTCCTGTTTGACCCCTCCCTGCTGTTTCAGCCTCTTCCTTGCCTTAAGTTTGGACCCAGGAGCTGCCCTTTCTCCCTCCTTCTGCCCCTCACTAACCTTTCCCTTTCCACATGATGCCTCCCCATCCCCGACTTCCATGTCTCTGTCCCCCTCTAATTCCTCACACTCAAGCTCTTCTGCAACCCCCTGTGCCTGCTTCCTGTCAGATACATAATCCTGCTCCCCGTCAGATACTTCATCTCCCATAGAGAGTCTTCCTGCTATCGCAGTTTCTCCCACTGTGCCGCCCCCTTCGACCACGTCTCCACCTCTGACCCTTGCACCTTGTTCCCTCACTCCATGGGACAATGGCGCACCTAAATTGTTCCCTTCTGACGTCTCTATCTCGCCGATCCCATCCTGCTGTCCCTTTAAGGCTCCTGCCTCTTGCACCCTCTCCCCGCCCTGCCCCCTCCCGCTCACCAAAATATCCGACTCCCCGCCTCTCCCCGGAGCACTCACATCCACCACACACCCCGCTCCCGCCTCCTCTCCCCCCGCAGACACCAGACTCCCCAGGGGGAGCCGAACCGCACTAAGGCTCGAGTCTGCACTCGACCCTTGCTGCCCGCTGCTGTCTTTGTTCCCCTCCACAGCACTCGCTGTGTTTTCCGCCATCTCCATCTTGATCTCCTCTGCCTCTTCCTGTGCTGCTTTTTCCTTCATTTTACTGGCTGTGTCCTCTGACTGCACCGCACCTCCGGCCGTTCCACACTCTTCTCCTTCTCCTTCTCCCATCTCCTCATCACTCATTTCGCTCCCTTCTGCCACATACTCACAGCGGGTGGGGCCTTTATGACACACCCCACAGCTCTCTGCCTTGCAGCTCCGCGCGATATGTCCCGACTCACTGCAATTGTAACAATACAAATCAGGACAGTTTCTTGCGAGATGGTCATGTCCCAGACAATAGTAACACACCTTTACTTGGTTATCGTGCAGCACACAAAAGTACTGCACTCCTTCCAGTGTCTTGAACTTCATACTGTACGGCAAAGACCTCACCCCCTCTGAGAACCGCACCTTTACATACCGGGTTCCGTCTGCTACCCGTGTTCCCGGATAGTACCTCTTCTTTATTTCGGAACAGATTTTAACGTCCCACAACTCCAACTTTTTGCTCAGCACTTCATCCTCGATGTACACAGGCAAGTTCAAAAATGAAACCACCACCTCCTCTGAATATAGCAGAGTCACCTCCAAGTATTTCTCACCAACTTTCAGACTGAGTAGCAGTTTTTCCACCTCCTCACGGCCACTGACCGTCACCTCAAATCCCACATTTGGTTTTGGTCGGCAGGCAAAACAGCTTCCCTCACCACAGTCCTCATGAACCGCCTGGATTATATCCCAGGCTCGAATCTTCTTATCTTCACATTGCACCACCACCGTATTTTCTTTACCAAACCTCCTGAGGTCCCGGCCCAAATCTTTGGACCTTTTTTTTCCCCTTCCCACCACAGTTTCTTTCCTAATAAAATTCCTCTCGGGAATATTGTCCTCTGAGGGGCCCGGCACTCCGGACCCCTCAGCAGCCATCTGGCTGTTTTTTGTGGGCCAAAAAGGCCCTAAAACCTGAAAACAAAACCCCAAAACCCACCACCAACTTTTTACAAAACTTCCTCCACCACCCAGCTGCAATCAGGCAACCAGTAACACCTGGCTCACTCCTAGCCCCTCCCACCTAGAGAGTGCCACCCACTGAGCCACAGCCTAGCCACAGATGAAGCTACAGCGACACCATTTTAACCACACACACTAAATTTAGTAGAAAATACCTTACGTGCAATACAAGTAAATGCACTTCACGTGTAGATTATTTGACAAGTATCCCCCACCATTCAGCAACCAAGGAAATAAAGCACTCAGTGATCAAAAACACTCGCACTCTGTGCTCTTCCTCTTACTATATTAAAGTTTAAAGTTCACATAGATATGCCGTGTGAATATGAGTATTGAGGTCACAGGCCCAACAACAGTGTCTATTTGATATGTGCAGGTGGGTATATTTTGCAGGGCTCAGCTCTCAGCTGAGACTCACTCAACGGGGCTGCAGTTGGAAGAAAGCACTTCTGGTGATTGAAGTTATTTACCAGAATATTAGGAGAGCTGTGGCACCCGGACCTCTGTGCCCAATTCCCCGACCTGCACACCCAGGTACTGTGCCCGTTTATATACCCGGGGCGGTGTTAGAGCAGAGTCCGTCACACTGTGCCTGTTTATATACCCGGGGCGGTGTTAGAGCAGAGTCCGTCACACTGTGCCCGTTTATATACCCGGGGCAGTGTTAGAGCAGAGTCCGTCACACTGTACCCGTTTATATACCCGGACTGGGTGTTAGTGCAGAGTCCGTCACACTGTGCCCGTTTATATACCCGGGGTGGTGTTAGTGCAGAGTCCGTCACACTGTGCCCGTTTATATACCCGGGGCGGTGTTAGAGCAGAGTCCGTCACACTGTGCCCGTGTATATACCCAGGGCGGTGTTAGAGCAGAGTCCGTCACACTGTACCCGCTTATATACCCGGGGCGGTGTTAGAGCAGAGTCCGTCACACTGTGCCCGTTTATATACCCGGGGCGGTGTTAGAGCAGAGTCCGTCACACTGTGCCCGTTTATATACCCGCGGCGGTGTTAGAGCAGAGTCCGTCACACTGTGCCCGTTTATATACCCGGGGTGGTGTTAGAGCAGAGTCCGTCACACTGTGCCCGTTTATATACCCGGACTGGGTGTTAGTGCAGAGTCCGTCACACTGTGCCCGTTTATATACCCGGGGTGGTGTTAGAGCAGAGTCCATCACACTGTGCCTGTTTATATACCCGGGGCGGTGTTAGAGCAGAGTCCGTCACACTGTGCCTGTTTATATACCCAGGGCGGTGTTAGAGCAGAGTCCGTCACACTGTGCCCGTTTATATACCCGGGGACGGTGTTAGAGCAGAGTCCGTCACACTGTGCCTTTTTATGTACCCGGGGCGGTGTTAGAGCAGAGTCCGTCACACTGTACCCGCTTATATACCCGGGGTGGTGTTAGAGCAGAGTCCGTCACACTGTGCCCGTTTATATACCCGGGGTGGTGTTAGAGCAGAGTCCGTCACACTGTGCCCGTTTATATACCCGGGGCGGTGTTAGAGCAGAGTCCGTCACACTGTGCCCGTTTATATACCCGGGGCGGTGTTAGAGCAGAGTCCGTCACACTGTGCCCGTTTATATACCCAGGGCGGTGTTAGAGCAGAGTCCGTCACACTGTGCCCGTTTATATACCCGGGGACGGTGTTAGAGCAGAGTCCGTCACACTGTGCCCGTTTATATACCCGGGGCGGTGTTAGAGCAGAGTCCGTCACACTGTGCCTGTTTATATACCCGGGGCGGTGTTAGAGCAGAGTCCGTCACACTGTACCCGCTTATATACCCGGGGCGGTGTTAGAGCAGAGTCCGTCACACTGTGCCCGTTTATATACCCGGGGCGGTGTTAGAGCAGAGTCCGTCACACTGTGCCCGTTTATATACCCGGGGCGGTGTTAGAGCAGAGTCCGTCACACTGTGCCCATTTATATACCCAGGGCGGTGTTAGAGCAGAGTCCGTCACACTGTGCCCGTTTATGTACCCGGGGGCGGTGTTAGAGCAGAGTCCGTCACACTGTGCCCGTTTATATACCCGGACTGGGTGATAGAGCAGAGTCCGTCACACTGTGCCCGTTTATATACCCGGACTGGGTGTTAGAGCAGAGTCCGTCACACTGTGCCCGTTTATATACCCGGGGCGGTGTTAGAGCAGAGTCCGTCACACTGTGCCCGTTTATATACCCGGGGCGGTGTTAGAGCAGAGTCCGCCACACTGTGCCCGCTTATATACCCGGGGCGGTGTTAGAGCAGAGTCCGTCACACTGTGCCCGTTTATATACCCGGGGGCGATGTTAGAGCAGAGTCTGTCACACTGTGCCCGTTTATATACCCGGGGCGGTGTTAGAGCAGAGTCCGTCACACTGTGCCCGTTTATATACCCGGGGCGGTGTTAGAGCAGAGTCCGTCACACTGTGCCCGTTTATATACCCAGGGCAGCGTTAGAGCAGAGTCCGTCACACTGTGCCCGTTTATATACCCGGGGCAGTGTTAGAGCAGAGTCCGTCACACTGGGCCCGTTTATATACCCAGGGCGGTGTTAGAGTCATAGAGTCATAGAGTTATACAGCACGGATAGAGGCCCTTCGGCCCATCGTGTCCGCGCCGGCCATCAAGCCCTGTCTAATCTAATCCCATATTCCAGCATTTGGTCCGTAGCCTTGTATGCTATGGCATTTCAAGTGCTCAACCAAATGCTTCTTGCATGTTGTGAGGGTTCCAGCCGCCACAACCCTTTCAGGCAGTGAGTTCCAGACTCCAACCACCCTCTGGGTGAAAAAGTTCTTTCTCAAATCCCCTCTAAACCTCCCGCCCTTTACCTTGAATCTATGCCCCCTAGTTATTGACCCTTCTACTAAGGGAAAAAGCTCCTTAGTATCCATCCTATCTATGCCCCTCATAATTTTGTACACCTCAATCATGTCCCCCCTCAGCCTCCTCTGCTCCAAGGAAAACAAACCCAATCTGCCCAGTCTCTCTTCATAGCTGAAGCGCTCCAGCCCTGGTAACATCCTGGTGAATCTCCTCTGCACCCTCTCCAAAGCGTTCACATCCTTCCTGTAGTGTGGCGACCAGAACTGCACACAGTATTCCAGCTGTGGCCTAACCAGTGTTTTATACAGCTCCATCATAACCTCCTTGCTCTTATATTCTATGCCTCGGCTAATGAAGGCAAGTATCCCATATGCCTTTTTTACCACCTTATCCACCTGTTCCGCCGCCTTCAGGGATCTGTGTACTTGCACACCCAGATCCCTCTGACCCTCCGTCTTGCCTAGGGTCTTACCATTCATTGTGTATTCCCTTGCCTTGTTAGTCCCCCCAAAGTACATCACCTCACACTTTTCCGGGTTAAATTCCATTTGCCACTGTTCCGCCCATCTGACCAACCTATCTATATCGTCCTGCAGACTGAGACTACCCTCCTCGCTATTTACCACCCTACCAATTTTTGTATCATCCGCGAACTTACTGATCATACCTTTTACATTCATATCCAAGTCATTAATGTAGACCACAAACAGCAAGGGACCCAGCACCGATCCCTGTGGTACCCCACTGGCCACAGGCTTCCAGTCACAAAAACAACCTTCGACCATCACCCTCTGCCTTCTGCCACTAAGCCAGTTTTGTATCCAATGTGCCAAGGCACCCTGGATTCCATGGGCTCTTACCTTCTTGACCAGTCTCCTGTGCGGGACTTTATCGAAGGCCTTACTGAAATCCATGTATACCACATCCACTGCGTTACCCTCATCCACACACCTAGTCACCCCCTCAAAAAATTCAATCAAATTGGTCAGACATGATCTTCCCTTGACAAAGCCATGTTGACTATCCCTGATTAATCCTTGCCTCTCCAAGTGGAGACTAATTTTGTCCCTCAGAATTTTTTCCAATAATTTTCCTACCACTGATGTTAGGCTCACTGGCCTGTAGTTCCCCGGTTTTTCCCTACTCCCCTTCTTGAATAATGGTACTACATCAGCGGTTCTCCAGTCCTCTGGCACATCCCCTGTGGCCAGAGAGGTCCTGAATATATGTGTTAGAGCCCCCGCAATCTCTTCCTTTGCCTCACACAGCAGCCTGGGATACATTTCGTCCGGGCCTGGGGATTTATCCATTTTTAGGCCTGCTAAAACCGCCAATACCTCCTCCCTCTCGATGTTAATATGTTCGAGCATATCACAGTCCCCCCACCCTATTTCTATGTCTACATCGTCCCTCTCCATAGTGAAAACAGATGCAAAAAATTCATTTAGAACCCCTCCTACATCTTCCAGCTCCACACACAGATTGCCACTTTTGTCCCTAATGGGCCCTATTTTTTCCCTAGTTATCCTCTTACCCTTAATATACTTATAAAACATCTTAGGATTTTCCTTTATTTTGCTCGCCAGTGTTACTTCATGGCCCCTCCTTGATCTCCTAATTTCTTTTTTAAGTATCCCCCTGCACTTTTTGTACTCCTCTAGGGCTTCCTCCGTCTTTAGCCTTTTGTATCTGCCAAAAGCCCTCCTTTTTTTTCTAATCCATTCTCGTATATCCCCTGACATCCAAGGTTCCCTGTGGTTTTTGGAACCACCCTTGACCTTTACGGGAACATGTTGCCATTGTATGATCTCAATCTCCCTTCTGAAAGCCTCCCCTTGCTCCGATGCGGATTTTCCTACAAGTAGCTGATCCCAGTCCATTTTGGCCAGATCCTGCCTTGTCCTATTAAAATTGGCCTTCCCCCAATTTAGAACCCTTATTTCCGGCCCATCCCTGTCCTTTTCCATGACCACCTTAAATCTCACCATATTATGGTCACTGTCACCAAAGTGCTCACCTACTAGCACTTCTTCCACTTGGCCGGCCACATTCCCTAGAATTAGGTCCAGTACCGCCCCCTCTCTTGTAGGACTTTCTACATGCTGGCTCAAAAAGCTCTCCTGGATGCACTTTAAGAATTCTACACCCTCTGTGCCTTTCACACTCTGACTATCCCAGTTAATATTGGGGAAGTTGAAATCCCCCATTATTATTACCCTATTATTTGCACATTTCTCTGAGATTTGCCTACATATCTGTTCCTCTATCTCCCCCTGACTGTTTGGAGGCCTATAGTACACTCCCAGCAAAGTGCTTGCCCCCTTTTTGTTTTTAAGCTCCACCCATATGGCCTCATTAGAGGAACCTGCTAATATGTCATCCCTCCTTACTGCAGTAACTGACTCCTTAATTAATATTGCGACACCCCCTCCTCTTTTACCTCCCCCTCTGTCTCGCCTGAAGATTCTGTACCCCGGAATATTGAGCTGCCAGTCTTGCCCCTCCCTCAACCATGTCTCCATGATAGCAACAATATCATACTCCCATGTGTTTATCAACACCTTCAGTTCATCCACCTTATTTGCAAGACTCCTTGCATTAAAATAGATGCCATCCAGCCTTGCCCTTGTATATTTGCCCTGTCTACCAAGCTGACTTGTTTTTTTCTCTATAATTGGCAGCACATCACCCCCTATTTCAGCTCCCCTCTGTATCCCATCCCCCTGCCAAGTTAGTTTAAACCCCCCCCAACAGTGCTAGCAAACCTCCCCGCAAGGATATTTGTCCCGCTCTGGTTCAGGTGCAACCCATCCGACTTGTACAAGTCCCACCTTTCCCAGAAGCAGGCCCAGTGATCCAGGAAACTAAAACCCTCCCTCCTGCACCAACTCTTTAGCCATGCATTCATCTGTTCTATCCTCCTATTCCTATACTCACTAGCACGTGGCACTGGGAGTAATCCAGAGATTACAACCTTTGAGGTCCTGTTTTTTAATCTGCTACCTAGCTCCCTAAATTCTTGATGCAGGACCTCATCCCCCTTCCTACCTATGTCCTTGGTCCCAATGTGGACCACGACCTCTGCCTGCTCACCCTCCCCCTTAAGAATGCCCTGTAGCTGCTCAGTGACATCCATGACCCTGGCCCCAGGGAGGCAACAAACCATCCTGGAGTCACGTTTGCAGCCACAGAAACGCCTATCTGTTCCCCTTACGATAGAATCCCCTACCACTATTGCTCTCCCACTCTTTTTCCTCCCTTTCTGAGCAGCAGAAGCGTCCCTGGTGCCAGGAAGCTGGCTGCTGCTGCCTTCCCCTGGTGAGTCATCCCCCTCAACAGTATCCAACTTGGTACACCTGTTTGAAAGGGGGATGTCCGCAGGAGGCCCCTGCACTTCCTGCCTGCCTCTGTTGCTCCGCCTGATGGTCACCCAAGTTCTTTCTGCCTGTGCAGCCCTACCCTGCGGCGTGAACAACTCGCTAAACGTGCTATCCACGACCCTCTCAGCATCGCGCATGCTCCAAAACTCATCCACCCGCAGCTCGAGCGCCGCAATGCGGTCTACAAGCAGCTGCAGCTGGATGCATTTCCCGCACACATGGTCGCCAGGGACACTGGCAGCGTCCCTGACTTCCCACATGGAGCAAGAGGAGCAGAACACGGGGCTGAGCTCTCCTGCCATGACTTACTCCTTTAATTAATTAAAAAATTTATTCAATACCCCAGTTACAGGTATACTCTAGGGCGCTTTATTTACCAACTGTCCCCACTACAACACAGAGACCCTAGAAATTTAACACCACAGAATTCAAGCTTCTATTGAAAAGAGAGAAATACTCACCAACCAATCACTTACCTGCTCCCTGGTGACGTCACACCCCGAATACTTTTTACCTCTCTGCTACCCACGAGCTCGCAGACTGGAGTTTGGTATGCCTCTCCTGGCCCCGCTGCCGCTTTTATTACCTCACCGCCACCGCCGAGTCTCCCACAGGTCCGCCGCTCTCGCTACCTGCCGCCGCTGCTCTGAGGCCTCTCCTGGCCCCGCTGCTCGTTTATATACCCGGGGTGGTGTTAGAACAGAGTCCGTCACACTGTGCCCGTTTATATACCCGGGGCGGTGTTAGAACAGAGTCCGTCACACTGTGCCCGTTCATATACCCGGGGCGGTGTTAGAGCAGAGTCCGTCACACTGTACCCGTTTATATACCCAGGGCAGTGTTAGAGCAGAGTCCGTCACACTGTGCCCGTTTATATACCCAGGGCGGTGTTAGAGCAGAGTCCGTCACACTGTGCCCGCTTATATACCCGGGGCAGTGTTAGAGCACAGTCCGTCACACTGTGCCCGTTTATATACCCGGGGCAGTGTTAGAGCAGAGTCCGTCACACTATGCCCGTTTATATACCCGGGGCGGTGTTAGAGCAGAGTCCGTCACAATGTACCCATTTATAAACCCAGGGAGGTGTTAGAGCAGAGTCCGTCACACTGTGCCCGTTTATATACCCGGGGCGGTGTTAGAACAGAGTCCGTCACACTGTGCCCGTTCATATACCCGGGGCGGTGTTAGAGCAGAGTCCGTCACACTGTACCCGTTTATATACCCAGGGCAGTGTTAGAGCAGAGTCCGTCACACTGTGCCCGTTTATATACCCAGGGCGGTCTTAGAGCAGAGTCCGTCACACTGTGCCCGCTTATATACCCGGGGCAGTGTTAGAGCACAGTCCGTCACACTGTGCCCGTTTATATACCCGGGGCAGTGTTAGAGCAGAGTCCGTCACACTATGCCCGTTTATATACCCGGGGCGGTGTTAGAGCAGAGTCCGTCACACTGTGCCCGTTTATATACCCGGGGCGGTGTTAGAGCAGAGTCCGTCACACTGTGCCCGTTTATATACCCAGGGCGGTGTTAGAGCAGAGTCCGTCACACTGTGCCCGTTTATATACCCGGGCTGGGTGTTAGAGCAGAGTCCGTCACACTGTGCCCATTTATATACCTGGAGGCGGTGTTAGTGCAGAGTCTGTCACACTCTGCCCGTTTATATACTCGGGGCGGTGTTAGAGCAGAGTCCGTCACACTGTGTCCGTTTATATACCCAGGGCGGTGTTAGAGCAGAGTCCGTCACACTGTGCCCGTTTATATACCCGGGGCGGTGTTGGAGCAGAGTCTGTCACACTGTACCCGTTTATATACCCAGGGCGGTGTTAGAGCAGAGTCCGTCACACTGTGCCCGTTTATATACACGGGGCGGTGTTAGAGCAGAGTCCGTCACACTGTGCCCACTTATATACCCGGGGCGGTGTTAGAGCAGAGTCCGTCACACTGTGCCCGTTTATATACCCGGGGCGGTGTTAGAGCAGAGTCCGTCACACTGTGCCCACTTATATACCCGGGGCGGTGTTAGAGCAGAGTCCGTCACACTGTGCCCGTTTATATACCCAGGGCGGTGTTAGAGCAGAGTCCGTCACACTGCGCCCGTTTATCTACCCAGGGCGGTGTTAGAGCAGAGTCGCTCACACTGTACCCGTTTATATACCCGGGACGGTGTTAGAGCAGCGTCCGTCACACTGTGCCCGTTTATATAGCCAGGGCGGTGTTAGAGCAGAGTCCGTCACACTGTGCCCGTTTATATACCCGGGGCGGTGTTAGAGCAGAGTCTGTCACACTCTGCCCGTTTATATACCCGGGGCGGTGTTCGAGCAGAGTCCGTCACACTGTACCCATTTATAAACCCAGGGCGGTGTTAGAGCAGAGTCCGTCATACTGTGCCCGTTTATATACCCAGGGCGGTGTTAGAGCAGAATCCGTCACACTGTGCCCGTTTATATACCCGGGGCGGTGTTAGAGCAGAGTCCGTCACGCTGTGCCCGTTTATATACCCGGGCCGGTGTTGGAGCAGAGTCCGTCACACTCTGCCCGTTTATATACCCGGGGCGGTGTTAGAGCAGAGTCCGTCACACTGTGCCCGTTTATATACCCGGGGCGGTGTTAGTGCAGAGTCCGTCACACTCTGCCCGTTTATATACCCGGGGCGGTGTAAGAGCAGAGTCCGTCACACTGCGCCCGTTTATATACCCAGGGCGGTGTTAGAGCAGAGTCCGTCACACTGCGCTCGTTTATATACCCAGGGCGGTGTTAGAGCAGAGTCCGTCACACTCTGCCCGTTTATATACCCGGGGCGGTGTTAGAGCAGAGTCCGTCACACTCTGCCCGTTTATATACCCGGGGCGGTGTTAGAGCAGAGTCCGTCACACTGTGCCCGTTTATATACACGGGGCGGTGTTAGATCAGAGTCCGTCACACTGTGCCTGTTTATATACCCGGGGCGGTGTTAGAGCAGAGTCCGTCACACTCTGCCCGTTTATATACCCGGGGTGGTGTTAGAGCAGAGTCCATCACACTGCGCCTGATTATATACCCGGGGCGGTGTTAGAGCAGAGTCCGTCACACTGTCCCTGTTTATATACCCAGGGCGGTGTTAGAGCAGAGTCCGTCACACTGTGCCCGTTTATATACCCAGGGCGGTGTTAGAGCAGAGTCAGTGACACTGTGCCCGTTTATATACCCAGGGCGGTGTTAGAGCAGAGTCTGTCACACTCTGCCCGTTTATATGCCCAGGGCTGTGTTAAAGCAGAGTCCGTCACACTGTGCCCGTTTATATACCCAGGGCGGTGTTAGAGCAGAGTCCGTCACACTGTACCCATTTATAAACCCAGGGCGGTGTTAGAGCAGAGTCCGTCACACTGTGCCCGTTTATATACCCGGGGCGGTGTTAGAGCAGAGTCCGTCACACTGTGCCCGTTTATATACCCGGGGCGGTTTCAGAGCAGAATCCGTCACACTGTGCCCGTTTATATACCCGGGGCGGTGTTAGAGCAGAGTCCGTCACACTGTGCCCGTTTATCTACCCAGGGCGGTGTTAGAGCAGAGTCCGTCACACTGTGCCCGTTTATATACCCAGGGCGGTGTTAGAGCAGAGTCCGTCACACTGTGCCCGTTTATATACCCGGGGCGGTGTTAGAGCAGACTCCGTCACACTGTGCCCGTTTATATACCCGGGGCGGTGTTAGAGCAGAGTCCGTCACACTGTGTCCGTTTATATACCCGGGGCGGTGTTAGAGCAGAGTCCGTCACACTGTGTCCGTTAATATACCCGGGGCGGTGTTAGAGCAGAGTCCGTCACACTGTGCCCGTTTATATACCCGGGGCGGTGTTAGAGCAGAGTCCATCACACTGTGTCCGTTTATATACCCGGGGTGGTGTTAGTGCAGAGTCCGTCACACTGTGCCCGTTTATATACCCGGGGCGGTTTCAGAGCAGAATCCGTCACACTGTGCCCGTTTATATACCCGGGGCGGTGTTAGAGCAGAGTCCGTCACACTGTGCCCGTTTATCTACCCAGGGCGGTGTTAGAGCAGAGTCCGTCACACTGTGCCCGTTTATATACCCAGGGCGGTGTTAGAGCAGAGTCCGTCACACTGTGCCCGTTTATATACCCGGGGCGGTGTTAGAGCAGAGTCCGTCACACTGTGCCCGTTTATATACCCGGGGCGGTGTTAGAGCAGAGTCCGTCACACTGTGTCCGTTTATATACCCGGGGCGGTGTTAGAGCAGAGTCCGTCACACTGTGTCCGTTAATATACCCGGGGCGGTGTTAGAGCAGAGTCCGTCACACTGTGCCCGTTTATATACCCGGGGCGGTGTTAGAGCAGAGTCCATCACACTGTGTCCGTTTATATACCCGGGGTGGTGTTAGTGCAGAGTCCGTCACACTCTGCCCGTTTATATACCCGGGGCGGTGTTAGAGCAGAGTCCTTCACACTGTGCCCGTTTATATACCCGGGGCGGTGTTAGAGCAGAGTCCGTCACACTGCCCGTTTATATGCCCAGGGGGGTGTTAGAGCAGAGTCCGTCACACTGTGCCCGTTTATATACCCGGGGCGGTGTTAGAACAGAGTCCGTCACACTGTGCCCGTTCATATACCCAGGGCGGTGTTAGAGCAGAGTCCGTCACACTGTACCCGTTTATATACCCAGGGCAGTGTTAGAGCAGAGTCCGTCACACTGTGCCCGTTTATATACCCAGGGCGGTCTTAGAGCAGAGTCCGTCACACTGTGCCCGCTTATATACCCGGGGCAGTGTTAGAGCACAGTCCGTCACACTGTGCCCGTTTATATACCCGGGGCAGTGTTAGAGCAGAGTCCGTCACACTGTGCCCGTTTATATACCCAGGGCGGTGTTAGAGCAGAGTCCGTCACACTGTGCCCGTTTATATACCCGGGCTGGGTGTTAGAGCAGAGTCCGTCACACTGTGCCCATTTATATACCTGGAGGCGGTGTTAGTGCAGAGTCTGTCACACTCTGCCCGTTTATATACTCGGGGCGGTGTTAGAGCAGAGTCCGTCACACTGTGTCCGTTTATATACCCAGGGCGGTGTTAGAGCAGAGTCCGTCACACTGTGCCCGTTTATATACCCGGGGCGGTGTTAGAGCAGAGTCTGTCACACTGTACCCGTTTATATACCCAGGGCGGTGTTAGAGCAGAGTCCGTCACACTGTGCCCGTTTATATAACCGGGGCGGTGTTAGAGCAGAGTCCGTCACACTGTGCCCACTTATATACCCGGGGCGGTGTTAGAGCAGAGTCCGTCACACTGTGCCCGTTTATATACCCGGGGCGGTGTTAGAGCAGAGTCCGTCACACTGTGCCCACTTATATACCCGGGGCGGTGTTAGAGCAGAGTCCGTCACACTGTGCCCGTTTATATACCCAGGGCGGTGTTAGAGCAGAGTCCGTCACACTGCGCCCGTTTATCTACCCAGGGCGGTGTTAGAGCAGAGTCGCTCACACTGTACCCGTTTATATACCCGGGACGGTGTTAGAGCAGCGTCCGTCACACTGTGCCCGTTTATATAGCCAGGGCGGTGTTAGAGCAGAGTCCGTCACACTGTACCCATTTATAAACCCAGGGCGGTGTTAGAGCAGAGTCCGTCATACTGTGCCCGTTTATATACCCAGGGCGGTGTTAGAGCAGAATCCGTCACACTGTGCCCGTTTATATACCCGGGGCGGTGTTAGAGCAGAGTCCGTCACGCTGTGCCCGTTTATATACCCGGGCCGGTGTTGGAGCAGAGTCCGTCACACTCTGCCCGTTTATATACCCGGGGCGGTGTTAGAGCAGAGTCCGTCACACTGTGCCCGTTTATATACCCGGGGCGGTGTTAGTGCAGAGTCCGTCACACTCTGCCCGTTTATATACCCGGGGCGGTGTAAGAGCAGAGTCCGTCACACTGCGCCCGTTTATATACCCAGGGCGGTGTTAGAGCAGAGTCCGTCACACTGCGCTCGTTTATATACCCAGGGCGGTGTTAGAGCAGAGTCCGTCACACTCTGCCCGTTTATATACCCGGGGCGGTGTTAGAGCAGAGTCCGTCACACTCTGCCCGTTTATATACCCGGGGCGGTGTTAGAGCAGAGTCCGTCACACTGTGCCCGTTTATATACCCGGGGCGGTGTTAGATCAGAGTCCGTCACACTGTGCCTGTTTATATACCCGGGGCGGTGTTAGAGCAGAGTCCGTCACACTCTGCCCGTTTATATACCCGGGGTGGTGTTAGAGCAGAGTCCATCACACTGCGCCTGTTTATATACCCGGGGCGGTGTTAGAGCAGAGTCCGTCACACTGTCCCTGTTTATATACCCAGGGCGGTGTTAGAGCAGAGTCCGTCACACTGTGCCCGTTTATATACCCAGGGCGGTGTTAGAGCAGAGTCAGTGACACTGTGCCCGTTTATATACCCAGGGCGGTGTTAGAGCAGAGTCTGTCACACTCTGCCCGTTTATATACCCAGGGCTGTGTTAAAGCAGAGTCCGTCACACTGTGCCCGTTTATATACCCAGGGCGGTGTTAGAGCAGAGTCCGTCACACTGTACCCATTTATAAACCCAGGGCGGTGTTAGAGCAGAGTCCGTCACACTGTGCCCGTTTATATACCCGGGGCGGTGTTAGAGCAGAGTCCGTCACACTGTGCCCGTTTATATACCCAAGGCGGTGTTAGAGCAGAGTCTGTCACACTGTGCCCGTTTATATACCAAGGGCGGTGTTAGAGCAGAGTCCGTCACACTGTGCCCGTTTATATACCCGGGGCGGTGTTAGAGCAGAGTCCGTCACACTGTGCCCGTTTATATACCCAGGGCGGTGTTAGAGCAGAGTCCGTCACACTGCGCCCGTTTATATACTGGGGCGGTGTTAGAGCAGAGTCCGTCACACTCTGCCCGTTTATATACCCGGGGTGGTGTTAGAGCAGAGTTCATCACACTGCGCCCGTTTATATACCCGGGGTGGTGTTAGAGCAGAGTCCGTCACACTGTGCCCGTTTATATACCCAGGGCGGTGTTAGAGCAGAGTCTGTCACACTCTGCCCGTTTATATACCCAGGGCTGTGTTAGAGCAGAGTCCGTCACACTGTGCCCGTTTATATACCCAGGGCGGTGTTAGAGCAGAGTCCGTCACACTGTGCCCGTTTATATACCCAGGGCGGTGTTAGAGCAGAGTCCGTCACACTGTGCCCGTTTATATACCCAGGGCGGTGTTAGAGCAGAGTCTGTCACACTGTGCCCGTTTATATACCCGGGGCGGTGTTAGAGCAGAGTCCGTCACACTGTGCCCGTTTATGTACCCGGGGCGGTGTTAGAGCAGAGTCCGTCACACGGTGCCCGTTTATATACCCAGGGCTGTGTTAGAGCAGAGTCCGTCACACTGTGCCCGTTTATATACCCAGGGCGGTGTTAGTGCAGAGTCCGTCACACTGTGCCCGTTTATATACCCGGGTCGGTGTTAGAGCAGAGTACATCACACTGTGCCCGTTTATATACCCGGGGCGGTGTTAGAGCAGAGTCCGTCACACTGTGCCCGTTTATATACCCGGGGCGGTGTGAGAGCAGAGTCCGTCACACTGTGCCCGTTTATATACCCGGGGCGGTGTTAGAGCAGAGTCCGTCACACTGTGCCCGTTTATATACCCGGGGTGGTGTCAGAGCAGAATCCGTCACAATGTGCCCGTTTATAAACCCGGGGCGGTGTTAGAGCAGAGTCCGTCACACTGTGCCCGTTTATATGCCCAGGGCGGTGTTAGAGCAGAGTCCGTCACACTGCGCCCGTTTATCTACCCAGGGCGGTGTTAGAGCAGAGTCCGTCACACTGTGCCCGTTTATATACCCGTGGCGGTGTTAGAGCAGCGTCCGTCACACTGTGCCCGTTTATATACCCAGGGCGGTGTTAGAGCAGAGTCCGTCACACTGTGCCCGTTTATATACCCGGGGCGGTGTTAGAGCAGAGTCTGTCACACTCTGCCCGTTTATATACCCGGGGCGGTGTTAGAGCAGAGTCCGTCATACTGTGCCCGTTTATATACCCAGGGCGGTGTTAGAGCAGAATCCGTCACACTGTACCCGTTTATATTCCCGGGACGGTGTTAGAGCAGCGTCCGTCACACTGTGCCCGTTTATATACCCAGGGCGGTGTTAGAGCAGAGTCCGTCACACTGTGCCCGTTTATATACCCGGGGCGGTGTTAGAGCAGAGTCTGTCACACTCTGCCCGTTTATATACCCGGGGCGGTGTTAGAGCAGAGTCCGTCATACTGTGCCCGTTTATATACCCAGGGCGGTGTTAGAGCAGAATCCGTCACACTGTGCCCGTTTATATACCCGGGGCGGTGTTAGAGCAGAGTCCGTCACGCTGTGCCCGTTTATATACCCGGGGCGGTGTTGGAGCAGAGTCCGTCACACTGTGCCCGTTTATATACCCGGGGCGGTGTTAGAGCAGAGTCCGTCACACTCTGCCCGTTTATATACCCGGGGCGGTGTTAGAGCAGAGTCCGTCACACTGTGCCCGTTTATATACCCGGGGCGGTGTTAGTGCAGAGTCCGTCACACTGTGCCCGTTTATATACCCGTGGCGGTGTTAGTGCAGAGTCCGTCACACTGCGCCCGTTTATATACCCAGGGCGGTGTTAGAGCAGAGTCCGTCACACTGTGCCCGTTTATATACCCGGGGCGGTGTTAGAGCAGAGTCCGTCACACTGTGTCCGTTTATATACCCGGGGCGGTGTTAGAGCAGAGTCCGTCACACTGTGCCCGTTTATATACCCAGGGCGGTGTTAGTGCAGAGTCCGTCACAATGTGCCCGTTTATATACCCGGGGTGGTGTCAGAGCAGAATCCGTCACACTGTGCCCGTTTATATACCCGGGGCGGTGTTAGAGCAGAGTCCGTCACTCTGTGCCCGTTTATATACCCGGGGCGGTGTTAGAGCAGAGTCCGTCACACTGTGCCCGTTTATATACCCAGCGCGGTGTTAGAGCAGAGTCCGTCACACTGCGCCCGTTTATCTACCCAGGGCGGTGTTAGAGCAGAGTCGCTCACACTGTACCCGTTTATATACCCGGGACGGTGTTAGAGCAGCGTCCGTCACACTGTGCCCGTTTTTATACCCAGGGCGGTGTTAGAGCAGAGTCCGTCACACTGTGCCCGTTTATATACCCGGGGCCGTGTTAGAGCAGAGTCCGTCACACTGTGCCCGTTTATATACACAGGGCGGTGTTACAGCAGAATCCGTCACACTGTGCCCGTTTATATACCCGGGGCGGTGTTAGAGCAGAGTCCGCCACGCTGTGCTCGTTTATATACCCGGGGCGGTGTTGGAGCAGAGTCCGTCGCACTCTGCCCGTTTATATACCCGGGGCGGTGTTAGAGCAAAGTCCGTCACACTGTGCCCGTTTATATACCCGGGGCGGTGTTAGTGCAGAGTCCGTCACACTGTGCCCGTTTATATACCCGGGGCGGTGTTAGTGCAGAGTCCGTCACACTGCGCCCGTTTATATACCCAGGGCTGTGTTAGAGCAGAGTCCGTCACACTGTGCCCGTTTATATACTCGGGGCGGTGTTAGAGCAGAGTCCATCACACTGTGCCCGTTTATATACCCAGGGCGGTGTTAGAGCAGAGTCCGTCACACTGTGCCCGTTTATATACCCAGGGCGGTGTTAGAGCAGAGTCCGTCACACTGTGCCCGTTTATATACTCGGGGCGGTGTTAGAGCAGAGTCCATCACACTGTGCCCGTTTATACACCCAGGGCGGTGTTAGAGCAGAGTCCATCACACTGTGCCCGTTTATATACCCAGGGCGGTGTTAGAGCAGAGTCCGTCACACTGTGCCCGTTTATATACCCGGGGCGGTGTTAGAGCAGAGTCCGTCACACTGTGCCCGTTTATATACCCAGGGCGGTGTTAGTGCAGAGTCCGTCACACTGTGCCCGTTTATATACCCGGGGCGGTGTTAGAGCAGATTCCGTCACACTGTGCCTGTTTATACACCCGGGGCGGTGTTAGAGCAGAGTCCGTCACACTGTGCCCGTTTATATACCCGGGCTGGGTGTTAGAGCAGAGTCCGTCACACTGTGCCCGTTTATATACCCAGGGCTGTGTTAGAGCAGTCCGTCACACTGTGCCCGTTTATATACCCAGGGCGGTGTTAGAGGAGAGTCCGTCACACTGTCCGTTTATATACCCAGGGGGGTGTTAGAGCAGAGTCCGTCACACTGTGCCCGTTTATATACCCGGGGCGGTGTTAGTGCAGAGTCCGTCACACTGTGCCCGTTTATATACCCAGGGCGGTGTTAGAGCAGAGTCCGTCACACTGCGCCCGTTTATATACCCAAGGCGGTGTTAGAGCAGAGTCTGTCACACTGTGCCCGTTTATAGACCAAGGGCGGTTTTAGAGCAGAGTCCGTCACACTGTGCCCGTTTATATACCCGGGGCGGTGTTAGAGCAGAGTCCGTCACACTGTGCCCGTTTATATACCCAGGGCGGTGTTAGAGCAGAGTCCGTCACACTGCGCCCGTTTATATACTGGGGCGGTGTTAGAGCAGAGTCCGTCACACTCTTCCCGTTTATATACCCGGGGCGGTGTTAGAGCAGAGTCCATCACACTGCGCCCGTTTATATACCCGGGGTGGTGTTAGAGCAGAGTCCGTCACACTGTGCCCGTTTATATATCCAGGGCGGTGTTAGAGCAGAGTCTGTCACACTCTGCCCGTTTATATACCCAGGGCTGTGTTACAGCAGAGTCCGTCACACTGTGCCCGTTTATATACCCAGGGCGGTGTTAGAGCAGAGTCCGTCACACTGTACCCGTTTATATTCCCGGGACGGTGTTAGAGCAGCGTCCGTCACACTGTGCCCGTTTATATACCCAGGGCGGTGTTAGAGCAGAGTCCGTCACACTGTGCCCGTTTATATACCCGGGGCGGTGTTAGAGCAGAGTCCGTCACACTGTGCCCGTTTATATACCCGGGGCGGTGTTAGAGCAGAGTCTGTCACACTGTGCCCGTTTATATACCCGGGGCGGTGTTAGAGCAGAGTCTGTCACACTCTGCCCGTTTATATACCCGGGGCGGTGTTAGAGCAGAGTCCGTCATACTGTGCCCGTTTATATACCCAGGGCGGTGTTAGAGCAGAATCCGTCACACTGTGCCCGTTTATATACCCGGGGCGGTGTTAGAGCAGAGTCCGTCACGCTGTGCCCGTTTATATACCCGGGGCGGTGTTGGAGCAGAGTCCGTCACACTGTGCCCGTTTATATACCCGGGGCGGTGTTAGAGCAGAGTCCGTCACACTCTGCCCGTTTATATACCCGGGGCGGTGTTAGAGCAGAGTCCGTCACACTGTGCCCGTTTATATACCCGGGGCGGTGTTAGTGCAGAGTCCGTCACACTGTGCCCGTTTATATACCCGTGGCGGTGTTAGTGCAGAGTCCGTCACACTGCGCCCGTTTATATACCCAGGGCGGTGTTAGAGCAGAGTCCGTCACACTGTGCCCGTTTATATACCCGGGGCGGTGTTAGAGCAGAGTCCGTCACACTGTGTCCGTTTATATACCCGGGGCGGTGTTAGAGCAGAGTCCGTCACACTGTGCCCGTTTATATACCCAGGGCGGTGTTAGTGCAGAGTCCGTCACAATGTGCCCGTTTATATACCCGGGGTGGTGTCAGAGCAGAATCCGTCACACTGTGCCCGTTTATATACCCGGGGCGGTGTTAGAGCAGAGTCCGTCACTCTGTGCCCGTTTATATACCCGGGGCGGTGTTAGAGCAGAGTCCGTCACACTGTGCCCGTTTATATACCCAGCGCGGTGTTAGAGCAGAGTCCGTCACACTGCGCCCGTTTATCTACCCAGGGCGGTGTTAGAGCAGAGTCGCTCACACTGTACCCGTTTATATACCCGGGACGGTGTTAGAGCAGCGTCCGTCACACTGTGCCCGTTTTTATACCCAGGGCGGTGTTAGAGCAGAGTCCGTCACACTGTGCCCGTTTATATACCCGGGGCCGTGTTAGAGCAGAGTCCGTCACACTGTGCCCGTTTATATACACAGGGCGGTGTTACAGCAGAATCCGTCACACTGTGCCCGTTTATATACCCGGGGCGGTGTTAGAGCAGAGTCCGCCACGCTGTGCTCGTTTATATACCCGGGGCGGTGTTGGAGCAGAGTCCGTCGCACTCTGCCCGTTTATATACCCGGGGCGGTGTTAGAGCAAAGTCCGTCACACTGTGCCCGTTTATATACCCGGGGCGGTGTTAGTGCAGAGTCCGTCACACTGTGCCCGTTTATATACCCGGGGCGGTGTTAGTGCAGAGTCCGTCACACTGCGCCCGTTTATATACCCAGGGCTGTGTTAGAGCAGAGTCCGTCACACTGTGCCCGTTTATATACTCGGGGCGGTGTTAGAGCAGAGTCCATCACACTGTGCCCGTTTATATACCCAGGGCGGTGTTAGAGCAGAGTCCGTCACACTGTGCCCGTTTATATACCCAGGGCGGTGTTAGAGCAGAGTCCGTCACACTGTGCCCGTTTATATACTCGGGGCGGTGTTAGAGCAGAGTCCATCACACTGTGCCCGTTTATACACCCAGGGCGGTGTTAGAGCAGAGTCCATCACACTGTGCCCGTTTATATACCCAGGGCGGTGTTAGAGCAGAGTCCGTCACACTGTGCCCGTTTATATACCCGGGGCGGTGTTAGAGCAGAGTCCGTCACACTGTGCCCGTTTATATACCCAGGGCGGTGTTAGTGCAGAGTCCGTCACACTGTGCCCGTTTATATACCCGGGGCGGTGTTAGAGCAGATTCCGTCACACTGTGCCTGTTTATACACCCGGGGCGGTGTTCGAGCAGAGTCCGTCACACTGTGCCCGTTTATATACCCAGGGCGGTGTTAGAGCAGAGTCCGTCACACTGTGCCCGTTTATATACCCGGGCTGGGTGTTAGAGCAGAGTCCGTCACACTGTGCCCGTTTATATACCCAGGGCTGTGTTAGAGCAGTCCGTCACACTGTGCCCGTTTATATACCCAGGGCGGTGTTAGAGGAGAGTCCGTCACACTGTCCGTTTATATACCCAGGGGGGTGTTAGAGCAGAGTCCGTCACACTGTGCCCGTTTATATACCCGGGGCGGTGTTAGTGCAGAGTCCGTCACACTGTGCCCGTTTATATACCCAGGGCGGTGTTAGAGCAGAGTCCGTCACACTGCGCCCGTTTATATACCCAAGGCGGTGTTAGAGCAGAGTCTGTCACACTGTGCCCGTTTATAGACCAAGGGCGGTTTTAGAGCAGAGTCCGTCACACTGTGCCCGTTTATATACCCGGGGCGGTGTTAGAGCAGAGTCCGTCACACTGTGCCCGTTTATATACCCAGGGCGGTGTTAGAGCAGAGTCCGTCACACTGCGCCCGTTTATATACTGGGGCGGTGTTAGAGCAGAGTCCGTCACACTCTTCCCGTTTATATACCCGGGGCGGTGTTAGAGCAGAGTCCATCACACTGCGCCCGTTTATATACCCGGGGTGGTGTTAGAGCAGAGTCCGTCACACTGTGCCCGTTTATATATCCAGGGCGGTGTTAGAGCAGAGTCTGTCACACTCTGCCCGTTTATATACCCAGGGCTGTGTTACAGCAGAGTCCGTCACACTGTGCCCGTTTATATACCCAGGGCGGTGTTAGAGCAGAGTCCGTCACACTGTGCCCGTTTATATACCCAGGGCGGTGTTAGAGCAGAGTCCGTCACACTGTGCCCGTTTATATACCCAGGGCGGTGTTCGAGCAGAGTCTGTCACACTGTGCCCGTTTATATACCCAGGGCGGTGTTAGAGCAGAGTCCGTCACACTGTGCCCGTTTATATACCCAGGGCGGTGTTAGAGCAGAGTCCGTCACACTGTGCCCGTTTATATACCCAGGGCGGTGTTAGAGCAGAGTCCGTCACACTGTGCCCGTTTATATACCCGGGGCGGTGTTAGAGCAGAGTCCGTCACACTGTGCCCGTTTATATACCTGGGGCGGTGTTAGAGCAGAGTCCGTCACACTGTGCCCGTTTATATACCCGGGGCGGTGTTAGAGCAGAGTCCGTCACACTGTGCCCGTTTATGTACCCGGGGCGGTGTTAGAGCAGAGTCCGTCACACGGTGCCCGTTTATATACCCAGGGCTGTGTTAGAGCAGAGTCCGTCACACTGTGCCCGTTTATATACCCAGGGCGGTGTTAGTGCAGAGTCCGTCACACTGTGCCCGTTTATATACCCGGGTCGGTGTTAGAGCAGAGTCCATCACACTGTGCCCGTTTATATACCCGGGGCGGTGTTAGAGCAGAGTCCGTCACACTGTGCCCGTTTATATACCCGGGGCGGTGTGAGAGCAGAGTCCGTCACACTGTGCCCGTTTATATACCCGGGGCGGTGTTAGAGCAGAGTCCGTCACACTGTGCCCGTTTATATACCCGGGGTGGTGTCAGAGCAGAATCCGTCACAATGTGCCCGTTTATAAACCCGGGGCGGTGTTAGAGCAGAGTCCGTCACACTGTGCCCGTTTATATGCCCAGGGCGGTGTTAGAGCAGAGTCCGTCACACTGCGCCCGTTTATCTACCCAGGGCGGTGTTAGAGCAGAGTCCGTCACACTGTGCCCGTTTATATACCCGGGGCGGTGTTAGAGCAGCGTCCGTCACACTGTGCCCGTTTATATACCCAGGGCGGTGTTAGAGCAGAGTCCGTCACACTGTGCCCGTTTATATACCCGGGGCGGTGTTAGAGCAGAGTCTGTCACACTCTGCCCGTTTATATACCCGGGGCGGTGTTAGAGCAGAGTCCGTCATACTGTGCCCGTTTATATACCCAGGGCGGTGTTAGAGCAGAATCCGTCACACTGTATCCGTTTATATTCCCGGGACGGTGTTAGAGCAGCGTCCGTCACACTGTGCCCGTTTATATACCCAGGGCGGTGTTAGAGCAGAGTCCGTCACACTGTGCCCGTTTATATACCCGGGGCGGTGTTAGAGCAGAGTCTGTCACACTCTGCCCGTTTATATACCCGGGGCGGTGTTAGAGCAGAGTCCGTCATACTGTGCCCGTTTATATACCCAGGGCGGTGTTAGAGCAGAATCCGTCACACTGTGCCCGTTTATATACCCGGGGCGGTGTTAGAGCAGAGTCCGTCACGCTGTGCCCGTTTATATACCCGGGGCGGTGTTGGAGCAGAGTCCGTCACACTGTGCCCGTTTATATACCCGGGGCGGTGTTAGAGCAGAGTCCGTCACACTCTGCCCGTTTATATACCCGGGGCGGTGTTAGAGCAGAGTCCGTCACACTGTGCCCGTTTATATACCCGGGGCGGTGTTAGTGCAGAGTCCGTCACACTGTGCCCGTTTATATACCCGTGGCGGTGTTAGTGCAGAGTCCGTCACACTGCGCCCGTTTATATACCCAGGGCGGTGTTAGAGCAGAGTCCGTCACACTGCGCCCGTTTATATACCCAGGGCGGTGTTTGAGCAGAGTCCGTCACACTGTGCCCGTTTATATACCCAGGGCGATGTTAGTGCAGAGTCCGTCACACTGTGCCCCTTTATATACCCGGGGCGGTGTTAGAGCAGAGTCCGTCACACTGTGCCCGTTTATATACCCGGGGCGGTGTTAGAGCAGAGTCCGTCACACTGTGTCCGTTTATATACCCGGGGCGGTGTTAGAGCAGAGTCCGTCACACTGTGCCCGTTTATATACCCAGGGCGGTGTTAGTGCAGAGTCCGTCACACTGTGCCCGTTTATATACCCGGGGCGGTGTTAGAGCAGAGTCCGTCACACTGTGCCCGTTTATATACCCGGGGTGGTGTCAGAGCAGAATCCGTCACACTGTGCCCGTTTATATACCCGGGGCGGTGTTAGAGCAGAGTCCGTCACTCTGTGCCCGTTTATATACCCGGGGCGGTGTTAGAGCAGAGTCCGTCACACTGTGCCCGTTTATATACCCAGCGCGGTGTTAGAGCAGAGTCCGTCACACTGCGCCCGTTTATCTACCCAGGGCGGTGTTAGAGCAGAGTCGCTCACACTGTACCCGTTTATATACCCGGGACGGTGTTAGAGCAGCGTCCGTCACACTGTGCCCGTTTTTATACCCAGGGCGGTGTTAGAGCAGAGTCCGTCACACTGTGCCCGTTTATATACCCGGGGCGGTGTTAGAGCAGAGTCCGTCACACTGTGCCCGTTTATATACACAGGGCGGTGTTACAGCAGAATCCGTCACACTGTGCCCGTTTATATACCCGGGGCGGTGTTAGAGCAGAGTCCGCCACGCTGTGCCCGTTTATATACCCGGGGCGGTGTTGGAGCAGAGTCCGTCACACTCTGCCCGTTTATATACCCGGGGCGGTGTTAGAGCAAAGTCCGTCACACTGTGCCCGTTTATATACCCGGGGCGGTGTTAGTGCAGAGTCCGTCACACTGTGCCCGTTTATATACCCGGGGCGGTGTTAGTGCAGAGTCCGTCACACTGCGCCCGTTTATATACCCAGGGCTGTGTTAGAGCAGAGTTCGACACACTGCACCCGATTATATACCCAGGGCGGTGTTAGAGCAGAGTCTGTCACACTGTGCCCGTTTATATACCAAGGGCGGTGTTAGAGCAGAGTCCGTCACACTGTGCCCGTTTATATACTCGGGGCGGTGTTAGAGCAGAGTCCATCACCCTGTGCCCGTTTATATACCCAGGGCGGTGTTAGAGCAGAGTCCGTCACACTGTGCCCGTTTATATACCCGGGGCGGTGTTAGAGCAGAGTCCGTCACACTCTGCCCGTTTATACACCCGGGGCGGTGTTCGAGCAGAGTCCGTCACACTGTGCCCGTTTATATACCCGGGGCGGTGTTAGAGCAGAGTCCGCCACGCTGTGCCCGTTTATATACCCGGGGCGGTGTTGGAGCAGAGTCCGTCACACTCTGCCCGTTTATATACCCGGGGCGGTGTTAGAGCAAAGTCCGTCACACTGTGCCCGTTTATATACCCGGGGCGGTGTTAGTGCAGAGTCCGTCACACTGTGCCCGTTTATATACCCGGGGCGGTGTTAGTGCAGAGTCCGTCACACTGCGCCCGTTTATATACCCAGGGCTGTGTTAGAGCAGAGTCCGTCACACTGCACCCGATTATATACCCAGGGCGGTGTTAGAGCAGAGTCTGTCACACTGTGCCCGTTTATATACCAAGGGCGGTGTTAGAGCAGAGTCCGTCACACTGTGCCCGTTTATATACTCGGGGCGGTGTTAGAGCAGAGTCCATCACCCTGTGCCCGTTTATATACCCAGGGCGGTGTTAGAGCAGAGTCCGTCACACTGTGCCCGTTTATATACCCGGGGCGGTGTTAGAGCAGAGTCCGTCACACTGTGCCCGTTTATATACCCAGGGCGGTGTTAGTGCAGAGTCCGTCACACTGTGCCCGTTTATATACCCGGGGCGGTGTTAGAGCAGATTCCGTCACACTGTGCCCGTTTATACACCCGGGGCGGTGTTCGAGCAGAGTCCGTCACACTGTGCCCGTTTATATACCCAGGGCGGTTTTAGAGCAGAGTCCGTCACACTGTGCCCGTTTATATACCCGGGCTGGGTGTTAGAGCAGAGTCCGTCACACTGTGCCCGTTTATATACCCGGGCTGGGTGTTAGAGCAGAGTCCGTCACACTGTACCCGTTTATATACCCAGGGCGGTGTTAGAGCAGAGTCTGTCACACTCTGCCCGTTTATATATCCAGGGCTGTGTTAGAGCAGTCCGTCACACTGTGCCCGTTTATATACCCAGGGCGGTGTTAGAGGAGAGTCCGTCACACTGTCCGTTTATATACCCAGGGGGGTGTTAGAGCAGAGTCCGTCACACTGTGCCCGTTTATATACCCGGGGCGGTGTTAGTGCAGAGTCCGTCACACTGTGCCCGTTTATATACCCAGGGCGGTGTTAGAGCAGAGTCCGTCACACTGCGCCCGTTTATATACCCAAGGCGGTGTTAGAGCAGAGTCTGTCACACTGTGCCCGTTTATATACCAAGGGCGGTTTTAGAGCAGAGTCCGTCACACTGTGCCCGTTTATATACCCGGGGCGGTGTTAGAGCAGAGTCCGTCACACTGTGCCCGTTTATATACCCAGGGCGGTGTTAGAGCAGAGTCCGTCACACTGCGCCCGTTTATATACTGGGGCGGTGTTAGAGCAGAGTCTGTCACACTCTTCCCGTTTATATACCCGGGGCGGTGTTAGAGCAGAGTCCATCACACTGCGCCCGTTTATATACCCGGGGTGGTGTTAGAGCAGAGTCCGTCACACTGTGCCCGTTTATATATCCAGGGCGGTGTTAGAGCAGAGTCTGTCACACTCTGCCCGTTTATATACCCAGGGCTGTGTTACAGCAGAGTCCGTCACACTGTGCCCGTTTATATACCCAGGGCGGTGTTAGAGCAGAGTCCGTCACACTGTGCCCGTTTATATACCCAGGGCGGTGTTAGAGCAGAGTCCGTCACACTGTGCCCGTTTATATACCCAGGGCGGTGTTCGAGCAGAGTCTGTCACACTGTGCCCGTTTATATACCCGGGGCGGTGTTAGAGCAGAGTCCGTCACACTGTGCCCGTTTATATACCCGGGGCGGTGTTAGAGCAGAGTCCGTCACACTGTGCCCGTTTATATACCCGGGGTGGTGTCAGAGCAGAATCCGTCACACTGTGCCCGTTTATAAACCCGGGGCGGTGTTAGAGCAGAGTCCGTCACACTGTGCCCGTTTATATACCCAGGGCGGTGTTAGAGCAGAGTCCGTCACACTGCGCCCGTTTATCTACCCAGGGCGGTGTTAGAGCAGAGTCGCTCACACTGTACCCGTTTATATACCCGGGACGGTGTTAGAGCAGCGTCCGTCACATTGTGCCCGTTTATATACCCAGGGCGGTGTTAGAGCAGAGTCCGTCACACTGTGCCCGTTTATATACCCGGGGCGGTGTTAGAGCAGAGTCTGTCACACTCTGCCTGTTTATATACCCGGGGCGGTGTTAGAGCAGAGTTCATCACACTGCGCCCGTTTATATACCCGGGGTGGTGTTAGAGCAGAGTCCGTCACACTGTGCCCGTTTATATACCCAGTGCGGTGTTAGAGCAGAGTCTGTCACACTCTGCCCGTTTATATACCCAGGGCTGTGTTAGAGCAGAGTCCGTCACACTGTGCCCGTTTATATACCCAGGGCGGTGTTAGAGCAGAGTCCGTCACACTGTGCCCGTTTATATACCCAGGGCGGTGTTAGAGCAGAGTCCGTCACACTGTGCCCGTTTATATACCCAGGGCGGTGTTAGAGCAGAGTCTGTCACACTGTGCCCGTTTATATACCCGGGGCGGTGTTAGAGCAGAGTCCGTCACACTGTGCCCGTTTATATACCCAGGGCGGTGTTAGAGCAGAGTCCGTCACACTGTGCCCGTTTATATACCCGGGGCGGTGTTAGAGCAGAGTCCGTCACACTGTGCCCGTTTATATACCCGGGGCGGTGTTAGAGCAGAGTCCGTCACACTGTGCCCGTTTATATACCCGGGGTGGTGTCAGAGCAGAATCCGTCACAATGTGCCCGTTTATAAACCCGGGGCGGTGTTAGAGCAGAGTCCGTCACACTGTGCCCGTTTATATACCCAGGGCGGTGTTAGAGCAGAGTCCGTCACACTGCGCCCGTTTATCTACCCAGGGCGGTGTTAGAGCAGAGTCGCTCACACTGTACCCGTTTATATACCCGGGACGGTGTTAGAGCAGCGTCCGTCACACTGTGCCCGTTTATATACCCAGGGCGGTGTTAGAGCAGAGTCCGTCACACTGTGCCCGTTTATATACCCGGGGCGCTGTTAGAGCAGAGTCTGTCACACTCTGCCCGTTTATATACCCGGGGCGGTGTTAGAGCAGAGTCCGTCATACTGTGCCCGTTTATATACCCAGGGCGGTGTTAGAGCAGAATCCGTCATACTGTGCCCGTTTATATACCCGGGGCGGTGTTAGAGCAGAGTCCGTCACGCTGTGCCCGTTTATATACCCGGGGCGGTGTTGGAGCAGAGTCCGTCACACTGTGCCCGTTTATATACCCGGGGCGGTGTTAGAGCAGAGTCCGTCACACTCTGCCCGTTTATATACCCGGGGCGGTGTTAGAGCAGAGTCCGTCACACTGTGCCCGTTTATATACCCGGGGCGGTGTTAGTGCAGAGTCCGTCACACTGTGCCCGTTTATATACCCGTGGCGGTGTTAGTGCAGAGTCCGTCACACTGCGCCCGTTTATATACCCAGGGCGGTGTTAGAGCAGAGTCCGTCACACTGCGCCCGTTTATATACCCAGGGCGGTGTTAGAGCAGAGTCCGTCACACTGTGCCCGTTTATATACCCAGGGCGATGTTAGTGCAGAGTCCGTCACACTGTGCCCCTTTATATACCCGGGGCGGTGTTAGAGCAGAGTCCGTCACACTGTGCCCGTTTATATACCCGGGGCGGTGTTAGAGCAGAGTCCGTCACACTGTGCCCGTTTATATACCCGGGGCGGTGTTAGAGCAGAGTCCGTCACACTGTGCCCGTTTATATACCCAGGGCGGTGTTAGTGCAGAGTCCGTCACACTGTGCCCGTTTATATACCCGGGGCGGTGTTAGAGCAGAGTCCGTCACACTGCGCCCGTTTATATACCCGGGGCGGTGTTAGAGCAGAGTCCGTCACACTGTGCCCGTTTATATACCCGGGGTGATGTCAGAGCAGAATCCATCACACTGTGCCCGTTTATATACCCGGGGCGGTGTTAGAGCAGAGTCCGTCACACTGTGCCCGTTTATATACCCGGGGCGGTGTTAGAGCAGAGTCCGTCACACTGTGCCCACTTATATACCCGGGGCGGTGTTAGAGCAGAGTCCGTCACACTGTGCCCGTTTATATACCCAGCGCGGTGTTAGAGCAGAGTCCGTCACACTGCGCCCGTTTATCTACCCAGGGCGGTGTTAGAGCAGAGTCGCTCACACTGTACCCGTTTATATACCCGGGACGGTGTTAGAGCAGCGTCCGTCACACTGTGCCCGTTTATATACCCGGGGCGGTGTTAGAGCAGAGTACGTCACACTGTGCCCGTTTATATACCCAGGGCGGTGTTACAGCAGAATCCGTCACACTGTGCCCGTTTATATACCCGGGGCGGTGGTAGAGCAGAGTCCGCCACGCTGTGCCCGTTTATATACCCGGGGCGGTGTTGGAGCAGAGTCCGTCACACTCTGCCCGTTTATATACCCGGGGCGGTGTTAGAGCAAAGTCCGTCACACTGTGCCCGTTTATATACCCGGGGCGGTGTTAGTGCAGAGTCCGTCACACTGTGCCCGTTTATATACCCGGGGCGGTGTTAGTGCAGAGTCCGTCACACTGCGCCCGTTTATATACCCAGGGCTGTGTTAGAGCAGAGTCCGTCACACTGCACCCGTTTATATACCCAGGGCGGTGTTAGAGCAGAGTCTGTCACACTGTGCCCGTTTATATACCAAGGGCGGTGTTAGAGCAGAGTCCGTCACACTGTGCCCGTTTATATACTCGGGGCGGTGTTAGAGCAGAGTCCATCACACTGTGCCCGTTTATATACCCAGGGTGGTGTTAGAGCAGAGTCCGTCACACTGTGCCCGTTTATATACACGGGGCGGTGTTAGTGCAGAGTCCATCACACTGTGCCCGTTTATATACCCGGGGCGGTGTTAGAGCAGAGTCCGTCACACTGTGCCCGTTTATATACCCAGGGCGGTGTTAGTGCAGAGTCCGTCACACTGTGCCCGTTTATATACCCAGGCCGGTGTTAGAGCAGAGTCCGTCACACTGTGCCCGTTTATATACCCGGGCTGGGTGTTAGAGCAGAGTCCGTCACACTGTGCCTGTTTATATACCCGGGCTGGTTGTTAGAGCAGAGTCCGTCACACTGTACCCGTTTATATACCCGGGGTGGTGTTAGAGCAGAGTCCGTCACACTGTGCCCGTTCATATACCCAGGGCGGTGTTAGAGCAGAGTCCGTCACACTGTGCCCGTTTATATACCCAGGGCGGTGTTAGAGCAGAGTCTGTCACACTCTGCCCGTTTATATACCCAGGGCTGTGTTAGAGCAGTCCGTCACACTGTGCCCGTTTATATACCCAGGGCGGTGTTAGAGGAGAGTCCGTCACACTGTCCGTTTATTTACCCAGGGGGGTGTTAGAGCAGAGTCCGTCACACTGTGCCCGTTTATATACCCGGGGCGGTGTTAGTGCAGAGTCCGTCACACTGTGCCCGTTTATATACCCAGGGCGGTGTTAGACCAGAGTCCGTCACACTGTGCCCGTTTATATACCCAAGGCGGTGTTAGAGCAGAGTCTGTCACACTGTGCCCGTTTATATACCCAGGGCGGTGTTAGAGCAGAGTCCGTCACACTGCGCCCGTTTATATACTGGGGCGGTGTTGGAGCAGAGTCCGTCACACTCTGCCCGTTTATATACCCGGGGCAGTGTTAGAGCAGAGTCCATCACACTGCGCCCATTTATATACCCGGGGTGGTGTCAGAGCAGAATCCGTCACACTGTGCCCGTTTATATACTGGGGCGATGTTAGAGCAGAGTCCGTCACACTCTGCCCGTTTATATACCCGGGGTGGTGTTAGAGCAGAGTCCGTCACACTGTGCCCGTTTATATATCCAGGGCGGTGTTAGAGCAGAGTCTGTCACACTCTGCCCGTTTATATACCCAGGGCTGTGTTAGAGCAGAGTCCGTCACACTGTGCCCGTTTATATACCCAGGGCGGTGTTAGAGCAGAGTCCGTCACACTGTGCCCGTTTATATACCCGGGGCGGTGTTAGAGCAGAGTCCGTCACACTGTGCCCGTTTATATACCCGGGGCGGTGTTAGAGCAGAGTCCGTCACACTGTGCCCGTTTATATACCCGGGGCGGTGTTAGAGCAGAGTCCGTCACACTGTGCCCGTTTATATACCCGGGGTGGTGTCAGAGCAGAATCCGTCACACTGTGCCCGTTTATAAACCCGGGGCGGTGTTAGAGCAGAGTCCGTCACACTGTGCCCGTTTATATACCCAGGGCGGTGTTAGAGCAGAGTCCGTCACACTGCGCCCGTTTATCTACCCAGGGCGGTGTTAGAGCAGAGTCGCTCACACTGTACCCGTTTATATACCCGGGGCGGTGTTAGAGCAGAGTCCGTCACACTGTGCCCGTTTATATACCCAGGGCGGTGTTAGAGCAGAGTCCGTCACACTGTGCCCGTTTGTATACCCGGGGCGGTGTTAGAGCAGAGTCCGTCACACTGTGCCCGTTTATATACACAGGGCGGTGTTAGAGCAGAGTCCGTCACACTGTACCCGTTTATATACCCGGGGCGGTGTTAGAGCAGAGTCTGTCACACTGTGCCCGTTTATATACCCAGGGCGGTGTTAGAGCAGAGTCCGTCACACTGCGCCCGTTTGTATACCCGGGGCGGTGTTAGAGCAGAGTCCGTCACACTGTGCCCGTTTATATACCCAGGGCGGTGTTAGAGCAGAGTCCGTCACACTGCGCCCGTTTGTACACCCAGGGCGGTGTTAGAGCAGAGTCCGTCACACTGTGCCCGTTTATATACCCGGGGCAGTGTTAGAGCAGAGTCCGTCACACTGTGCCCGTTTATATACCCGGGGCGGTGTTAGAGCAGAGTCCGTCACACTGTGCCCGTTTATATACCCGGGGCGGTGTTAGAGCAGAGTCCGTCACACTGTGCCCGTTTATATACCCGGGGCAGTGTTAGAGCAGAGTCCGTCACACTGTGCCTGCTTATATACCCAGGGCGGTGTTAGAGCAGAGTCCGTCACACTGCGCCCGTTTGTATACCCAGGGCGGTGTTAGAGCAGAGTCCGTCACACTGTGCCCGTTTATATACCCGGGGCAGTGTTAGAGCAGAGTCCGTCACACTGTGCCCGTTTATATACCCGGGGCGGTGTTAGAGCAGAGTCCGTCACACTGTGCCCGTTTATATACCCGGGGCGGTGTTAGAGCAGAGTCCGTCACACTGTGCCCGTTTATATACCCGGGGCAGTGTTAGAGCAGAGTCCGTCACACTGTGCCTGCTTATATACCTGGGGCGGTGTTAGAGCAGAGTCCGTCACACTATGCCCGTTTATATACCCGGGGCGGTGTTAGAGCAGAGTCCGTCACACTGTGCCCGTTTATATACCCAGGGCGGTGTTAGAGCAGAGTCCGTCACACTGTGCCCGTTTATATACCCGGGGCGGTGTTAGAGCAGAATCCGTCACACTGTGCCCGTTTATATACCCAGGGCGGTGTTAGAGCAGAGTCCGTCACACTGTGCCCGTTTATATACCAAGGGCGGTGTTAGAGCAGAGTCCGTCACACTATGCCCGTTTGTATACACGGGGCGGTGTTAGAGCAGAGTCCGTCACACTGTGCCCGTTTATATACCCGGGGCGGTGTTAGAGCAGAGTCCGTCACACTATGCCCGTTTATATACCCGGGGCGGTGTTAGAGCAGAGTCCGTCACACTGTGCCCGTTTATATACCCGGGGCGGTGTTAGAGCAGAGTCCGTCACACTATGCCCGTTTATATACCCGGGGCGGTGTTAGAGCAGAGTCCGTCACACTGTGCCCGTTTATATACCCGGGGCGGTATTAGCGCAGAGTCCGTCACACTGTGCCCGTTTATATACCCGGGGCGGTGTTAGTGCAGAGTCCGTCACACTGTGCCCGTTTATATACCCGGGGCGGTATTAGCGCAGAGTCCGTCACACTGTGCCCGTTTATATACCCGGGGCGGTGTTAGAGCAGAGTCCGTCACACTGTGCCCGTTTATATACCCGGGGCGGTGTTACAGCAGAGTCCGTCACACTGTGCCCGTTTATATACCCGGGGCGGTATTAGCGCAGAGTCCGTCACACTGTGCCCGTTTATATACCCGGGGCGGTGTTAGAGCAGAGTCCGTCACACTGTGCCCGTTTATATACCCGGGGCGGTGTTAGAGCAGAGTCCGTCACACTGTGCCCGTTTATATACCGAAGAAGCGACAGGCAGAGTGAGGGAGAGAGAGAATGAAATACACACTTCATTCCGCCAGTGAGGAAGAACTAATTCCTCTGGCCGGGAGTCCAGAACAAGGGCGCATAACCTTAAAAGCCAGGCTGTTCCGGAGCGATATCTGGAAGCACTTTTTCACACAAACGGTGGTGGGACTCTGGAACTCACCTCCCCCAAAAGACTGTGATTGCTGGGGTCAATTGGAGCGATCAAGACTGAGTTCCACAGACTTTTGTTGGGTTAGGGTATTAAGGGATATGGAGCAAAGACAGTTCAATGGAGTTGAGATACAGATGAGCCATGATCTAATTGAACAGGCTCGTGGGGCTGAATGGCCTCCACCTTTTCCTATGTTATTATTTTTAAATGGTCCTCCCTGGGCTGGAACCATTCCCTGACTAGATGCAGCGCTCCAGTTTATATGAAGTTCACCGAGATGGGTTGAAAAATAGTTACCTAGGGGGAAATTTTTCGGGGGGCACCGGGCGCGATCAGTGGCGGGTTAGGTGGGGAAAAAAAAGTTTTGACAGCAGGTCGGGACCTCTGGTTCCCAAAGCTCTCCACCACTGGGGTTTTCCTCACCTCATGTCTGGGTCTGTTGTAGACTCATTGATAGAGATTGGTTGCTGCGATCAGTCAACAACGCCATTATTGTATCATGGGACTCTCAGGATGGTAGAAGGTGAACTAGATGGGCCATGGTCGTTCTCATCTAGAAATTCCTATGTTCCTCTCAGGTATAGGCACGCACGTGAACAAATGTGATCACATATTAACAGCTTCAGGCAGGAGGAGACCTTGGGGTCAACATAGGTCTATGCAAGTAGCTTAAAATGGGCGAATCGGCAGCTCCTTTTACACTGCGTCTGATTTTCGTTTCCATTGATTTCAAAACGGGCTCCTGGCAAAGACCAATTTCACCCACTGCCCCCTTTGGCCCATCTAGCCCACCTATCCACAGTACTCCCATGGTGCCTCTGTACTGATCCCTTTTGTTGCCAAGAACCTGCCCAGTTCCTCCTTGAAACCCATTAGGGTTTCTTGTTCCAAACCCCGTCAGTAGATAATGACCATTATTCAAATATTCTCCAACAATCAGCTTCCACCTGCTCAGGTATTAAGTTGTAGAAAAAAAGTAAAGGGATTAGCTGGACAAATATCCACATTAATGCAATACAGGAACGCTCCTTCATATCTGGACTCCCAAAGACCAAAGCTACGATCGGAGAAAATAGGAAGCAGTTGAGGATTTATCAATACATTTGCACCAAAAGTTAATGCAGAAATGATCTTACCCAGGCAGGCGTCTGGGGCAGAGAGTGGGACCCTGAGGTCCCTGTAGAAGCCGGGCTGGCACCGTTGGCAGTGCGGCCCCTCCATGTTGTGCTTGCAGTTGTCGCACAGTCCGCCGCTGTGATTGCCTGATGCCAACCACAGGCTGAGGTCAAAGTGGCAGCTGTCAGCGTGGTCATTGCACTTGCATTCTGTCAGAAGGGGAGAGACGGTGGGGTTACAGCCCTTTCAAGCGAGCAAGACAGAATGAAAATCTGTTAGAACAACCTCATTAGAAAGAACTAAATGATCAATCATTTATCCATCCACTTTTAAGTTTTCCCTCGAGTAACTTAGAAACACGTAGAAATTTCAACACAGAAACAGGCCATTCGGCCCAACCAGTCCATGCTGGTCTTTATCCTCCACATGAACAGTATCATAATCCCATGTACCTGCTCTGTTCCCATATCTCTTTATTCCCCCTTTCCTTTAACCACTTATCTAACCTACTGAACACAAGCCCTGACTTTAACCCTCACCCACCGCGCCTGATAAGAGTGGGGCGTGTGGGGGCGAGGGTGGGAGGTTAGAGTAGAGACAGTATCCTTCCCTCCTGATGTCCGCCACACTCACGCCCTGTTAAAAACTGTAAAAGTGTTTCCGAAGCTCTCCGAGGGCTCAGGGGACAGTGGGTCGCACAGCGAGATAGCAAGCGCGGCCTGTAGCCAGGGGCCGAGACTGAGGCCTACAGCAGGTGAGTGCTCGGCGGGAGAGGAGGCCGCTGCAGTGCCCTGTCCATCCACTGGGGGGAACCTGCGACCTTCACCGCTGCTCCGGAGGGGCCAGCCGCCAGCCCCTGCATGAAATCCGCTGGGGACCCGGGAAAAATCCCACTCTCCCACCCCCGGGGATCCGGGCACTGGGGGCAGGGGCACCGCGGTCAGGGTGGTGAGGTGGCAAGGTGGCGGTAGGCCACATCGCCCGAATTTGCCTCGTTCCTCACTGATTTCGGGCAGGGTTGTGGAGGAGAATCCCCCCGCCTTTGCCCAACGCTGGCCTCGGCACTGTGCTCATCAATTTATTCCACAGGCGCGTGCTTGGGATCTATCCAGAGTCGTGTCTCTCTCTGGTTGTTCCTGCTTCTAACCCTTGTTTGTTAGAATCAGAGAATGATACAGCACAGAAGGCGGTCATTCGGCTCATGGTGCCTGTGCCGGCTCTTTGAACGAGCTCTCCAATTAATCTCTCTCACCTGCTCTTTCCCCATAGCCCTGCAAATTTTTCCTTTTCAAGTATTTATCCAGTTCCCTTTTGAAAGTCACTATTGAATCTGCTTCCACCGCCCTTTCAGGCAGCGCATTCCAGATCACAACTCGCTGCGTAAAAAATTCCTCCTCCTCTCCTCTCTGGTTCTTTTGTCAATTATCTTAACTCTCTGGTTACTGACCCTCCTGCCAGTGGAAACAGTTTCTCCCTCTCTACTCTATCAAAACCCTTCATGATTTTGAACACCTCTATTAAATCTCTCCTTAACCTTCTCTGCTCCAAGGAGGACAACCCCAGCTTCACCAGTCTCTCCACATAACTGAAGTCCCTCATCCCAGGTATCATTCTGGTAAATCTCCTCTGCGCCCTCCCCAAGAAGATCCCCGAGAAGTGCAGCCATCTCATTACTCACTCCGGCACTGGTTTGCAGCTCCCCATTTCCCATCTGCTGGCCTCCAAGGGTGCTCGTTGTACAGAGGAGCACAGCTCTCACAGTGCTCGCCCTCAGTGTTATGCTTACAAATACACTTGCCATGGACCTGTCAAAGAAATGAATGGAGAACCCAGTCAACTGGGGAAGGAGGTGGTCAGCCAGTGACGTACTGCAAGAAAAAAAGGAAACTTGCATTTATGTAGCGCCTTTCACAACCCCAGGACGTCTCAAAACACATTATAGCCAATTAAATACTTTTGAAGTGGTCACCTTTGTAATGCAGGAAACGTGGGAGCCAATTTGCGCACAGCAAGCTCCCACAATCAGCAATGAAATAAATGACCAGATAATCTGTTTTAGTGATGTTGGTTGAGGGATAAATGTTGGCCAGGACACCGGGGAGAAATCCCCTGCTCTCAAATAGTGCCGTGGGATCTTTTATGTCCACCTGAGGGGGCAGACCGGGCCTCAGTTTAATGCCTCATCTGAAAGACGGCGCCTCCAACAGTGCGGCACTCCCTCAGCACTGCACGGGAGTGTCAGCCTGGATTATGTGCTCAATTCTTGAGTGGGACTTGAACCCACAACCTTCTGACTCAGAGGGGAGAGTGCTACCACTGAGGCACGCCTGACACCAAGGCAGTATTTATTGCCCATTCCTCGATGCCCTGAGGGCATCAAGAGTCAACCATGTAATGTGGGACTGGAATCACCTGTAGGCTAGACCGGGTAGGGGTGGCAGGTTCCCTTCTCTGAAGGACATCAATCAACCAGTTGGGTTTTTGTGACAATCCGGCAGCTTTCATGGTCAGTTTAACAACCCAGCCCAGAAATGTATTGAATTCAATGACACAAGTTGTCATGGTGGGGTGGCTAGTCCAGGACCAGAACCACTCGATTCCAGCTTCTGCTTTCAGTTGAGGAATGATGGGTTGTGTGCTGGGTGGAAGAAGGGGGTTTAAAGGGCGAGAGAAGGAAGGAAGGATTATATGAGGTTCACAGTAACAAGTACAATGAGGACACAGTGAGGCAGGAAATTCAGCGGGCTCTTGTTTGCTGTAGTCGCTCTCTGCAGATTGTCCATCTCCATGATCCTCTCCAGCTCAGATGGAGTGAAGGATAGAACTGTGGGCACACTGGCAGATGTCGGGTAGGCTCACAGACTGGGGAAGAGGGTCTTGCTCCTCTGAAACTCTTAGCCGGCCCCTTGTCATGCGTTTCTGTCTCTGAAACCAGACCACAGCCGTGCGTCACGGTTTGTAACATTTTCTGAAAACGGCAGGAATTGGAGTGAAACTAACTCAGGACAGACTGTTTTGGGAATAGAGGGAGATTATTTTTTTATCATGTAGTTAATCACCACAGTCCATCAGTGTGTTAAATATCTTGTTTACACATCAGTTGAATATAGTAGCGATTTTAACATACGGGACCATGACCAGGCCATCCAGCCCATCAAATCTGCCCCAATGTTTCTCCAGGAGTCATTTAGTCTGATCCCCATCTTTTACTCACTCCCCATAACCACTAAGAAATAAATCATTTGCATTTCTCCAGCGCCTTTCACGACCTCAGGACGTCCCAAAGCGCTTTACAGCCAATGTAACGTGGGGAAATATGGCAGGCAATTAGCGCACAGCAAAGTCCCATAAACAGCAATGTGAAAATGAACAGATAACGTGTTTTAGTGATGTTGGTTGAGGGATAAACGCAGGCCAGGACACCAGGGAGAACTCTCCTGTTCTTCTTCAAAATAGTTCCATGGGATTTTTGAGAGGGCAGGCGGGGCCTCGGTTTAACATTGCATGTGAAAGAGGGCACCTCCGACAGTGCAGCGCCGGGAGCACCGGCCTAGAGATTTTGTGCTCAAGTCTCTGGGGTGGGACTTGAACCCACAACCTTCTGACTCAGAGGCGAGGGCGCTACCCACTGAGTCACAGCTAACACAGATCCCATGTGGCTGGTCCCTTCAGCAACCCGGAAGACTGTGCTTCCCTGTTCACACTGCTGTCAGTATAACTCCAGTACCCATCTACTGCCTACTGGGAGTGGTATCAATGGACAAAGACTCCCAGGCGGCAGCAGTGAGGCTCAGGGAAAGGAGTCGGTTTATATGGGTGTGGATTGTTGGTGTTCTGGCCTAGCTCTAGCTTAATCCCTCTCGTATTCAGCGCTGACTCTCAGTGGGGTCACGACCTCTCAATCACTGACTATTAGGCTTGCTCAGTGTTCCAGTTACGAGCTCCGTACTTCTCGAGACACCAACTCATTCCCAACATTCCCTCCGCCAATATTTCCAGGCACAATGTGCTCTTTCATTCATGGGCGATGAAAGATCTTTCCTATAATCTGGCCTCAGACCACTACCGATGTTGCTAAGCAACCGACCATTACGGAGGTGGTGGTGGGGGGGGCGGGGCGGTGGTGAATGCAGCCCAGGGTGATTTCCTTCCGATTTTCCTACTTCTGGGAATCTATGCTCACGACCTCCCACGGCCTCCTCTTAACTGCAGGGCACAGTTCAGGACCCGACCAGAGGGGGGGAGGGGCAGTTCACGACCCAGCCACTCAGAGTGCTGGACCGGTGTCACTAACCTGCTAATCCATCACTGCCACTTTATCAACCATTGCTCTGACTGCATGTTTTCACTTCACTCAGATATACAATTACCTTTGATTTTCTGCTCGGCTAATGACTGGAGGTAAAAAGTTAATCTCACCGTTTCATTGTGTCATTATTTTTTTCTTCAGCATTTCCAAGATATAATTGTAATTAGCCCAACTAGCTCCCAGCCTCTTTGAAAGAGCACTTAAACAATTGAATCAGGGAATCATTTGATGAGCACTACTTTCGGTTTATAAGTGCCTTGTTCAACAAAGAAATGTAAACACGAAATCTCATCCCTTACATATTAGAGAAGTGAGGCTAATCCCTATAAGCCGATTAAATATCTTAAAGCTTACAGGGAAAGTGTATCCACATAATTCTAAATGCTACTGTTGTCTCCCAGCTTCCCCTATTACCATGATTTATTCTTTACGCAGTTACTCAGAGTCAGTGTGGAACACTGTTCAATGGTCACAATAGGCCCACTTATACAGAGACCTGTACCTACTGCACTGTTTGAAGAGGAGCAGGGGTGTTCTCCCAGTGACCTGGCCAATATTTATCCCTCAATCAACATCACTAAAACAGATTATCTGGTCATCATCACATCGCTGTTTGTGGGAGCTTGCTGTGCACAAATTGGCTGCCACGTTTCCCACATTACAACAGTGACCACACCACAAAAGTCCGTCATTGGTTGGATCTCAGGACGACCCAAAGCATTTCCAGTCATTGAAGGACCTGGTCACCAAGTCACACCCACTGTGGTTACAATCGATAACGTACCACTTAAGGTCACGGACAAATTCTGCTCCCTCGGTGGTGTTCCCTCGCGGAACGACACAATGAACGACGGTGTCACTCGCCGGATTGGCAGGGCCAGCTCCGCCTTTGGCAAACTCGAGTCGAGACTCTGGCAGGAACGAGGGGTGAGTCTGCCAACGAAAGGCGCTCTAGAGCAAGCTGTTGTCCTCATTGCCCTACTACATGGATCTGAGTCCTGGATCAGCTACTGCCGTCACATCAGGAGTCATCACTGTTTACAATATGAACATAAGAATTAGGAGCAGGAGTAGGCCATTCGGCCCCTCGAGCCTGCTCCGCCATTCAATAAGATCATGGCCGATCTTTGACCTCAACTCCACTTTCCCACCCGATCTCCATATCCCTTGATTCCCCTAGAGTCTAAAATCTATCGATCTCAGCCTTGAATATACTCAATGGCTCAGCATCCACAGCCCTTTGGGTAGAGAATGCCAAAGATTCACAACCCTGAGTGAAGAAATTCCTCCTCATCTCAGTCTTAAATGGCCGACCCCTTATCCTGAGACTCTGCCCCCTAGTTCTAGACTCGCCAGCCAAGGGAAACAATTTCAGCATCTACCCTGTCAATCCCCCTCAGAATCTTATGGGGGAGAAATTCAGTATCACCTGTTTGGGGCGCTAAATTTTGAAATCGTGAAAAATTAGCACCAGGCGCTAATGAGTCTGAGGTTGCGCTAAATTGGCTGTTAGCGCTCCTGGAGAGAGCTGGGGCGCTAATGACCTCATTAGGGCGCTACAGGGGCGCTGCCAGCAGAGCGATAATGAATTTCTGGTGCAAGGCAATCGGGAATGATCCTTCACACTGGTTACTTCCAGCTCTTAAAGGGGAGGTTGTATCATTGTGCAGATCCTCATTATCAGCAGTACTGGCTGTGAAGGCGACCCGCAAGGAACTCAATCCCCTGATCGTGATGGCTGATCCCACTTGCAGGGAGAGAGCTCGTCGGTTCACAGACGTGGCATTGGAGGCATTGGTGGCTGGAGTGGAGCGAAGGAGGGCCGTGCTGTTCCCGGCCACTGGAAGGAGGCCATTGCCCCAGGTCTTCAGGGCAATGTGGAGGGAAGTGGCCCAGGAGGTCTCGGCCAGTAGTGTGGTGGAACGCAGCCTGACACAGTGCCGCAAGAAATTCAACAACCTCAGTCGGGTGGTCAGGGTAAGTACATGCTTCAACAGCTCCTACATACCAGCATCTGAACCTCAGTCTGTGCACACTGCACAAATCACCACACCCCCACCACTCACCCACCACTCACCCACCAAGCATCTTCACCTACTCAAACTCACATCCACATCTCACGCCTTGCCTACAATCACAGCTATTCAACTACGGCAGGCATATCTCCCAAACACATAGCTGGACTCTGACTCAAACACATTAGTTTCTCTTGCAAGCCAAGATGGCGCACATTCTACAGCAATGATGTGGATGAGGGGACCAAATGTAATATATCCAAGTTTGCTGACGATACAAAGCTGGGTGGGAATGTAAGTTGTGAGGAGGATGCAAGGAGGCTTCAAGGGAATATAGACAGGCTAAGTGAGTGGGCAAGAACATGGCAAATGGAATATAATGTGGAGAAATGTGAAGTTATCCACTTTGGTAGGAAAAATAGAAAAGCAGAGTATTTTTTAAATGGTGAGAGACTGGGAAATGTTGGTGTTCAGAGGGACCTGGGTGTCCTTGTACATGAATCACTGAAAGTTAACCTGCAGGTACAGCAAGCAATTAGGAAAGCAAATGGTATGTTGGCCTTTATTACAAGAGGATTTGAGTATAAGAGTAAAGACGTCTTACTGCAATTATATAGGGCCCTGGTGAGACCACACCTGGAGTACTGTGTACAGTTTTGGTCTCCTTACCTAAGGAAGGATATACTTACCATAGAGGGAGTGCAACGAAGGTTCACCAGACTGATTCCTGGGATGGGGGGAGTGTCCTATCCGGAGAGATTGAGTAGACTAGGCCTATATTCTCTAGAGTTTAGAAGAATGAGAAGTGATCTCATTGAAACATACAAAATTCTTACAGGGCTTGACAGGGTCGATGCAGGGAGGATGTTTCCCCTGGCTGGGGAGTCTAGAACCAGGGGTCACAGTCTCAGAATAAGGGGCCGGTCATTTAGGACTGAGATGAGGAGAAATTTCTTCACTCAGAGGGTGGTGAATCTTTGGAATTCCCAGAGGGCTGTGGAGGCTCAGTTGTTGAGTATATTCAAGACAGAGATCGATAGATTTTTGAATATTAAGGGAATCAACGGATATGGGGATAGTGTAGGAAAGTGGAGATGAGGTAGAAGATCGGCCACGATCTTATTGAATGGCGGAGCAGGCTCGAGGGGCTGAATAGCCTACTCCTGCTCCTATCTTCTATGTTTCTATGACACTTGCTCCACCTGACCCACCTCATTCCCCAGAACCAGATCCAGCAATGCCTCCTTCCTTGTTGGGCCGGAAACGTATTGATCAAGAAAGTTCTCCTGAACACACTTCAGAAATTCTTCCCCCTCTCTGCCCTTTACACTATTCCTATTCCAGTCTATATTAGGATAGTTGAAGTTCCCCATTATCACTACTCTATAGTTCTTGCACCTCTCTGTAATTTCCCTGCAAATTTGCTCCTCTATATCCTTCCCACTAGTTGCTGACCTATAGAATACACCTCGTAGTGTAATGGCACCTCTATTGTTTCTCAACTCTAACCAAATAGATTGTGTCCTTGATCCCTCCAGGACATCCTCTCTCCAGCACTGTAATATTCTCTTTATTCAATACTGCCACCCCACCTCCTTTCTTTCCTTCCCTATCTTTCCTGAACACCTTATATCCAGGAATATTTAGTACCCAATCCTGCCTTTTTTTGAGCCAGGTCTCCATTATTGCCACAACATCATATTCCCTTGTGGCTATTTGCACCTGTAGCTCACCAACCTTATTTACCACACTTCGTGCATTTACATACATGCACTGTAATCCTATCTTAGACCTTCTTGTATTTTCTTAGTCTGACCCCACCTAATACCGTACTATCTCTTACTCTAGTGCTATCTGTATCCCATATGCTTTAGTAACTGCTTTGTTAACCTGTCCTGCTACCTTCAAAGATTTGTGTACAAACACCCCCAGGTCTCTCTGTTCCTGCACCCTCTATAAAATTGTACCACTTTGCATGTATAGTATCTCCTCAATCTTCCTACCAAATCATATCATCTCACACTTTTCTGCGTTGAATTTCATCTGCCATGAGTCCACCCATTCCACCAGCATGTCTATGTCCCTTAAAATCTATTACTATCTTCCTCATTGTTTACTACACTTCCAAGATTTGTGTCATCTGCAAATTTCAAAATTGTGCCCAAGTCCAAGTCATTAATGTATATCAAAAACAGCAGTGGTCCTATTGCTGAACCCTGGTGAACACCACTGTATACCTCCCTCCTGTCCAACAAACAGCCATTCACTGCAACTCTGTTTTCTATCCTTTGGCAATTTTGTATCCATACTGTTACTGCCCCTTTTATCCCATGGGCTTCAGTTTTGCTAACAAGCCTGTTAAGTGGTAATTTATCAAACACCTTTTGAAAGTCTATATACACAACATCAACAACACTGCCCTCATCCATCTTCTCTGTTACCTCATTAAAAAATTGTATCAGTCTGACAAGTATTTCCAACACTTGCCAACTTTGTGGTCTCTATGCCAGGCAACGACTATCTCCAACAAGCGAGAGTCTAACCACCTCCCCTTGACATTCAACGGCAATGCCATCGCCGAATCCCCCACCATCAACATCCCTCGGGTCACCATTGACCAGAAACTTAACTGGACCAGCCATATAAATACTGTGGCAACAAGAGCAGGTCAGAGGCTAGGTATTCTGTGGTGAGTGTCTCACCTCCTGACTCCCCAAAGCCTTTCCACCATCTACAAGGCACAAGTCAGGAGTGTGATGGAATACTCTCCACTTGCCTGGATGAGTGCAGCTCGAACAACACTCAAGAAGCTAAACACCATCCAGGACAAAGCAGCCCGCTTGATTGGCACCCCATCCACCACCTTAAAGATTCACTCCCTCCACCACCGGCGTACCGTGGCTGCAGTGTGTACCATCTACAAGATGCACTGCAGCAACTCGCCAAGGCTTCTTCACCAGCACCTCCCAAACCTACGACCTCTACCACCTTGAAGGACAAGGGCAGCAGGCGCATGGGAACACCACCACCTCCAAGTTCCCCTCCAAGTTACACACCATCCTGACTTAGAAGTATATCGCCGTTCCTTCATCGTCGCTGGGTCAAAATTCTGGAACTCCCTCCCTAACAGCACTGTGGGAGTACCTTCACCACACGGACTGCAGCGGTTCAAGAAGGCGGCTCACCACCACCTTCTCAAGGGCAATTAGGGATGGGCAATAAATGCTGGCCTTGCCAGCGACGCCCACATCCCATAAACGAATTAAAAAAAAAATGAAGTTGACACTTTAATGCTAACTTGTGTTGAATTATGGGCAGCTCTGAGTTGTGCGCTGCATTATGTATTGGGTTAAGATGGCCCAAGCTCACTTTTGCGAAGACCTTTAGGTCTGAGAAAGGGAAGAAATTTCCATCCTGTCATTTTGAACATGATTGTCAGCCGTAGCCAAGTGGTAGCTCTCTCGCCTCTGAATCAGAAGTTCGTGGGTTCAAACACCGCTCCTGAGACTTGAGCACATAATCTAGGCTGACACTCCAGTGCAGTGCTGAGGGAGTGCTGCACTGTCGGAGGTGCCGTCTTTCAGATGGACGTAAAAGATCCCATGACAGTATTCAAAGTAGAGCAAGGGAGTTCTCCCAGCTGTCCTGGCTAATACTTATCCCTCAACCAACATCACTAAAACAGATTATCTGGTCATTTATCTCATTGCTGTTTGTGGAACCTTGCTGTGTGCAAACTGGCTTATACATTTCCCTACATTACAACAGTGCAGTGCTGAGGGAGTGCTGCACTGTCGGAGGTGCCGTCTTTTGGATGAGACGTTAAACCGAGGCCCCGTCTGCTCTCTCAGGTGGATGTAAAAAAATCCCACGGCACTATTTGAAAAACAGGGGAGTTCTCCGTGGTGTCCTGGCATCAACTGACATCATTAAATCAGATGATCAGGTCATTTAGATCATTGCTGTTTGTGGGAGCTTGCTGTGCGCAAATTGCGTGCCATGTTTCCTACATTACAGCAGTGACCTCACTTCAAAAGTACTTCATTGGCTGTAAAGCACTTTGGGAGGTCCTGAGGTTGTGAAAGGCGCTATAGAAATGCAAACCTTTCTTTTTACTTACGAATGCTGATCCAACAGGTGAAAGTACAGCAAATTACCTCAATGGCATGAAGTGCTAGACATATTTAAATACTGGTCTTGGATTTAATTGAAGCCTGTCATTGTTGGTTTTGGCGATGGTACCAGTTAGTTATATGTATTTAAAATGTGGTTGATGTTAAATGCTGTTGCTCAACTACTTAGGTTGGGCTCATCCTGTGTCAACTTGGCTCACTTGGTGGTGTTCTCCAGAATTTGGTTACACAGTCTAAGGGCCATCCCGTGAGGTACTGAGTGCTCCATTGTAAATTCAGGCTGTCTGATCAGGAGGTTTAGATGAACATTAATGATCCCGCTGCACTACTTGAAGAACAGTAGGGAGTTCTCCCAGTGTCCCGGCCAACGTTTCTCCCCTCAACCAGCACCACCACCATTGGACTAACAGATCACTTACCTTGTCGCCGTTTGTGGAATCTTGCTGTGCACACAAGTGCTTCCACATTTGCCTACATTGCGACAGCCATTGCCTTTCAAAGTAATTCATTGCCTGTGAAGCACTTTGAGACCATTTTTGAGAAACAGGAGATGCTGCATAAATAAAATTCTTTTCCTTTTCTTATAAAAACATAAGAACATAAGAAATAGGAGCAGGAGTAGGCCATACGGCCCCTCGGGCCTGCTCCGCCATTCAATAGGATCATGGCTGATCTGAATCTAGACTCACGTCCACTTCCCTGCCCTTTCCCCGTAACCCCTAATTCCCTTATCTGCTAGGAAACTGTCTATCTCCATTTTAAATTTATTTAATGTTGCAGCTTCCGCAGCTCTCTGGAGTAGCAAATTCCATAGATTTACTACCTTCTGAGTGAAGAAGTTTCTCCTCATCTCAGCTTTGAAAGGGCAGCCCCTTATTCTTAGATTATGCCTCCTAGTTCTAGTCTCACCCATCAGTGGAAACATCCTCACCGCATCCACCCGATCAAGCCCCCTCACAATCTTATATGTTTCGATAAGATCGCCTCTCATTCTTCTGAACTCCAATGAGTAGAGGCCCAACCTACTCAACCTTTCCTCATACGTCAACCCCCTCATCTCCGGAATCAACCGAGTGAGCCTTCTCTGAACCGCCTCGAGAGCAAGTATATCTTTTCTTAAATATGGAAACCATATTTTCAGTTGGTTGCACCATCTGTGGAAGGGCAAATCAAGCGGTTCTCCGTATGTCATCGCCTAGCTTCCTTGTAGACCAGAGCTCCTGTTCCCTGAGCCCTTTAACCCGGATTTCAGACAGAGGAGAATGTTCAACGGTTTCTGTTTTGACACCCAGTATAAACTGGAGCTCTGATTGGCGATGACACTAGAATTGCAGGCGGTGAATTTCCTCTCATTGTCACGTTTCCAATTCTCAGGAAGGTGTGGGCATGCCACTCGTCCTGGCATATTTCCTATTGGCAGAGCCATGATCCAATGGCGTACTGTACTGAGGCATTCTGAGGCGACTCAGGTGTCTTCCCAGGGGCCATTAGTGGAGCTGAGGTGGGGTGGGGTGGGATGAGTTGGGGGTTGTGGTGAGATTGGGGGGGGGTTAGGGATCCCATGGGATGAGGTGGCGAATGAGGTGGAGATGAGGTGGAGATGAGGTGGGATGGCGGTGGGGTGGGGATGAGATGGGATAAGGTGGGGATGAGGTGGGATGGCGGTGGGATGGTGGTGAGATGGGAATGAGGTGGGGATGAGGTGGGATGAGGTGGCGATGAGGTGGCGATGAGGTGGGGATGGGGTTGGGATGAGGTGGGGTGGGTTTGGGATGAGGTGGGGATGAGGTGGGATGGGATGAGGTGGGGATGAGGTGGGATGGGATGAGGTGGGGATGAGGTGGGATGAGGTGGGGATGAGGAGGGGATGAGGTGGGGATGAGGTGGGATGAGGTGGGGATGAGGTGGCGATGAGGTGGCGATGGGGTTGGGATGAGGTGGGGATGAGGTGGGATGGGGTGGGATGGGGTGGGATGGGTGGGGATGAGGTGGGGATGAGGTGGGATGGGGTGGGATGGGGTGGGATGAGGTGGGATGGGGTGGGATGGGGTGGGGATGGGGTGGGATGAGGTGGGAAGGGGTGGGATGAGGTGGGATGGGGTGGGATGAGGTGAGATGGGGTGGGATGGGTGGGGATGAGGTGGGGATGAGGTGGGGATGAGGTGGGCTGGGGTGGGATGGGGTGGGATGGGGTGGGATGAGGTGGGAATGAGGTGGGATGGGATGAGGTGGGGATGAGGTGGGGATGAGGTGGGATGAGGTGGCGATGAGGTGGCGATGAGGTGGGGATGGGGTTGGGATGAGGTGGGGATGAGGTGGGGATGAGGTGGGATGAGGTGGGGATGAGGTGGGGATGAGGTGGGATGGGATGAGGTGGGGATGAGGTGGGATGGGATGAGGTGGGGATGAGGTGGGATGAGGTGGGGTGGGGATGAGATGGGATAAGGTGGGGATGAGGTGGGATGGTGGTGAGATGGGATGAGGTGGGGATGGGATGAGGTGGGATGGGGTTGGGATGAGGTGGGGATGAGGTGGGGATGAGGTGGGATGAGGTGGGATGAGGTGGGGATGAGGAGGGGATGAGGAGGGGATGAGGTGGGGATGAGGTGGGATGGGATGAGGTGGGGATGAGGTGGGGATGAGGTGGGGATGAGGAGGGGATGAGGAGGGGATGAGGTGGGGATGAGGTGGGATGGGGTTGGGATGAGGTGGGATGGGATGAGGTGGGGGATGAGGTGGGGATGAGGTGGAGATGAGGTGGGGATGAGGTGGGGATGAGGTGGGGATGAGGTGGGGATGAGGTGGGATGGGGTGGGGATGAGGTGGGGATGAGGTGGGATGAGGTGGCGATGAGGTGGCGATGAGTTGGGGATGGGGTTGGGATGAGGTGGGATGGGGTTGGGATGAGGTGGGGATGAGGTGGGATGGGATGAGGTGGGGATGAGGTGGGATGGGATGAGGTGGGGATGAGGTGGGATGAGGTGGGGTGGGGATGAGATGGGATAAGGTGGGGATGAGGTGGGATGGTGGTGAGATGGGATAAGGTGGGGATGAGGTGGGGATGAGGTGGCGATGAGGTGGCGATGAGGTGGGGATGGGGTTGGGATGAGGTGGGATGGGGTTGGGATGAGGTGGGGATGAGGTGGGATGGGATGAGGTGGGGATGAGGTGGGATGGGATGAGGTGGGGATGAGGTGGGGATGAGGTGGGATGAGGTGGGATGAAGTGGGGATGAGGAGGGGATGAGGAGGGGATGAGGTGGGGATGAGGTGGGATGGGGTTGGGATGAGGTGGGATGGGATGAGGTGGGGATGAGGTGGGGATGAGGAGGGGATGAGGTGGGGATGAGGTGGGGATGAGGTGGGGATGAGGTGGGATGGGGTGGGATGGGGTGGGATGGGGTGGGGATGAGGTGGGATGGGGTGGGATGGGTGGGGATGAGGTGGGGATGAGGTGGGATGGGGTGGGATGGGTTGGGATGAGGTGGGATGGGGTGGGATGGGGTGGGATGAGGTGGGATGGGGTGGGATGAGGTGGGATGGGGTGGGATGGGGTGGGGATGAGGTGGGGATGAGGTGGGGATGAGGTGGGATGGGGTGGGATGGGGTGGGATGAGGTGGGGATGAGGTGGGGATGAGGTGGGATGGGGTGGAATGGGGTGGGATGGTGTGGGATGAGGTGGGATGGGGTGGGATGGGGTGGGGATGAGGTGGGGCTGGGGTGGAATGGGGTGGGATGAGGTGGGGATGTGGTGGGATGAGGTGGGGATGAGGTGGGGATGGGGTGGGGATGAGTTGGGATGAGTTGGGATGGGGTGGGGATGAGGAGGGGATGAGGAGGGGATGAGGTGGGGATGAGGTGGGGATGAGGTGGGGATGAGGTGGGATGAGATGGGGATGAGGTTGGGATGAGTTTGGGATGGGGTGGGGATGAGGAGGGGATGAGGTGGGATGGGTGGGGATGAGGTGGGATGAGGTGGGATGGGGTGGGATGGGGTGGGATGGGGTGGGGATGGGGTGGGATGGGGTGGGATGGGGTGGGATGAGGTGGGAAGGGGTGGGATGAGGTGGGATGGGGTGGGATGAGGTGAGATGGGGTGGGATGGGTGGGGATGAGGTGGGGATGAGGTGGGGATGAGGTGGGTGTGGTAAACCACGTTCACTATCGTATCACTGTTAGTAGTTAGCACTGTTCACCACTGTTCGTTATAACTGTATCACTGACCACTATTGTATCACGGTACGAGGTCGCCTCTTGCCACACTGCTATACCTGGGATGACCACTGCCGACTCCGCCTTGGCTCCACCCACCAGGCCAGGTATAAAGGTGAGCGACTGGCTGGTATTCCTCCTGCTTGGATCGGATCACCCACGAGAGTGGGCTCTGTTATTTAGTCAATAAAAACCTTTAGTCACCTTCGTAACTCTTCGCCTTTTATTGGAGGAATTGATAGGTATATCAATTTTATTGACTAAATTTAATGATGTCCGACAACGAGTCACAACCGGCGGAGGAGCCACCAGCGCAGCTCCCAGGAGCACAGCCACACCAGCCAGCTTGGCTGCGAGCCCTCAGACCGCCGTACCTGGACCTGAACCCACGAGCAGCAAACTCAGCCGCAGACTTTAAACACTGGCTGGTCTGCTTCGAATCATACCTGAGAGAATCCAGCGTCCCTCAGGCATCCAAACTAAGTGTCCTGCAGGCACAACTGAGCCCGAGAGTATACACTCTCATCGAGGACATGACTACCTACGAGACCGCCATCAACCTGCTGAAACAGAAGTACCGGACCCCGGTAAACTACATGTACGCTAGGCACCTCCTAAGATCACGGCCGCAACAGCCAGGAGAATCAGTAGCCGAATTCTCACAGGCGCTATATGCACTCGCCAGGAACTGTGAGTTTAAATCGGTGTCGGCAGCCGAAAATACTGAAGATAATATCCGCGACGCATTCCTGAAAGGCCTACGGTCCGAGTACTCACGGCAAAGACTGCTGGAAGCTAAAGACCTCAGCATGGAAAAAGCTGAAGCCCTCGCTATCTCCCTGGAAGTGGCCCACCAAGATCAGGAAGCATTCACCAGGTACTGCTCGCGACCCTGGGACTCGGGCCCGACCCCTACCACAGCACCCTTCCCAGCGCCGCCCCCGGGACCTACCTCTGCGTCGGCGTCCCGGACCCGACCGGCCCCGCCACCCCCGGCACCGGCCCCGACATCGGGCATCCGCGATCGGGCCGCCGGCTGTTTTTTTTGTGGCCAGGAGAAGCACCCGAGGTCGCGCTGCCCAGCCAAGAACTCCATATGTAAAACCTGCCTGAAGAAAGGCCACTTCTCCAAGGCCTGCAGGAGCGGATCCTCAGAGGCCAGCAGTGCCGCATGCGAACTATGGGGGCGGCCATCTTCGTTTAGGGCAACTGAGGCCAGCATCCCCACACATGAGTCATGGGGGCGGCCATCTTTGTTTAGGGCACCTGAGGCCAGCATCCCCACACATGAGTCATGGGGGCGGCCATCTTTGTTTAGGGCAACTGAGGCCAGCATCCCCACACATGAGTCATGGGGGCGGCCATCTTTGATTAAGGCAACCGACCCCAATAGTGCCTCATGGGGCCCTACCTCGTGGGAGACGCCATTTTACTCACCACGCCCGACCGCCTCGCCCGCAGATGACAACGACTCGCTCAGCTACACACTAGCTTCCGTCACCCTGGACCAAGCCCGCCCGCACCATCTGTCCAAGTCAATGATGGACATCAAAGTGAACGGCCACGCCACGACCTGCCTGTTCGACAGCGGAAGCACGGAGAGCTTCATCCACCCAGACACGGTGAGCCACTACTCCCTCTCTGTCCTACCAACGCGCAGCCGAATCTCGATGGCATCGAGGTCCCACGCCACGGACATCAGCGGCTACTGTGTCGTGACCCTGTCGGTTAAGGGCACGGAGTATAAAAACTTTAAACTCCTCGTCCTCCCCCATCTCTGCGCTGCCGTCCTACTAGGGCTGGACTTCCAATCCCACCTCCAAAGCGTAACCCTAGCATACGGTGGACCCCTCCCCCCACTCACAGTCAACAACCAGCAAACGTTAAACCGCCCACCGCGTAACACCTGCAGCCTCTCCACCCTCAAGGTCCCGCCACCCTCTCTGTTTGCTAACCTTACCCCTGACTGCAAACCCGTCGCTACCAAAAGCAGGCGGTATAGCGCCGGGGACAGAGCCTTCATTAGCTCTGAGGTGCGGCGCCTCCTGAAAGAGGGCATTATCGAGGGGAGCAGCAGCCCCTGGCGTGCCCAGGTCGTAGTCGTAAAGACCGGCGATAAAAACCGCCTGGTCATCGACTACAGCCAGACCATAAACAGATATACCCAGCTGGACGCATACCCCCTCCCCCGCATATCTGACATGGTCAATCAGATTGCACAGTATAAAGTATTCTCGACCATCGACCTGAAGTCGGCCTACCACCAACTCCCTATCCACCCTGAGGACCGCCAGTATACCGCCTTCGAGGCGAATGGGCGCCTATACCACTTCCTTAGGGTCCCCTTCGGTGTCACTAATGGGGTCTCGGTCTTCCAAAGGGAGATGGACCAGATGGTTGACCAGAACGAACTGCAGGCTACATTCCCCTACCTAGATAACGTCACTATCTGCGGCCGCGACCGGCAGGAACATGACGCGAATCTGGAGAAATTCCTCCGTACGGCCCAACGGCTGAACCTCACCTACAATAAGGAGAAATGCGTGTTTAACACCACGCGCCTTGCCATCCTCGGCTGCGTAGTGGAGAACGGAATCATCGGCCCCGACCCAGAAAGAATGCGCCCCCTCATGGAGCTACCCCTCCCCCACTGCCCTAAAGCACTTAGGAGAACCCTGGGGCTTTTCGCCTACTATGCCCAATGGGTACCCAATTACGCGGACAAAGCCAGACCCCTCCTGAAAGCCACTTCCTTCCCCCTCACGGAGGAGGCGTGCGCGGCCTTCTCCCTCATTAAGGGAGACATAGCCAAGGCCACGATGCACGCAGTGGACGAGTCCATCCCCTTTCAGGTGGAGAGCGACGCATCCGACTTCGCCTTAGCCGCCACCCTAAACCAGGAGGGGAGGCCAGTGGCCTTCTTCTCAAGGACCCTACAGGGCCCCGAGATCCGACATTCGTCGGTCGAGAAAGAGGCCCAGGCGATCGTGGAGGCAGTACGGCGCTGGAGGCACTACCTGGCAGGCAAACGATTTACCCTCCTCACCGACCAGCGTTCGGTGGCTTTCATGTTTAATAACAAGCTGAAGGGCAAAATCAAGAATGACAAGATTTTGAGATGGAGAATCGAGCTCTCCACCTACGATTATGAGATCTTGTACCGGCCAGGCAAGCTGAACGAATCCCCTGATGCCCTTTCACGAATGACATGCGCCAGCGCGCATATCGATAGGCTTCAGACCCTCCACGACCAGCTCTGCCACCCCGGAGTCACCAGACTCTACCATTTCATTAAGGCCCGCAACCTGACCTACTCCATCGAGGAGGTCAGGACCATGACCAGGAACTGCCAGACCTGTGCGGAGTGCAAACCGCACTTCTATAGGCCGGACCGAGCAAGCCTGATCAAGGCCACCCGCCCCTTCGAGCGCCTGAGCATCGACTTTAAGGGGCCCCTCCCGTCCTCTGACCGTAATGTGTACTTCCTCAACATCGTTGATGAGTACTCCCGTTTCCCCTTTGCCTTCCCCTGCCCCGACATGACCAGTAGCACGGTCATTAAGTGCCTGAATGCCCTCTTCGCCTTGTTCGGGTTCCCGAACTATATACACAGCGACCGGGGCTCCTCCTTCATGAGCGAGGAACTCCGGCAATTCCTCCTAGAGAGAGGTATTGCAGCAAGCAGGACCACCAGCTACAACCCCAGAGGTAACGGTCAGGTGGAAAGAGAGAACGCGACGGTATGGAAGGCCGTCCTCTTAGCCTTAAAGTCTAAGGGCCTCCCAACCTCCCGCTGGCAAGAAGTCCTCCCGACAGCGCTGCACTCCATCCGGTCATTACTTTGCACGGCCACTAACACCACCCCCCATGAACGAATGTTCGTTTTCCCCAGGAAGTCGACTACGGGAACCACTCTACCAACCTGGCTGACCGCCCCGGGGCCGGTCTGGCTGCGGAAACACGTGAGGACCCATAAAACGGACCCCCTGGTCGAGAGGGTGAACCTCCTGCACGCCAACCCCCAGTACGCCTACGTGGCGTACCCAGACGGGCGGGAGGACACTGTCTCCCTACGAGACCTCGCACCCTCAGCCGATCCGGAAACACCGCCACCACCCCCCCCAACCTCAGTCCAGGTAGACGGCATGCCGGAACCCCACGAGCCCTCGCCGACCACGCAAACACCAGCATCAACACCGGATAAGGCACCAGCACCGGATAAGGCAACACCACCGCTGCGGCGATCGGAGAGGCTTACGAAGCCTCCGGACAGACTGACCTACCAGAATTGGTAGTACACTTCACCCCGCCGGACTTAATTCTAAACAAGGGGTGAATGTGGTAAACCACGTTCACTATCGTATCACTGTTAGTAGTTAGCACTGTTCACCACTGTTCGTTATAACTGTATCACTGACCACTATTGTATCACGGTACGAGGTCGCCTCTTGCCACACTGCTATACCTGGGATGACCACTGCCGACTCCGCCTTGGCTCCACCCACCAGGCCAGGTATAAAGGTGAGCGACTGGCTGGTATTCCTCCTGCTTGGATCGGATCACCCACGAGAGTGGGCTCTGTTATTTAGTCAATAAAAACCTTTAGTCACCTTCGTAACTCTTCGCCTTTTATTGGAGGAATTGATAGGTATATCAGTGGGCTGGGGTGATATGGGGTGGGATGGGGTGGGATGAGGTGGGAATGAGGTGGGATGGGATGAGGTGGGGATGAGGTGGGGATGAGGTGGGATGAGGTGGCGATGAGGTGGCGATGAGATGGGGATGGGGTTGGGATGAGGTGGGGATGAGGTGGGGATGAGGTGGGATGAGGTGGGGATGAGGTGGGATGGGATGAGGTGGGGATGAGGTGGGATGGGATGAGGTGGGGATGAGGTGGGATGAGGTGGGATGAGGTGGGGTGGGGATGAGATGGGATAAGGTGGGGATGAGGTGGGATGGTGGTGAGATGGGATGAGGTGGGGATGAAGTGGGGATGGGATGAGGTGGGATGGGGTTGGGATGAGGTGGGGATGAGGTGGGGATGAGGTGGGATGAGGTGGGGATGAGGAGGGGATGAGGAGGGGATGAGGTGGGGATGAGGTGGGATGGGATGAGGTGGGGATGAGGGTGGGATGAGGTGGGGATGAGGAGGGGATGAGGAGGGGATGAGGTGGGGATGAGGTGGGATGGGGTTGGGATGAGGTGGGATGGGATGAGGTGGGGATGAGGTGGGGATGAGGTGGAGATGAGGTGGGGATGAGGTGGGATGAGGTGTGGATGAGGTGGGGATGAGGTGGGGATGAGGTGGGGATGGGGTGGGATGGGGTGGGGATGAGGTGGGATGGGGTGGGATGGGTGGGGATGAGGTGGGGATGAGGTGGGATGAGGTGGTGATGAGGTGGCGATGAGGTGGGGATGGGGTTGGGATGAGGTGGGATGGGGTTGGGATGAGGTGGGGATGAGGTGGGATGGGATGAGGTGGGATGGGATGAGGTGGGGATGAGGTGGGATGGGATGAGGTGGGGATGAGGTGGGATGAGGTGGGGTGGGGATGAGATGGGATAAGGTGGGGATGAGGTGGGATGGTGGTGAGATGGGATAAGGTGGGGATGAGGTGGGGATGAGGTGGCGATGAGGTGGGGATGGGGTTGGGATGAGGTGGGATGGGGTTGGGATGAGGTGGGGATGAGGTGGGGATGAGGTGGGATGGGATGAGGTGGGGATGAGGTGGGATGAGGTGGGATGAAGTGGGGATGAGGAGGGGATGAGGAGGGGATGAGGAGGGGATGAGGTGGGATGAGGTGGGATGGGTGGGGATGAGGTGGGGATGAGGTGGGCTGTGTTGGGATGGGGTGGGGATGAGGTGGGATGGGGTGGGATGGGGTGGGGATGAGGTGGGGATGGGGTGGGATGGGTGGCGATGAGGTGGGGATGAGGTGGGATGGGGTGGGATGGGGTGGGGATGAGGTGGGGATGAGGTGGGATGGGGTGGGATGGGGTGGGGATGAGGTGGGGATGGGGTGGGATGGGTGGGGATGAGGTGGGGATGAGGTGGGGATGAGTTGGGATGAGTTGGGGTGAGGTGGGAATGGGGTGGGATGGGGTGGAATGAGGTGGGGATGAGGTGGGGATGAGGTGGGATGGGGTGGAATGGGGTGGGATGGTGTGGGATGAGGTGGGATGGGGTGGGATGGGGTGGGGATGAGGTGGGGCTGGGGTGGAATGGGGTGGGATGAGGTGGGGATGAGGTGGGATGTGGTGGGATGAGGTGGGGATGAGGTGGGGATGGGGTGGGGATGAGTTGGGATGAGTTGGGATGGGGTGGGGATGAGGAGGGGATGAGGTGGGGATGAGGTGGGGATGAGGTGGGATGTGATGGGGATGAGGTTGGGATGAGGATGGGGTGGGGATGAGGAGGGGATGAGGTGGGATGGGTGGGGATGAGGTGGGATGAGGTGGGGATGAGGTGGGCTGGGTTGGGATGGGGTGGGGATGAGGTGGGATGGGGTGGGATGGGGTGGGGCTGAGGTGGGGATGGGGTGGGGATGAGTTGGGATGAGGTGGGATGAGGTGGGATGGGGTGGGATGGGGTGGGGATGGGGTGGGGATGAGGTGGGGATGAGGTGGGATGAGTTGTGATGAGGTGGGGATGGGGTGGGATGGGGTGGGGTTGAGGTGCGGATGAGTTGGGATGAGTGGGGATGAGGTGGGATGGGGTGGGGATGAGGTGGGATGGGGTGGGGATGAGGTGGGATGGGGTGGGATGAGGTGTGATAGGTGGGATGAAGTGGGGATGAGGTGGCATGGGTGGGATGGGGTGGGGATGAGGTGGGGATGAGGTGGGATGGGGTGGGATGGGTGGGGATGGGGTGGGATGAGGTGGGATGGGGTGGGATGAGGTGGGGATGAGGTGGGGATGAGGTGGGATGGGGTGGAATGGAGTGGGATGGGGTGGGATGAGGTGGGATGGGGTGGGATGAGGTGGGGATGAGGTGGGGCTGGGGTGGAATGGGGTGGGATGAGTTGGGGATGAGGTGGGATGAGGTGGGATGAGGTAGGGATGAGGTGGGGATGGGGTGGGGATGAGGTGGGGATGAGGTGGGGATGAGTTGGGATGAGGTGGGATGGGGTGGGGATGAGGAGGGGATGAGGTGGGGATGAGGTGGGATGAGGTGGGGATGAGGTGGGGATGAGGTGGGATGAGATGGGGATGAGGTTGGGATGGGGTGGGGATGAGGAGGGGATGAGGTGGGATGAGGTGGGATGGGTGGGGATGAGGTGGAGATGAGGTGGGCTGGGTTGGGATGGGGTGGGGATGAGGTGGGATGGGGTGGGATGGGGTGGGGATGAGGTGGGGATGGGTGGGGATGAGGTGGGGATGAGGTGGGATGGGGTGGGATGGGGTGGGGATGAGGTGGGGATGGGGTGGGATGGGTGGGGATGAGGTGGGGATGAGTTGGGATGAGTTGGGGTGAGGTGGGAATGGGGTGGGATGGGGTGGGGTTGAGGTTGGGATGAGCAGGGATGAGTTGGGATGGGGTGGGATTGGGTGGGATGGGGTGGGGATGAGGTGGGATGGGGTGGGATGAGGTGGGATGGGTGGGATGAAGTGGGGATGAGGTGGGATGGGTGGGATGGGGTGGGATGGGGATGAGGTGGGGATGAGGTGGGGATGAGGTGGGATGGGGTGGGATGGGATGGGATGGGATGGGGATGAGGTGGGGATGAGGTGGGATGAAGTGGGATGAGGTGGGATGGGGTGGGGTGGGAATGATGCAGAATTTTCACAACAGGATTAATTGACAAATGAACCAAAAACACAATGACTGAAAGGTGAGACTTGAATTATTATTTTCTGCAAGCTGGAGATTTTTTACTGAGAGCCTTCGGGCAATATCTTTCAGTGAAATAGGCCTGGCTTTTCTCAGTACGGGTATTTACATGTACATAGAGCGGGTGGACTCCCGTGTTGGTGTGTGGGGCTACAATTCTTACTGTAATGCAGGCTGACATTTCCAGTACTGTGCTGAGGGAGCACTGCACTGTCGGAGATGCCGTCTGTCACAGGAGGTATTAATCTGAGGCTGATAAAGATGCCGTGGCACTATCCAAAGACGAGTGGGGTACTGGCCAACATTCTTCCCTCAAATAACATCGCCAAACTGGTCATCAGGTCATTTATTTCCCCGTCTGTGGGACCTTGCTGCATGCAAATTAGCTGCTCTGTCTGCCGATATTACAACAATTAGTTTACAAGACTGATACCAAAACTGAGAGGTTATACCTAGGGATAGCTAGAAACGAGAAGGCTGAGGGGTGATCTGATAGAGGTCCTTAAAATTATGAAAGGATTTGATATGGTGGACATAGAGAGAATGTTTCCACTTGTGGGGGAGACCAGAACTAGGGGTCATAAATATAAGATAGTCACTCATAAATCCAATAGGGAATTCAGGAGAAACTCCTTTATCACAAAATCACAGAAACCCCACAGTGCAGATAGAGGCCATTTCGGCCCATCAAGCCTGCACCAACACATATCCCACCCGATCCCCGTAACCCCTACACCAACACATATCCCACCCTATCCCCGTAACCCCACGTATTTAATCCCCCTAACACTAAGGGTCAATTTATCATAGCCAATCAACCTAACCCGCACATCATTGGACTGTGGGAGGAAACCGGAGCACCCGGAGGAAACCCACGTAAACACGGGGAGAATGTGCAAACTCCACACAGACAGTCACCCGAGGCCGGATTCGAACCCGGGTCCCTGGTGCTGTGAGGCAACAGTGCTAACCACTATGCCACCGTGCTGCCCTCTCTTTACCCAGAGAGTGGTGAGAATGTGGAACTCGCTACCACAGGGAGTAGTTGAAGCGAATATCATAGATGCATTTAAGGGGAAGCTAGATAAACACATGAGGGAGGAAGGAATCGAAGGATATGATGAGAGGGTGAGATGAAGTAGGTGGGAGGAGGCTCGTGAGGAGCATAAACACCGACATGAACCAGTTGGGCTGAATGGCCTGTTTCTGTGTTTTATGTAATTCTATGTAAAAGCAACTCATTGACTGTAAAGTACTTTGGGATGTCCTGAGGAGATGAAATGCATTATACAAAATGTAAATTATTTCTTTAAACCTGCAGCAACATGGTAAACAAAGGGATCTACTGCAAGTCTGTGGGTGAGACGGAAATCAAAGCACCCTAGAAATCGCTGCGTTAATGACAACACCTCTCCTATCCCGAGCCTGTCCTCTCCTGTGTACAGACTCTCTGCGGTGTTACAGTGAACATACATACCATGGTCGGCGTCCCGCCCCACGCCGGCCTGGACCCCTCGGCTGGCTCGCACTGCTCAGCGTGGCCGTTACAGAAGCAGCTCCCCATCGCGATGAAGTCGTAGACTCCGTAGTGCGCAAACGGCTGGGGTTTGAGGCTGGCTGCGCGGCCCGGGCAGGGACACGGCTGGCGTTTAAGCAGTCGCACGCGGATGTTGGTGACTTTCAACAGGTCCTGAGCTTGAACGCTGTATGGGTCGTCTACAGAGTGCGGCGGAGAGAGAGCACGGAATATAACCTGTTTAAAGAGGAGAGGCACAAGAAAAGTCAGACAACGGGGACTGAAATCAGGTCCACTTTTTAACAGAATACAAGCACACGCCAGCCTGCCGGCCGAAGGTCAGATTATTGGGTGATGAGGTTAGAATTAATCGGAAGCATTACAGACAGTATAGGGCTCGATTTTAATTCCCGAGGCGGGTTGGAGTCGGGTTACGTGGTGGACGGGTTCGGGAGCCGCTTCCGGCGGGATCAGCTGCTGATGTCCGATTTTGATTCAATGAGCTTGTTCATTTCATGGAGGCGTGCTGGCCGGTCCAATGAGTGGGATCGGGTCGGCTGGCCACCTCTGATGACGTCATCATAGCAGCTGCTTTTAAAGCTGCCCTCCAGGCTGAGCCTTTCCATTGTGGTTTCCTGCACTTGATTTAAACGCTATGACTTCTTCCAGAGGCAAGGCAGCTCCTCGGTTTAATGATGAGCCCCTCCAAGTTCTTGTGGATCCTGTCAGAGGGCGCAGGGAGAGTCTCTTCCCTCCTGATGGCCGGAGGAAACCTCCTCAGCAGACCAAGGCAGCCTGGCTGCGCATTGCTCAGGAGGTGAGTGCAATATGCATTTATGCGCGCTCATGGATCCAGTGGCGCAAAAGGTTTAATGATCTTGTGAGAACATCAAAAGTGAGTATCCCCTCTCACTTGCCTTCACTCTGCTTCCCTTCTCTTCTCATCACCAGCACTCTGCATTGTAAGCCTCCTCCTCCATATCCCACCTTACTCTTACTTCCCTTGCACCCTTTCCTATCCATCTCTGTCTCTGCACTGAATCACTTCACCATCCTGCCTATGCACTCCTTAGACTCGCTCTCACTGTCATGCAGTGACAACTAACAACGCACCTTACCCCATCTTCGTCTCCCTCAAAGCTTCCATGGTAGGGATTATTGACCCTCACTCCATCACAGTGGCTGAAACACCGCTTAAGTCCCTCCTTGCAGGAAAAGATAGCCCACAGTAAGAGGGAGAGAGCAATGACTGGAGGAGGAACACCTACCCTTGCAACATTGACTAGTACTGAGGAGGCAGCAAACGAGATTGTTGGAGGTGGCGAGGACCTGGAAGTGGGCGATGGAGAGACGGGCACACTAGAGGAAGCTGGTGACATAATAGAGTTTCATCCCTCTCAGAAAGCAATGGAATATGATGTTCATAGAGAATGGCTTTGTATCATCTGCTCAAAAGGATGTGTCTGCTACATCAATATCAGATGTCTAATTCAAGCCTTTACTCTCCCACAGGACCATCAATCGCCCCCCTCCCCACGATCCAGGACGAAGAACCAGACATCTCCTCAGAGGAAACTGAAGCCTCTGAGGGAGCAGCGTCACCAGGACTCAGCGCATCCAGCACCAGCGCAGCAACGCACCCCTCGGTGGGGCCCTCGCGAGTTAGAGTAGTGTTGCCACCTGGTCTATCACAGCGCACAAGATGGTGGAGACAGCGACAGCAGTGGAGAGTCCTCGGCGGAGGTCGCAGGACTCTCCTAGCTCTGCTGAGCTGCTTGCAGACGCTGTGCCTCTGGGGCCATCCAGAAAAAGAGCGGTTCGTCAAATACAGGAACAAGTGCAGCAGTCTCTGGAAGGGTTTGCCTCCAGGGTTAGTGCGAGTGTGGAGAGAATGGAGGAGTCCATCTCCAACATCAGCACTGCCATGGTGGAGGCAATGGCGCATGAACACACCACCATGGATAGGATGGCAACCTCCGTGGAAAGGATGGCACCCTCCATGGAAAGGATGGATACCTCTGTGGAAAGGATGGCTACTGCCATGGAGGAAATAAGTCGCCAGAGTCAGGAAAACATGGTGATTGTTCAGAATAGAATGACATCTCTGGAGGAGAGATGGGCAGCTATTGAGCAGAGAGACCAGAGCTTCATGGATGTCCTTTTGAGGAGGTCTGCCAGTGCAGATACGGGTCCTCAGGGCCCACCTGAAATGCAGCAAGGTGCTCTCCTGCCACTTGCCAGCACTGAGGTGTGGCTAACCCATGAGAGGGATGTTGTTGACAGGACAGAAGGAAGTGTGGGCTCCTCTCAAAGTGCTCATACGACCATGCCACTGTGGAGCCCTCGGTCAGAGACCCACTTTGCAGAGACAACTGAGATGGCCATTTCAGCTCCTGTACAGCCACAGTAAGAGCAGACTGTTGAAGAGCCTTCCCAGGCTCCCAACCCCAAAGGCGTCTAAGCAGGCGCAGCATCCGAGTCAGCAAGGTGCCTCTACATCTGCTGAAGCCACAGGGGAAGCACCACGTAGAAGCACGCGTAAGAGAGAGATTTAGCACCTATAGTCACAAGGGGACTCACTTGGGTGATGTTTCTTTTTTTCTCTGACTCTTGCTGGTTTATTATCCTTTTGTCATGTGTTAAAGATAAATTATGTCAAACAGTTGATTGTGTGGCCTATGTGTTATGGGAAATGGTAAAACCGCATTGAAGGCTCAGGGCGACTTGCATTTGTAATGCTGATGGTAAAAGTGATGGGAAATAACCGGGTATAGCAGAGATGAAGTATGGCGTTGGACAAGTGTCGCCTGCAATTACAGAGCCATATGGTGGCCACCTATGGTTGAAGAGTAAACTTATGCTAATATGGCATGGCAGTGTGCATACCCTGGTTGACGGGCAGCAGTGAACTGGAGGGATGCTGCATTGGTCACAACAGGGCATGCAAGGCACCCCTCGTCCTCCTCCTCCTCTGCCCAGGAAGATCGGCGCTGAGCCACGTGGCTGCTACTCCTCCGGTTATGAGGACCAGGATGAGAGGACATAAATGTTTCCCATCCCCTTGCTATAGATTTCATTTGAGGCAACAATCTTGCAAGCGCACAGTCAAAGTGGCCTGAAATTATTCCATTCACGACACACTGCAGATGGGTTTCAGCTTGAAAGGTCAGAAGGTCAGTGTAATGTATGTACCTTTAAGGGGGGGAACTACTTTTTACAGCTCATGTACACTGTAGTACTGGCAGTGACCACACCTGTATATAACGCTGAGTAGTAATCTGTACAGATCAGTTGCAGTGTGAGCCACGTTGAGTAAACACCTATTGTACCGTTCTCCGCAGCCTGTGTCTTCTTATACATGGACGTAACATTGGCGACGAGGCAGGTTCGAACCTACCTGCAACTCTGCATCACCTCCCGGGGATTCGTTCCTGGAGATCAGTGGATTGGAGGTCAAGGCCAGAGACTCGGGCGTCGACCACAGGCAACCGCCCAGTCATCCAGCAGAGACTCGAGAATTGCGGGGGAGGCTGTCGAGAGTCTGGTTTGGCTTTCCAGTCGAGGTGGTCCAGCGAAACGGGCTGGCAATAGGTAGTGCGCAGACCCTTCCCAGACAGCGGCGGGCTAGAGCCCGACCGAGCGGCACAGCAAAAGGCCGAGCAGCGTCGACGGGGGAGAGAGAGAGAGGGCAGAGCGCACAGGGCGCAGCTGGTGTTCAGGGGCCGAGCAGCGTCGAAGAGAGGGAGAGAGAGACGCGCAGAAACCCGCGAGGCGCCGCCATTGCCACGAGGACCGCCGAGAGCGGCGTTGGCAGCAGTGCAGGAGAAGCGCGTGAAACCTACAGGGCGCCGCCATTGCCACGAGAACCGCCGGGAGCGGTGTTGGCAGCAGCGGGGGAGGAAGGAAAGCACGGGAGACGCCATTTTAAGCCATTGGGAGACACCATTTTAAACTACACCCAAACTGCTGAAGAGTGGCAGTATGAAGTGAAGTCGAAGATTGGACTACATATGTCGAACGAATAGAGGTATACTGCAAGGCAAATGAGGTGTCAGATGACAAGAAAGCGTCGGTATTGTTAAATTTAATAGGTGCAAAGATGTATGGTTTATTACAAAATCTAGTAACCCCAACGAAGCCAATGGAAAAGAGTTTTGAAGACATAGTAACGATACTACAGGAACATTTAAACCCCACACCGCTGCTGATAGCAGAAAGATTCAAGTTTCACAAACGGAACCAGCATAAGGATGAAAGCAATGCTGATTATTTAACAGAACTGCGCAAACTATCGAAACACTGCCAGTTTGGAGCGGGACTGGCAGATACCTTAAGGGACAAGTTTGTGTGTGGGCTTCAAAGTGAAGGAACCCAGAAACGGCTTTTATCTGAAAAGGACCTTATGCTGGAAAAGGCTTTCAGCATTGCGGTATCATATGAAGCAGCAGCACGGGGCGCTGCAGAGATACAACAGAGACCGCAAGAATATGGCACAAACGAAATGTCATATGGAACAGAGAAGTGCTATCGCTGCGGCAGAACACCACACGACCAGAATGATTGCTGGTTCAAAGACAAAGTGTGCAGACAGTGTGGAAAAGTAGGACACATAGCACGAGTCTGCAGGTCAGGAAAGAAAACCAGCAATAAGAAACCTACCAAAGGAAAGTACCAGAAGGTACATAAGATGACGGAGAATAGTTCAGACGAACAAAAGAGTGATAACGACTCCGAAAGCAGGGAACTGAGTTGTCTGAAACTACATAATGTGATCACAACGGAGGATCACCGAACCATTTGGGTCACTCTCAAGATAACAGGAGTCCAGGTAAAGATGGAATTGGACACAGGATCAGCCCTAACAGTCATAAACCGACGGGACTACGAGCGGCTAGTCTCACACATACCCTTGAGAGACACAAAAATTATTTTGAAGATGTACACGGGGCAAAAAGTCTACCCCAAAGGAAAAATAAGGGTGACCGTTATATATAACGGTAAGGAAACACCAAAACTAGACCTGTATGTATTGCAAGATGGAGGACCACCATTACTGGGACGTGAATGGATCCGGAAAATACAACTGGATTGGCATTCCATACAGGCACTGACTGTGGCTGACAAAAAGGATGACGACGTCACACCTGGGCGACTGTCAAAGATCCTAACTGACGTGAAAGAAGTGTTCCAGCAAGGACTCGGAACACTAAAAGGCATGACAGCGACGATTAAAATTGAAGAAAACGCAAGCCCAAATTTTTTTACAGCCAGACCGGTACCTTATGCAATCCGCCCAGCCGTTGAAGCAGAGCTGGAGAGTCTGGAACGTTCAGGTGTACTGTCCAAGGTAGACTGGAGCGAGTAGGCTACACCCATCGTCCCTGTGATGAAAAAGTCGTTGAGCAGCACGCCTGGGGAACCAAAGAAGGTTCGCATCTGTGGGGACTTTAAGGTAACAGTGAACCCGGTCCTTCACACCGTACAATATCCACTTCCGCGGATTGAAGATATTTTCGCCTCGCTATCTGGCCCAGGCGTATCTGCAAATGGAGGTGGAAGAAGCATCAAAAAAATACCTCACAATCAACACCCATAAAGGTCTCTACCAATACAACCGGCTGGTATTCGGGGTAGCATCAGCTCCGGCTATTTGGCAGAGGGCAATGGAACAAGTCCTGCAAGGGATCCCAGGGACCCAGTGTTATTTGGACGATATCCTGGTCACGGACGAAAATGACAGTGATCACCTTGCCAACCTGGAGCAGGTGCTCACTAGATTGCAGGAATATGGGCTCCGAGCTAACCGCCCCAAATGCGAGTTTTTTAGAAAACAAATCTCGTATTGTGGCCACGTTATTGATAAAGAGGGGTTACATAAGTCCCCAGAGAAGATTGAGGCAGTAGTCAAGGCTCCAGCACCGGAAAATGTGTCACAACTGAGGTCGTTCTTCGGGCTGGTAAACTACTACCATAAGTTCTTGCCAAATTTGTCTACAATACTACACCCACTGAACACCCTACTGCAAACTGGGGTGCCATGGAAGTGGAGTGACGAATGTAGACGAGCTTTCCAGAAGAGCAAAACACTAATCACATCGAAAGAGGTATTGGCCCATTACAACCCAGCATTACCAATTTGGTTGGCATGTGATGCGTCACCCTACGGCATTGGAGCGGTGCTGTTGCACAAATTCTCGGACGGCTCAGAGAGGCCAATAGCCTTTGCGTCACGATCACTAACCTCAGCCGAGCGTAACTACGCCCAGATTGACAGGGAGGCCCTCAGCCTAGTGTGGGGAGTGAAAAAGTTCAATCACTATCTGCACGGGCAGAAATTCACCTTGCTGACTGATCACCAGCCACTTGTCTCCATTTTTAATCCGAAGAAGGGCGTTCCGGTGATGACTGCGCAACGACTACAAAGATGGTCATTGTAAAGTCTGTGGGTTGTATAGCGAAGTAATACACAGACTACAAGAGTAACTTAAACAGGACTTTACTATTCGAAGGTCAGGGCGAATCTGCCCAATAAATCCTGACACAGCACTTATATACCGGTGTGGTCACCGTCGGTATTACAGTATACAGCAGCCAAGATAAAGTAGTGCCACACCTAAAATAGTTCTCTTAAAGGTGAACGGTTACATACAATAGTTCTCTTAAAGGTAGAACAGTTACATACACTACAGTCACTTTTTCTAGGGGCGCACCACTATGAGATTGAATATAAGGGCACGAAACAGCATGGAAATGCTGATGGGCTATCACGCCTGCCACTGCCTACTGCGGAGGAAGCACCAGCAGTGGATCCTGTCGAAATATTCCATTGGACTATAGTTGAATACCTACCAGTAACTAACGCTTGTATCGAAAAGGAAACCCGAAATGACCCGACACTGTCTCGGGTATATGATTTGACGGTGAAGAGATGGCCAGCACATGGCGACTTACTGTTGCCAGCATTCTCGACAAGGAGAGAACAGCTGTCAGTGTGCCGGGGGACCTTGATGTGTGGATCCCGAGTGGTAGTTCCACCCAAGTTAAGGGATAGAGTGCTCAATGAGCTTCATGAGGGTCATCTGGGAGGGGTAAAAATGAAAAGCCTAGCCAGGGCTTATGTGTGGTGGCCGGGAATCGATAAACAAATCGAGGACCTGACCAAGAGCTGCTCAGGATGCCAGAATGTCCAAAATGCACCACCACAGGCCCCTCTACACCCATGGGAGTGGCCCTCATCTCCATGGCAATGGGTGCATATTGATTTTGCTGGTCCATTCATGGACTCAATGTTTTTAATAGCCGTGGATGCGCAATCGAAATGGCCTGAGGTCATCAAAATGTCCTCCACCACCACGGAGAAAACTATTGCAGTCCTACGGACCATTTTTGCCAGGAATGGCTTGCCAGAACAGGTTTGCTCTGACAACGGACCACAGTTTGTGTCCGAAGAGTTCCAGAGGTGCTTGAAAAAGAATGGGGTAAGGCATTACACATCCGCCCCGTATCATCCAGCCACAAATGGATTGGCTGAGAGGTTCGTACAAACCTTTAAGAAGGCAATAAAGGCTATGTACAATGACAACATTCCGCTGCAGCACAAGGTGGACAATTTCCTGTTCGCCTACCGGAATGCGACACATGCAGTCACCAACCAGGCCCCAGCCATGATGTAACCGAAGGTTAAGATCTCGCCTGGATTTGCTCAGACCAAACGTACGAAGAGATGTTGAGAGTAAGCAAGTCCAGCACATCCATGAGAAGCCAACAAGGAGCTTCAATGTAGGGCAACCAGTCTTGGCCCGCGACTACCGAACAGAAAAATGGCAGCCAGGAACGATATGCACACGGCAGGGCCCACTAATGTACACAGTGGATGTTGGGGAGAGCATCGTGAGACGCCATGCTGACCAGATCCTAGAGTCACAGGAGCAAGTCAACCCCATGCCTCGCCCATACGTACCTGGTGATGAACCCGACGTACAGGTCGCATCTACCCCAGAAACAGTAGCATCGGAAGCTGATGAACCAACCGACGACAGGGGGCCAGAATCACCTCCGCACCAAGAGCAAGACACTCGGGAAAGGCGCTATCCAGAAAGGATCAGGAAGCCTCCCCAAAGACTGAATTTATAAATAGACTATTTTCAGCTAATGTTGCATGTTAAAAGTGTTAATTGTAATTAGTTTGATATTTAATTGTTAAATGAGTGTTATGGTACTGTTAATCTAAAAGGGGAGGAATTGTAATGTATGTACCTTTAAGGGGGGGAACTACTTTTTACAGCTTATGTATACTGTAGTACCGGCAGTGACCACACCTGTATATAACACTGAGTAGTAATCTGTACAGTTCAGTTGCAGTGTGAGCCACGTTGAGTAAACACCTATTGTACCGTTCTCCGCAGTCTGTGTCTTCTTATACACGGACGTAACAGTCAGTAGGTGTGCAAAATCTTATCCCATACCTACAACAGCAAAGTTGTTGCATTTGAATGTCAGCCATGTTTCAGCGGCGCTTTTAAAGCGCTCCACCAATGCACACAAATCATGTCCTCCAGCAACTCGTCTCCTTAAACCTGGCCTGTTTCTGACTAGTCAGGAAACAGGAGCCAGAAGCAGGATAATGAAAATAGGATTAGCAAGGCATTTAACAGGCTGTCAACTGCCTTAACTACCTGTCCCACCGGTTGGAGACGGGTCAGTTTGGGAGCGGCTGAACAGACACTCACGAACGTCGGGTGGGGGCAGGATGGAGGCGGGTTGGGTGTCTGAAGCCATTTTTCCCGATTTTCACAACAGACCTGCCTCCTCAGGCAATTAAAATCGAGCCCTAAAAGTTTGTTTGAACAGTCTAAGACCAGGAGGACTCCCACATTCCCCAAACACTGAATTCAACAACAACAACTTGCATTTATATAGTGCCTTTAAGATAGGAAAATGACCCAAGGTTCTGCTTTGTAGAGTAATCAGACACAATTTGACACCGAGCCACATGAGGAGATATTAGGACAAGTGACCAAAAGCTTGGTCAAAGAGATAGGTTTTAAGGAGCATCTTAAAGGAGCAGAGAGATATATAGAGGCGGGGAGATTTAGGCAGGGAATTCCAGAGCTTAGGGCCTAGGCGGCTGAAAGCACGGCCGCCAATGGTGGGGTGACAGAAGTGGGGGACACATAAGAGTTGGAGGAGCACAGAGTTCTCAGAGGGTTGTGGGGCTGGAGGAGGTTACAGAGATAGGGAGGGGCGAGGCCATGGAGGGATTTGAACACAAGGTCTTAATTGGGTTGTTGAAGGGAGCCACTGAATGAAGGTAAGGCTCTTCTCTAGAGGGGATGAATAAAACTCAGTGAATGGATTTCTCAATGACTCCAATCAACCAGCTGAAGAGTGGCAGAGATACTGGCAGAATTACAACACTTCCTCAGTACAGTCCAACACTCCCTCAGTACAGTCCAACACTCCCTCAGTACAGTCCAACACTCCCTCAGTACAGTCCAACACTCCCTCAGTACAGTCCAACACTCCCTCAGTACAGTCCAACACTCCCTCAGTACAGTCCAACACTCCCTCAGTACAGGGCAACACTCCCTCAGTACAGTCCAACACTCCCTCAGTACAGGGCAACACTCCCTCAGTGCAGTCCAACACTCCCTCAGTACAGTCCAACATTCCCTCAGTACAGTCCAACACTCCCTCAGTACAGCGCAACACTCCCTCAGTACAGTCCAACACTCCCTCAGTACAGTCCAACACTCCCTCAGTACAGCCCAACACTCCCTCAGTACAGTCCAACACTCCCTCAGTACAGTCCAACACTCCCTCAGTACAGTCCAACACTCCTTCAGTACAGTCCAACACTCCCTCAGTACAGTCCAACACTCCCTCAGTACAGAGCAACACTCCCTCAGTACAGTCCAACACTCCCTCAGTACAGTCCAACACTCCCTCAGTACAGTCCAACACTCCCTCAGTACAGTCCAACACTCCCTCAGTACAGTCCAACACTCCCTCAGTACAGTCCAACACTCCCTCAGTACAGTCCAACACTCCCTCAGTACAGCGCAACACTCCCTCAGTACAGTCCAACACTCCCTCAGTACAGTCCAACACTCCCTCAGTACAGTCCAACACTCCCTCAGTACAGTCCAACATTCCCTCAGTACAGCGCAACACTCCCTCAGTACAGTCCAACACTCCCTCAGTACAGTCCAACACTCCCTCAGTACAGTCCAACACTCCCTCAGTACAGTCCAACACTCCCTCAGTACTGCATTGGAGTGTCAGCCTGGATTATATGCTTAAATCCTGGATCAGGGCTTAAACCCACGAACGTCTAACACAGAGGGGAGAGTGCTACCATAAGTCAATCTGGCACAGTGCTTTGCTTTTGTAAAGTATTTATTATTTTCCTCCCTCCCCTTCCCTCCAATTTCCTCCCGCCCTTTCCTCCCCCTCCTCCCCTCTTCTCTCCCCCCCTCCTCTCCCCTCCCCTCCCCATCTCCTACCCTTCTCTCTCCTCCCATTTCCTCCCCTTCTCCTGGCCTCCCATCCCCTTCCCCTCCTCTCTCCTCCACTCCCTTCCCTTTCTGTCTTATGTATTGCATCCCACTGAGAGAATGCAACAAGACCTGGATAACATTCAGACTTGGGCTGACAAGTGGCAAGTAACATTCGCACCACACAAGTGCCAGGCAATGACCATCTCCAACAAGCGAGACTCTAACCATCTCCCCTTGACATTCAATGGCATTACCATCGCTGAATCCCCCACTATCAACATCCTGGGGGTTACCATTGATCAGAAACTGAACTGGACCAGCCATATAAATACTGTGGCTACAAGAGCAGGCCAGAGGCTGGGAATTCTGCGGCGAGTGTCTCACCTCCTGACTCCCCAAAGCCTTTCCACCATCTACAAGGCACAAGTCAGGAGTGTGATGGAATACTCTCCACTTGCCTGGATGAGTGCAGCTCCAACAACACTCAAGAAGCTCGACACCATCCAGGACAAAGCAGCCCGCTTGATTGGCACTCCATCCACCACCTTCAACATTCACTCCCTCCACCACCGGCGCACTGTGGCTGCAGTGTGTACCATCTACAAGATGCACTGCAGCAACTCGCCAAAGCTCCTTCAACAGCACCTTCCAAACCCGCGACCTCTACCACTTAGAAGGACAAGGGCAGCAGACGCATGGGAACATCACCACCTACAAGTTCCCCTCCAAGCCACACACCATCCTGACTTGGACCTGTATCGCCGTTCCTTCACTGTCGCTGGGTCAAAATCCTGGAACTCCCTTCCTAACAGCATTGTGGGTGTACCTGCACCATATGGACTGCAGCGGTTCAAGAAGGCGGCTCACCACCATCTTCTCAAGGGCAATTAGGGATGGGCACTAAATGCAGGCCTAGCCAGCCAGCGACGCCCACATCCCATCAATGAATAATAAAAAAAAAATTAGCAAACAAACCACTCTGAAGCCTCTTGCAGTGCTGCTCTGTAGCTGGTCACTATGAGATGTGTAAGAGCAGCCTGGGTGCCAGTCTTTCTAAGTTTCTGTCCTACCCTGATCAACAGACAACCCCATCCCCACGCCCCCCTCCTCCCCATCTATTAACCCACTGGTAGATATGGATACAGATTAGATGCTCTTAGACTGGAGGGGTGCAGGCATGGCTTGACCTATAGTTCTCCTTCCATCAGCCCACCCCATGAGGGTAAAGGCCCCACTGCCTAGGAGACTGGTAGTGTCAGACTGACCAAAATGCAGCTTCTAAAATCTGGGTCAAAGACACCAAGCTCTGGGTAGAGTTTACATGGTGGTCTGGGTGAGTGTGAAACCCTTTCCACAAACATGGGGTAGAGTACTGGCACACCCGAATTTGCACCGGCAATGACTCAGGTTCCCCCTTGGAATTTACCTGCACCTTTCGGGGTAGTTTGGTGATTGTTTTTTAACTTACAAGATTTTATTTCCTTTCATGGAGGTGACAACATGAGGACAAGATCAACTCCAAGCCCTTGCCTTCTGTGGGCAAAGCTGGGTGGGAATGTAAGTTGTGAGGAAGATGCAGAGGCTTCAAGGGGATATAGACAAGCTAAGTGAGTGGGCAAGAACATGGCAAATGGTATATAATCTGGAGAAATGTTTAAACTCTAGAGATTGAGTAGACTAGGCCTATATTCTCTAGAGTTTAGAAGAATGAGAGGTGATCTCATTGAAACATACAAAATTCTTACAGGGCTTGATACTGTAGATGCAGGGAGGATGTTTCCCCCTGGCTGGGGAGTCTAGAACCAGGGGTCACAGTCTCACAATAAGGGGTCGGCCATTTAGGACAGAGATGAGGAGGAATTTCTTCACTCAGAGGGTGGTGAATCTTTGGAATTCTCTACCCCAGAGGGCTGTGGAGGCTCAGTCGTTGAGTATATTCAAGACCGACATCGATAGATTTTTGAATATTAAGGGAATCAAGGGATATGAGGATAGTGCAGGAAAGTGGAGATGAGGTAGAAGATCAGCCATGGTCTTGTTGAATGGCGGAGCAGGCTCGAGGGATACATTGCCTACTCCTGCTCCTATTTCTTCTGTTCTTATGTTCTTAAAATCTGTGCCTTGCTGAACAGGGCAAAATCCTGAAAGAGCTTTAGCCACCTGCTTCTAAATATCGTAATGGAGAACGGGGCTGGACTTGGTCTCTGATAGGGTCTCGGAAGAACCAATTGAAAGTGGCACCAAGCTATTCAGTTGTAACAGAGGAGACCAGCGCCCAGGGTGATAGGATGGAAAATAAGGCAATACTGTTCGACCTCCCTTGATATTGCACACAGGGAGTTAAGATCAAGGGACCCTTCCAGATCAAGCAGAGTTGGAGGGTGGGGAGACAAGGTTGGGGGAGTGGGGCAGGAGAAAGGAGGCAGGTGGGGTGGGAAAGGAGAGGTGGAGGGCAGAGAGGGAGCAGGCGGAGTGAGGCTGGGGATTGGGTGGGGGGGGCAAGGAGAGCGGAGTGGAATAGAGAGGGAGAGGAGAAAAGAGGAGGGTAGAAAGGAGAGGGGGAAGAGAAGGGAGGGAAGGAGGAGGGTAGATGAGCAAGGAAAGAGAGGAGGAAAGGAGAAGAGGTGATGGGAGGGAGTGACGAGAGACCAGAGGAAAAGGAAGGGAGGAATGGGGGAGAGGAGAGGAGGGGATGAGCGGTAAGGGAGTAGAGAACGGGAATGGACAAGAGGAGGGTGATAGTGGAGGAAGGGAGGAAAGAGGGGAGGGGAAAGGATCGGTAGGGGAGGGAGAGAGGGTGGAGGAGTAGAGGGGAGGGGAGGTGTGGGGGAGAGGTGGGAAGGGGACGGGACTGTAGAGTGGGGGATGGGGACAGAAGGGGAAAGGGAAGGAAGAGTAGAGGGGAGGGAGAGAGAGGAGGGGAAGGGAAGGAGGAGAGGACGAATGGGGAAAGGAGGGGAAGGGAGGGGAGAGGAGGAGAGAAGGAATAGAGGAGGAGAGTGAAAGAGAAGGAGGGGCATGGGAGTGAGGGAGCAGACAGAGAGAGGGAGGAAGGGGCAAGGGGGGATTTTCCCTCCGCTGGTGGAGCGGGGGTGGGGCGGTGGTGCTGGCCGCTAACTTGTGTCATGGGGTGGGGGGGGATTCTAGTGCCTGGTTTCTGTCTCGGATAGGGATTCCAGAATATTAGCTTAATTGAATGGTGCAGCAGGCCTGAGGGACTGAATGGCCTACTCCTGTTTCTATTACGGCAATCCGACAGCTTCATTGTCACTTTTATTGAAACCAGCTTTTTACTTCCAGATTTATTAAACATTCACAAACTACTGCAGTGGGATAAGAACTCAGTTCTCTGGATTACTAGTCCAGTAACTTAGCCACTACACGACCGTCCCTGCTGTAACTTCAATCTCTCGTTTGTGCTTCAAAACCCACATCCTGTCCAAGGGCACTCGCTTACCCCACTGCAGCGTCACTCACCCCCGCCCTTACCTCAACCCCCGCCCTTACCTCAACCCCTGCCCTTGCCTCAACCCCCGCCCCTTACCTCAACCCGCACCCCTTACCTCAACCCCCGCCCCTTACCTCAATCCCCACCCCTTACCTCAACCTCCGCCCTTACCTCAACCCGCACCCCTTACCTCAACCCCCGCCCCTTACCTCAACCTCCGCCCTTACCTCAACCCGCACCCCTTACCTCAACCCCCGCCCCTTACCTCAATCCCCACCCCTTACCTCAACCTCCGCCCTTACCTCAACCCGCACCCCTTACCTCAACCCCCGCCCCTTACCTCAACCTCCGCCCTTACCTCAACCCCGCCCCATACCTCACCCCCGCCCCTTACCTCAACCCCCGCCCCTTACCTCAACCTCCGCCCTTACCTCAAACCCCGCCCCTTACCTCAACCCCCGCCCTTACCCCAACCCCGCCCCTTACCTCAACCCCACCCCTTACCTCAACCCCCGCCCCTGCCTCAACCCCCGCCCCTACCTCAACCCCCGCCCCTACCTCAACCCCCGCCCTTACCTCAACCCCCGCCCCTTACCTCAACCCCGCCCCTTACCTCAACCCCACCCCTTACCTCAACCCCCGCCCCTTACCTCAACCCCCGCCCCTTACCTCAACCCCCGCCCCTTACCTCAACCCCCACCCTTACCTCAACCCCCGCCCCTTACCTCAACCCCCGCCCCTTACCTCAACCCCCGCCCCTTACCTCAACCCCCACCCCTTACCTCAACCCCCGCCCCTACCTCAACCCCCGCCCCTTACCTCAACCCCCGCCCTTACCTAAACCCCCGCCCTTTACCTCAACCCCCGCCCCTTACCTCAACCCCCGCCCCTTACCTCAACCCCGCCCCTTACCTCAACCCCCACCCCTTACCTCAACCCCCGCCCCTACCTCAACCCCCGCCCCTTACCTCAACCCCCGCCCCTACCTCAACCCCTGCCCCTTACCTCAACCCCCGCCCCTACCTCAACCCCACCCCTTACCTCAACCCCCGCCCCTACCTCAACCCCCACCCCTTACCTCAACCCCCGCCCCTACCTCAACCCCCGCCCCTTACCTCAACCCCCGCCCCTACCTCAACCCCCGCCCCTTACCTCAACCCCCGCCCCTACCTCAACCCCCGCCCCTTACCTCAACCCCCGCCCCTTACCTCAACCCCCGCCCCTTACCTCAACCCCCGCCCCTTACCTCAACCCCCGCCCCTTACCTCAACCCCCGCCCCTTACCTCAACCCCCGCCCCTTACCTCAACCCCACCCCTTACCTCAACCCCCGCCCCTACCTCAACCCCCGCCCCTTACCTCAACCCCCGCCCTTACCTCAACCCCCGCCCCTTACCTCAACCCCCGCCCCTACCTCAACCCCTGGCCTTACCTCAACACCGCCCCTTACCTCAACCCCCGCCCCTTACCTCAACCCCCACCCCTACCTCAACCCCCGCCCCTTACCTCAACCCCCGCCCCTACCTAAACCCCCGCCCTTTACCTCAACCCCCGCCCCTTACCTCAACCCCCGCCCCTTACCTCAACCCCCACCCCTTACCTCAACCCCCGCCCCTTACCTCAACCCCCGCCCTTACCTCAACCCCCACCCCTACCTCAACCCCCGCCCCTTATCTCAACCCCCGCCCTTTACCTCAACCCCCGCCCTTTACCTCAACCCCCGCCCCTTACCTCAACCCCCGCCCTTTACCTAAACCCCCGCCCTTTACCTCAACCCCCGCCCTTTACCTCAACCCCCGCCCCTTACCTCAACCCCGCCCCTTACCTCAACCCCGCCCTTACCTCAACCCCCGCCCCTTACCTCAACCCCCGCCCCTTACCTCAACCCCCGCCCCTACCTCAACCCCCGCCCCTTACCTCAACCCCCGCCCCTACCTCAACCCCCGCCCCTTACCTCAACCCCCGCCCTTACCTAAACCCCCGCCCTTTACCTCAACCCCCGCCCCTTACCTCAACCCCCGCCCCTTACCTCAACCCCGCCCCTTACCTCAACCCCCACCCCTTACCTCAACCCCCGCCCCTACCTCAACCCCCGGCCTTACCTCAACCCCGCCCCTTACCTCAACCCCCGCCCTTACCTCAACCCCCGCCCTTACCTCAACCCCCACCCCTACCTCAACCCCCGCCCCTTACCTCAACCCCGCCCCTTACCTCAACCCCCACCCCTTACCTCAACCCCCGCCCTTACCTCAACCCCCGCCCCTTACCTCAACCCCCGCCCTTACCTCAACCCCCGCCCTTTACCTCAAACCCCGCCCCTTACCTCAACCCCCACCCCTTACCTCAACCCCCGCCCTTACCTCAACCCCCGCCCTTTACCTCAAACCCCGCCCCTTACCTCAACCCCCGCCCCTTACCTCAACCCCTGCCCTTTACCTCAACCCCCGCCCCTTACCTCAACCCCCACCCCTTACCTCAACCCCCACCCTTACCTCACCCCCGCCCCTTACCTCAACCCCACCCCTTACCTCAACCCCCACCCCTTACCTCAACCCCCACCCCTTACCTCAACCCCCACCCTTTACCTCAACCCCCACCCTTTACCTCAACACCCACCCTTTACCTCACCCCCACCCCTTACCTCAACCCCGCCCCTACCTCAACCCCCGCCCCTTACCTCAACCCCCACCCCTTTACCTCAACCCCCGCCCCTTACCTCAACCCCCGCCCCTTACCTCAACCCCCGCCCTTACCTCAACCCCCACCCCTACCTCAACCCCCGCCCCTTACCTCAACCCCCACCCTTTACCTCACCCCCACCCCTTACCTCAACCCCCGCCCTTTACCTCAACCCCCGCCCCTTACCTCAACCCCCACCCCTTACCTCAACCCCCGCCCTTACCTCAACCCCCACCCCTACCTCAACCCCCGCCCCTTACCTCAACCCCCACCCTTTACCTCACCCCCACCCCTTACCTCAACCCCCGCCCTTACCTCAACCCCCGCCCTTACCTCAACCCCCGCCCTTTACCTCACCCCCACCCCTTACCTCAACCCCCGCCCTTTACCTCAACCCCCGCCCTTACCTCAACCCCCGCCCCTTACCTCAACCCCCGCCCTTTACCTCAACCCCCGCCCTTACCTCAACCCCCACCCTTTACCTCAACCCCCGCCCTTTACCTCAACCCCCGCCCTTACCTCAACCCCCACCCTTTACCTCAACCCCCGCCCTTTACCTCAACCCCCGCCCTTACCTCAACCCCCACCCCTTACCTCAACCCCCGCCCTTACCTCAACCCCCGCCCCTTACCTCAACCCCCGCCCCTTACCTCAACCCCCGCCCCTTACCTCACCCCCGCCCCTTACCTCAACCCCCGCCCCTTACCTCACCCCCGCCCCTTACCTCAACCCCCGCCCCTACCTCAACCCCCGCCCCTTACCTCAACCCCCGCCCTTACCTCAACCCCCACCCTTTACCTCACCCCCGCCCCTTACCTCAACCCCCGCCCCTTACCTCAACCCCCGCCCCTTACCTCAACCCCTGCCCTTTACCTCAACCCCCGCCCCTTACCTCAACCCCTGCCCTTTACCTCAACCCCCGCCCCTTACCTCAACCCCCGCCCCTTACCTCAACCCCCGCCCCTTACCTCAACCCCTGCCCTTTACCTCAACCCCCGCCCCTTACCTCAACCCCCGCCCCTTACCTCAACCCCCGCCCCTTACCTCAACCCCTGCCCTTTACCTCAACCCCCGCCCCTTACCTCAACCCCCGCCCTTTACCTCACCCCCACCCCTTACCTCACTCCATGGCTGCATTGGTTACCTCCGAACCCAACTTCTCCAGCGCCATCCTCACTGGCCCCGAGACCCACTCTATGCAATCAAAACTCCACTGCCCGCACCCTGTCCCACGGTCCTTCCATCCCGTCCTCATTGACTCTCAGTAGTTCCCTGTCCCCCAGTGTATCAAATTCTTATCCTCATTTACAAATCTCTCTTTGTCTCACCCCAACCCTATCTATGAAATCCTCTTTTACACATCCCTTTGCCCTCTGAATCTGGGCTCCTATATATTCCTCATCCCCATCCCTGCTCCACCTTCAGTGGCACTGCCTTCAGCGGTCTTGACCCTACACACTGCAGTTCCTAGCCTGAGTGTCCTTTGTCTTCTTACCTCCCTTCCTGCCTTTAAAACCCTCCTCAGAACCCATCTCTCCAATTATGGTCATCGTCCATAAGTCACCTGGCACTGCCGGCCATCTGTTTCTGCTCCAAAGCTCCGTGGGATGTTTTTTTATATTAATGGCACTTTATAACAAGAAGAACTTGCATTTATATAGCGCCTTTAATGTAAGAAAATGACCCAAGGTGCTTCACAGGGGCGTAATCAGACAAGTTTGATAGAGAGCCAAAGAAGGAGATATTAGGAGAGGCTTGGTCAAAGAGGTAGGTTTTAGGGAGGGTCTTAAAGGAGTAGAGAGCGGTGGAGAGGTTTAAGGAGGAAATACCAGAGTTTAGGTCCCAGACAGCTGAAGGCACGACTGCCAATGGTGGGGAAAAGAGAGTGGATGATGCACAAGAGGCCAGAGTTGGAAGAATGCAAAGTTCTCGGAGGATTGTAGAGCTGGAGAAGGTTACAAATATAGGGAGGGGCGAGGCCGTGGAGGGATTTGAAGATGAGGAAAGAAAGAAGAAAGACTTGCATTTCTATAGCGCCTTTCACGACCACCGGACATCTCAAAGCGCTTTACAGCCAATGAAGTACTTTTGAAGTGTAGTCACTGTTGTAATGTGGGAAACGCGGCAGCCAATTTGCGCACAGCAAGCTCCCACAAATAGTAACGTGATAATGACCAGATAATCTGTTTTTGTTATGTTGATTGAGGGATAAATATTGGCCAGGACACTGGGGATAACTCCCCCTGCTCTTCTTTGAAATAGTGCCATGGGATCTTTTACCGCCACCCGAGAAAGCAGACAGGGCCTCGGTTTAACGTCTCATCCGAAAGACGACACCTCCGACAGTGCAGCGCTCCCTCAGCACTGCACTGGAGTGTCAGCCAAGATTTATGTGCTCCAGTCTCTGGAGTGGGACTTGAACCCACAACCTTCTGACGCGAGGCGAGTGTGCTGCCCACTGAGCCACAGCTGACAAGAGAATGATAAATGCAAGTTTTAATCACAGGTAGATAGGTAGATAAGGTGGTTAAAAAGGCATATGGGATACTTGCCTTCATTAGCCGAGGCCTAGAATATAAGAGCAGGGAGGTTATGATGGAGCTGTACAAAATGCTAGTTAGGCCACAGCTGGAGTACTGTGTGCAGTTCTGGTCGCCACACTATAGGAAGGATGTGATTGCATTGGAGAGGGTGCAGAGGAGATTCACCAGGATGTTACCTGGGCTGGAGCGCTTCAGCTATGAAGAGAGACTGGACAGGCTGGGGTTGTTTTCCTTGGAGCAGAGAAGGCTGAAGGGGAACCTGATTGAAGTGTACAAAGTTATGAGGGGCATAGATAGGGTAGATAGAAAGGAACTTTTCCCCTTAGTAGAGGGGTCAATAACCAGGGGGCATAGTTTCAAGGTAAGGGGCAGGAGGTTTAGGGGGGATTTGAGGAAAAACTTTTTCACCCAGAGGGTGGTTGGAATCTGGAACTCACTGCCTGAAAGGGTGGTAGAGGCAGGAACCCTCACAACATTCAAGAAGCATTTAGATGAGCACTTGAAACGCCATAGCATACAAGGCTACGGACCAAGTGCTGGAAAATGGGATTAGATTAGACAGGGCTTGATGGCCGGCTCGGACACGATGGGCCGAAGGGCCTCTTTCTGTGCTGTATAACTCGATGACTATATGTCTGACTGTTGAGTTGGTGCCGTTGTGTAAACATTTCCCCGAGCTGTTTTCATATCAACTACTTAATGTTTATTTATGTTTATAAAAACTCTAATCCCGGGTCCCTCGGGTATCCAAATGATGTGAGGTGCACAGTTTGATTGCATTTGACGCTTTCCTGAGAGGGCTGCTCTCTTTTGAAGGTTTATTGCGGATGAGTTTTAATTTTCACATCAACTCACAGAGCAGCATATCGAAACAGTTTGAAGTAAAATGAAAATCAGGCAATTAATATTTCTCAATCTTTTATCTAAAGGTAACAATTACTGGCAGTAAATTCAAAGTGGATCAGACAACCTGTATGTCAGAGAGATAGATGTAATGTAAATGGTCTGTTATATTCCCCTGAGAGTGGACAATCTAAAAGAGTGATACTGCGCCACACAGAGCGGGAGGGCTCAAGTCAGGAGTGTGATGGAATACTCTCCACTTACCTGGATGGGTGAAGCTGCAACAATACTCAAGAAGCTCAACACCATCCAGGACAAAGCAATCCACTTGATCGCCAGCCCATCCAGTAGCCTAAACATCAACCAACATACGGTGGCTGCAGTGTGTACTGTCTATATGGTGGGATTTGAACTCACAGCTCGCCAAGGCTTCTTTGGCAGCACCTCCCAAACCCGAGACCTCCAGCACCCAGAAGGACAAGGGCAGCAGGCGCATGGGAACACCACCACCTGCAAGTTCCCTTCCAAGTCACACACCATCCTGGCTTAGAAATATATCGCTGATCCTTCATCGTCGCTGGGTCAAAATCCTGGAACTCCCTCCCTAACAGCACTGTGGGAGTACCTTCACCACACGGACTGCAGCGGCTCAAGAAGGCGGCTCACCACCACCTTCTCAAGGGCAATTAGGGATGGGCAATAAATGCCGGCCTTGCCAGCGACACCCAGATGCCGAGAATGATTATCAAAAAGATTCCATTCTGAATTAATTGATCTGTTACATTCAGTCTCAGCACTCAGGAAAAAGTCAGCCGGGGGCTCCTGCTTCCTACTTCTGCTTCCTTTTTCCTGCTCGCTATCCAGCGATCCCTGTTACAAAGGGCAAAGTGTGCGGATACTCAATGAGGACAGCATTAGCTGTGACCCCTACCAGCTTTCTCTATTTAGGGTCACACATGGCGAGTGGCCAATTTGGGTGAGTTATTGAAGGGCGACCAGTGCCCCGGCACAGAACCCACAGGGCAGCAGGGGAGAAAAGAGAACATTGGAAAAGGGAAGAGAAAATGCTGCGTGTTGTTCAAAACTGCTGGCAGCAATCTGAGAGTAAATTATGGCAGTAATCCAGTGTCAGTTAATGAATATACACCATTGAAGCTTTGCATCAAGACTTGATTATGAGGTTAGGTTGCAGGCTTGTAATTCCTGTGTTTATCCATTCTGCTAAGTATAGGTCTTGCTCAAGCTGTTTAATTGCTGTTTAACGAATGAAAACAACAAGATTTTAACTTAGACATCAGGTAGTGCTGAGCGTGACAGAATATTTGATCACTGTACAGATCACTACAGCATGTGTCATATCTATAATGTGTTAGAAATCTTTTACGGAAGTTTTCTGTCAACTTTCCATTACAGATTTCTATGCCCATATTTATAATGGAAACTGGCGCCACCACTGGTGGGAGGGTGTAATTACAGTGTGACACGTTTACATAGGCAGTGGCCATTATAAATGTGGACATAGGAATTTATAATAGAAATAATAAAAGTATAAAAATAAGAGCAGAATGCATGACTTTAAAATGAGGACTGAATGGGTCCAACTATCATCCGCCCTCTAACCACATTTCCCCTGAAGACTGCATTGGGTCTTGACCATGGGAGATTGATTAATAAAGTACATCGGGGTGGGAGGGGAGAATGAGTCGGTGTAGCACTTGGTCATTTCTGTTCCCCACGGACACACAGTGACCTTCTGTTGCGCAATGCGACCCAGGCCTGCAGAGTTCATCGCCATCTGTAGAGTATCTATTCTGTGTGAACACTGTACAACCTGACTGGACCTGACATGTATTGTGGAGTATTGTGTCCAATTCTGGGCACCGCGCTTTAGGAAGGATGTCAAGGCCTTGGAGATGGTGCAGAAGAGATTTACTAGAATGGTACCAGGGATGAGGGACTTCAGTTATGTGGAGAGACTGGAGAAGGTGGGATTGTTCTCCTTAGAGCAGAGAAGGTTAAGGAGAGATTTGATAGAGGTGTTCAAAATCATGCAGGGTTTTGATAGAGTAAATAAGAGGAAATTGTTTCCAGTGGCAGAAGGGTCGGTAACCAGAGGACACAGATTTAAAATAATTGTCAAAAGAACCAAACGGAGATAAATTATGATCTGGAACGCGCTGCTTAAAGGGCGGTGGAAGCAGATTCAGGAGTAACTTTCAAAAGGAAATTAGATAAATAAATGAAAAGGAGAAATTTGCAGGGCTCTGGGGAAAGAGCTGGGGGGAGCTGGCACTGACACGATGAGCCAAGTGACCTCCTTCTGTGCTGTGAGATTATATGATTCGATGTAAATTCAGGCCAAAGTCCACTAAGTAAAAATAAAAAGTAAAAAAAAACCCTGGATAAAAGAGATTTGCAGAAACAAATGAAATACTTGCGATTTAAAGGGTTTCCTGTTTACCAAGTCGGCAGCTTGTGAACATTGACTACTTGCTAGGCTGCTCCAAGACCAGGTTTCCTCAAACAAAGGAGAGCATAAAGGTTCAACGTTGAAAGAGACTGTGCAGGCTAGACCCCAGCTGTGGTTCAGTGGTAGCACTCTCACCTGAGTCAGAGCGTTGTGGGTACAAGTTCCACGTCGGAGATTTGAGCCTATATTCCAGGTTGACACTCCAGTGCAGTGCTGAGGGAGTAAGATATCCCATGACACTATTCGAAGAAGAGCAGGGAGTTCTCCCCGGTGTCCCGGCCAATATTTATCCCTCACCCAACACCTAAAACAGATTCTCTGGTCATTATCACATCGCTGTTTGTGGGAGCTTGCTGTGCAAAAATTGGCTGCCGCGTTTCCTACATTACAACAGTGACTCCACTTCAAAAGTACTTTGTTGGCTGTAAAGCATTTTTGGGATGTCCTGAGGTCGTAAAAGGTGCTATATAAATGCAGCTCTACACATGCTACATTTTGTGATATTTCAGCTGTACAGAGCTCTGGACAGACCCCCATCTGGAGTCACTGTGTTCAGTCCTGGGCCCCGCACCTCAGGAAGGATAGATTGGCCTCGGAGGGGGAGCAGCGCAGAATCACCGGAATGATACCAGGGCTAAAAGGGTTAAATTATGAAGACAGGTTGTATTCCCTTGCGTTTAGGAGGTTGAGGGTGATTTAATCGAGGTGTTTAAAATGATAAAAGGATTTGACAGGGTAGATGGAGAGAAACTCTTTCCTCTGGTGCGGGGAATCTAGAACAAGGGGGCATCACCTTAAAATTAGAGCCGGGCCGTTCAGGGTGATGTCAGGAAGCACTTCTTCACACAAAGGGCAGTGGAATTCTGGAACTCTCTCCCCCAAAAAGGCTGTGGATGCTGGGGGACAATTGAAGCTTTCAAGCCTGAGATTGATAGATTTTGGTTAGGTAAGGGTATCGAGGGATAGGGAACTAAGGTGGATAAACGGGGTTGAGGTACAGATCAGACATGATCGAATTGAATGACGAAACAGGTGCGAGGGGCTGAATGACCGATTCCTGTTCCAATGTTTCTATTCATTTGCCTTTGTATCCCTGGACCAGGCAGGGGAGAATCGGGGCGGGACACACTGCTGATCACCATCCAGCAACCCCTGTTGGAAAACGTGGCTGCTGGGTAGTCAGGTGTGGGCTCAGGTGTGACGCCTTGTGTAGTCAAATAGCTCACCACCACCCACTGTGCATATGAAGGTACCAGCTGAGGGGGACAAGGGAGAAGACTATTAGTGGACCGGGTGAGGGCGGGGGGGGGGGGGGTGGTGGTGGAGCAGGGATCCATAAACTTGAAGAAGGGGGAAGTGTGTGTGAACTGATGGGTGGGGGTGAAAGAATGCCGCTGTGAGTGAGATGGGGAGCAAGCCATCGTACCAGTGGCCAGGGTATGTCGCTATAGGGCCCTGAGGCTTTTATGGCCTACCGCTGTACTCCCGCGTCCCGCCTTACTCAAGGCTCAAGCCCCACCGGGTGATGGGCTTGCACTGGGAGTGTGACTGGGCCGGGTGGGGAGAATCACAGGATCCTTTCGTCTGGCAGACGGGACGCGGGTACCCTGCACCCATCGGCCTTCCAGAGAGGAATCAATTGTGGAGTGAGCAGCTTATTGTGAAGCCCCGTCTCCACAGCAACAAGGGAGTGAGCCAGTGACTGTGATAAAGGTGAAACATTTTTCAGTTTTGTCAAACACGGTACAAACACATGGAGTGTAATCACCCCTCTGCACAGTGCGTGAGTTAACATGTTTCAGAATTCTTTTCAAATTCTTCAATACCTCAGTGACCCACACCCTGAAGCACTTTCATTCTTTGATGTGAGTGCAAATTTGCAGTTGATCTTTCAACTGGAATTATCACATGTGTGGTGTATTTCAGAGATGCGTGCAAACTAATGACCGGTAATTTCACCCAGCTTCACAATCTTCCGTGCGACTAACGAAAAGTTGAAAATTAATGTGTTTTTATGATGACAGAATTACTGCACGGAACAACCTGATATTAGAGGATTAGCACGTGCACAGAGGCTGCACTGCACCCGTCGCACATCAAGGCTGATCCTTTCTAACCTAAGTACAGTAATACGTCATTACTCCATTCACCGAACCCCCCCATTCATAGAACCCCACCCATTCACATATACCCTCCCCATTCACAGAACCCCCACCCATTCACAGATAACCCCCCATTCACTGATACTCCCCCCATTCACCGATACCTCCCATTCACAGATATTCCCCCCATTCACAGAAACCCCCCCATTCACAGATATTCCCCCCATTCACAGAACCCCCCCATTCACAGATAACCCCATTTACAGATAACCCCCATTCACAGATACCTCCCATTCACAGATATTCCCCCCATTCACAGAAACCCCCCATTCACTGATACGCCCCCCATTCACCGATACCTCCCATTCACAGATACCCCCATTCACAGAAACCTCCCATTCACCGATACCTCCCATTCACAGATATTCCCCCCATTCACAGAAACCCCTCATTCACATAAACCCCCCATTCACAGATAACCCCATTCACATAAACCCCCCATTCACAGATAACCCCATTCGCCGATATTCCCCCCATTCACCGATATTCTCCCCATTCACCGATATTCCCCCCATTCACAGAGCTTGGGCCACATTCAAAGTCTTCTCGAACTCAAGTATCATTAGTGAATCCCACCTTTTCTTGCTGGTAAGTTTCTTTCTGAGAATTTCCTCGAGGGGTTTCTAGAAACGTAGGAACATAAGCCTGTTCCGCCATTCAGTGAGATCATGGTTGATCTGTATCTCATCTGCCCGCCCTGGTTCTGTAACCCTTAATACCCTTCCTAACAACAATCTAACAATCTCAGTTCTGAAATTTTCAATTGACCCCCAGCCTCAACAGCTTTTTGGGGGAGAGAGTTCCAGATTCCCACTACCCTTTGTGTGAAGAAGTGCTTCCTGACATCACCCCTGAACGGCCTGGCTCTAATTTGAAGGTTCTGCCCCCTTGTTCTGGACTCCCCCCACCAGAGGAAACAGGTTCTCTCTATCGACCCTGTCAGCTGCTTTATTCTTCCCGTTCTGCTGCTGTAGGTTCGGTGCAGGATCGGCAGAAACCCCCCTCAATCTGGGGTTTACTGTCAACCTTAGAACAGAGAGTGACAGTTGGACACAATGGGCTGGATGTTCCACTGGGATCCCCGGTGGGATTGTGGAGGAAACGGTGGGAGAGCTGGGGGCGGTTCGGATTACTGCTGCCCCCCACCCTACCCCACCCACCTCTGGATCTCGATCCGCGCCATCACCAAGACCACCTATTTCCACCTCCGTAACATCGCCCGTCTCCGCCTTTGCCTCAGCTCATCCGCTGCTGAAACCCTCATCCCTGCCTTTGTTACCTCTAGACTTGACTATTCCAATGTACTCCTGGCTGGCCTCCCACATTCCACCCTACGTAAACTTGAGGTCATCCAAAACTCAGCTGCCCCGTGTCCTAACTCGCACCAAGTCCTGTTCACCGATCACCTCTGTGCTCGCTGACCTACATTGGCTCCTGGTTAAGCAGCGCCTCGATTTCAAAATTCTCATCCTTGTTTTCAAGTCCCTCCACGACCTCACCCCTCCCTATCTCTGTAATCTCCCCACAACCCCCTGAGATATCTGCGCTCCTCTAATTCTGCCCTCTTGAGCATCCCTGATTATAATCGCTCAACCATTGGTGGCTGTGCCTTCTGTTGCCTGGGCCCTAAGCTCTGGAATTCCCGGCTAAACCTTGCTGCCTCTCTACCTCTTTTTCCTCCTTTAAGGCGCTCCTTAAAACCTACCTCTTTGACCAAGGTCACCTGCCCTAATTTCTCCTTATGTGGCTCGGTGTCAGATTTTTTGTCTTATAATAGTCTTGTGAAGTGCCTTGGGATGTTTTGCTATGTTAAAGCTGCTATATAAATACAAGTTGTTGTTGTTGTTGCTGATTTCCCCATCCCCCACTTGGACCACTGGTGACTGCCCGTTCCCAGCGCACCACAAGTAAAGGCTGGCAGGGGTGGGTACCATGTTCCCGGGTTCCCCTCCCAGTCCCCTCCTGTCTGCCCCAGTTCCTGCCACTCCTCGGGACCGCCATTTGGGATGTGGTGGTAGGTGTGGGGTAGCGTGGTAGAGGCCCCAAAGTCTTTGGAAGGAGGGAGAGCGATGAGTAGACAACCATGTGAGGAGTGTTCTAAATCTTCTTTTTATAAATGTCATTTAAATGTGGTTCTATTTGACTCACAATGCTACTTTCTCAGTCAGGTAAATCATTCTTTACTTGACTGATATCACTCGGAATTGAAGAGAATTAAATAATAGATTTTTCTTCCATTGTTCAGTCTCCTGTGAGCTCACAGTAACTGTTTAAGTGGGGAGTAAGTTTGAACTCCCCCAGACGCAGTCATTGACTGGGGTATCGCTGGGTAACACATTCATTATTCAACTTGGCCAACTGCTCAGAGTGCCAAGAATTTCACTCGGGATACTTCATAACATGAATCCCTTTCTTTGGGAGTTGATGGTGTTGATTTTAGTGCAGGGATTTCAACTTTCAGCTTCTTCCAATGATTTGAGTGACAAGCCGACAATTCAAGGACACATAAAAACTCTCCATTTCAATCGATAAAGGTAATTTTTCAGTCATGAAAGATTGAACAGGCTGGGGTTCTTTCTCCTAGAAAAAAGACTGAGAGGTGACCTGATGGAGGTCTTTAAAATTATGAAGAGGTCCGATAGGGTAGACGTAGAGAAGGAGTTTCCACTTGTGGGAGAATCCAAGACTAGGGGCAATAAATATCAGATAGTCACTAATAAATCCAATAAGGAATGCAGGAGAAACTTCTTCACCCAGAGAGTGGTGAGAATGTGGAACTCGCTACCACAGGGAGTGGTTGAGGCGAAGAGCAGAGATGCAATTAAAGGGAAGCTAGATAAACGCATGAGGGAGAAAGGGATAGAAGGATATGCTGATTGGGTGAGATGAAGAGAGGTGGGGGGAGGCTTGTGTGGAGCATTAACACCGACACAGACCAGTTGGGCAGAATGGCCTGTTCCTGTGCTGTACTCTCGATGTCATTTTAATAATTAAACGAGCCGTAAAAATAAATGATCCTTTGGGTTCGATGGGCTGAAGAACAAAGTTGATCTGGCTCAACCGCTACGTTGCTCCAAAGCGATTTCTGCTTCACATTGACATGTTGCAGTGTAACTCGAGAGTCAGCGCCAGAGCCAACAGAACTCCAGAGATAAGCAGAGTGACCTCCCGGGGAAGGAGGTCATTTCGCACTGCTTGGGACTGACATGGCATGGGCAGTAACTTCAGTGTCATGGCAAACTGGGAGTACAAAGTGCCCTGGGGTCCCTCAGCTCTCCTGAACACTTATCAACCTACCAGGAGTTCAGTTAAATGTTCAGATGGTGTCGTTACTGCCACCTGTGCTATCTCTACCTTTACCATGAACTACTGGAAGAGGAGCTCTGTGCAGATGTGTAATCACACACTCGCAGAACACTGTCCTGGGCATGTGGTTTGCAGTCCCAGCTAGCCAGTGCAAGCAGGCTCGAAGCCATAAGCAGCTTCTGGTCTGAGACCAGTAGTTCCAGTATTATCGGCAGATATCTCATGCTGGGCTCATATGAATGGAATCATCGCTACCATAATAGGTGTGGATGCTTTGATAGGCCATCGGTGATGAGATAACGAACTGCTTAATGTCCCTGGCCGTTATAGGCAATAGATAGGATAGCTGAATCATGAACACATCAAACCCCTCCGTCTCAGTGTTGCAGTCTGGGTTTTTGTTTTGTAAAAATGTGTGCAAATTCACTTTGTTTTAAAACATAATGCTGAGACAGAACTCAATCGCAAATCTTTTCCATGAAGAATTGAATGATTGAAAATCCTGGAAAGTGACAGGTGTTTATACTGGTAAGGTTATGGCTCATCTACATTGAAAGAGTTTACACCATTTAGAGCGGTCTTCTCTTTGACAATGAGACTCACTCTCTTTTCCTTCTGCCCTTTGCTGGATTCCCTGCACCAGGGGGTCACACATGGTTGAGGAGATGGGCCAGCACACCTATTCCCTGACCTCTCAGTTCCTCTCCAATACTGGCTGCCATGAGAGCAGCCCACTGCTGACTCTCCCACTGATTCCGTTTCCCCAGTGAAGGGAGCACAAGGGCCGATACTGGGAGAGTGGGAAGGCCCAGCGCCCAGGATGGGAGAGAAAGTGCCTGACCTCACAGAGATTGGGTCTATGGAGAGGAGGTGGGAAATGGCAAGCCCCACCCCCCCCCCCCCCGAGAGTCAGTCCAGAGGTAGACTGGGAAACGGATTCAGCCCAGGAGTAAACGGCCTGTATTCAGAGTAGTGTGGTTCAACCCAAAGTTGATCTGAGCACGGAGAGACAACATTCAACACATTCACAATATGATTGACAGTTACTGTGGTTCAGTGGTAGCACACTCGCCTCTGAGTCAGAAGGTCAGCGGTTCAAATGCCACTCCTGAGACTTGAGCCCATATTCTACGGTGACACTCCAGTGCAGTGCTGAGGGAGTGCTGCACTGTCGGAGGTGCCGTCTTTCGGATGAGACTTTAAACCAAGACCCTGTCTGCCCTCTCAGGTGGATGTAAAAGATCCCATGAAAGAAGAGCAGGGGAGTTATCTCCAGTGTCCTGGGGCCAATATTTATCCCTCAACTAACATCACTAAAACAGATTATCTGGTCATTATCACATTGCTGTTTATGGGATCTTGCTGTGTGCAAATTGGCTGTCACGTTTCCTACATTACAACAGTGACTACACTTCAAAAAGTACTTCATTGGCTGTAAAGTGCTTTGGGACATCCTGAGGCTGTGAAAGGCGCTATATAAATGCGAGTTATCTCTATTGTCTGACTTCGAAATTTGCTATTTTAAGTCAGAAACGATTTCAAATGACCACAGCTAACAATGCCAATCTTCCTTTCCCTCTCAGTCGTTACTCTATCTCGGATACCACACTGCCTGCTGTCATGTCCTGCTGTGACATCCTAATGGAAGAGAGTGAGCGGTGTTATTCCTGCAAACTGATATTGCAGCTTTTAAAGATCTAGAGACTGATTGGAGGCAGGAATCCTTTTAAACTGGGAATAATGATATTCTGGTGGTTTCATTTTACAGCCCTTTACAAAAGGTAACACGTGTTGAAAATAAGTGAAACCAGTCCTGACTTGTGGCTTGCTTATTGGTCCTTGAAAATCAGATAAACAATCAGCTCACTCATAAGTGACACACATTTAAAAAAAAAACAATAAACACGGTGAACCTATTGGGAATATTGAAGTGGTGTATTAGAAGGGGTAGGCGATGGATGGAAATCAGACTACAGAAACTAATATAGGGAGCCAGCGAATTATTTTCCTTAAGTTAGGTGTAGACTATCGCCGGGAATTTCCTCAGGGGTACTCCTGATTGGCTGCCGTCTTATCAGAGTAAGATCGGTGGAACCTCCCTCCCCGGATACGACATGTAAACAAGGTTCATGCCGCTCTTCTAGGCTGCCGATCGGGAGAAACCCGAGGAAATTTCCAGCATATATATTAGTCTTTAGGGGTAAAATTCACGATTTTCCATCTATTAAAGTTAATGGGTGGATTATCTCTTACTGGGAATGTAGTTTTGACACATGGGTAATTTTATTCCTCGGTTGTTACACTGGAAAGACAGGTTGTGGAGGATCAGGAAATGGCAACCACATCTTAGCAAGGCTGTGGTCACATTCCAGGTCTGGTTACTGTGGTTCAGCATACTCTACCATACGTGGTCATCAGTATCACGTTTGTTATGAAGATGCTTGAAGACTTGCTGAGGGGGATATGTTCCCCCTTTAGAAAGAACAGTTTTGTGAAGGTTTTCATTTTTTTTAATCACCCGCTAATCAAGATGTCCTCCCGTTGAGTTTGTGAAAAGCAAATTCGATCAGTGTGCTGGCCAATCTGAAATAATGATGTTTCTCACACTTCTCAAGCACCCACATTGGCACTGAGCTGGGAGACGCGATGAAAAGGTCAACATTCCAGGTGTGAAGTGTGAAAAACATCGTGAAAGTGGCCCAAAGAAGATTTTGTTACTCTGTAACTTAACCTAACTCCTGATGTCCACCCTGCTCGCCGAGCATAACTTCCAATCACAACTCAAACATTCAGTCAAATGAGCTGACAAGTGCACCACCCTTAATGTGGAGTCGCTTGATATATAAGGGAGATGAATTAAATGTGTCAATATTTTTTTAAGTACGAGTAATAGTAACTATTCATGCACTGTAACAGGTGTACTCATAGTTGGCTTGTCATTGGTAAAGTAATTGGTTGGAATGCATGAGTATTTCATTTATGTCATTTAGGTGTCAGGCTTGTGGGTTGTGGGTTCAAGTCTCACTCCAGACTTGAGCACATAATACATAAAAACATAAGGCGTAGGAGCAGGAGTCGGCCATTCGGCCCCTCGAGCCTGCTCCGCCATCCAATAAGATCATGGCTGATCTGATCTTGGCCTCAACTCCACTTCCCTGCCCGCTCCCCATAACTCATCACTCCCTTACTGTTCAAAAATCTGTCTATCTCCACCTTAAATATATTCAATGACCCAAATCTAGGCTGACACTCCCAGTGCTGTACTGGGGGAGTGCACATTAAACAAAGGCCACGTCTGCCCTTTCAGGTGGGTGTAAAATATCCCATGGCACTATTCGAAGAAGAGCAGGGGAGTTATCCCCGGTGTTCTGGCCAATATTTATCCAACAACGAGCACCATCAAAAAACTGCTTAAGTGGTCATTTATCTCATTGCTGTTTGTGGGAGCTTGCTGTGCGTAAATGAGGTGCCACGTTTCCCTACATTACAACAGTGACTACACTTCAGAAGTACTTCATTGGCTGTGAAGCACTTTGGGATGTCCTGAGGATGTGAAAGGCGCTATATAAATGCAGGTTATTTCTGTCTTAAATAGGGCACTGATGGATGTCCCACCGAGGAGTCACTAATTTGGCCACTGGTCATTTACAGCCTAAGTCAGTGTCATTCTGATAAACAGGGGTAATGTTCTTACCTCTCCTCGGGTACAAGGGAGTGGATTTGAATATCTGGAAGTACAAATCGCCCCAACCTGGTTCCGATCGTCTGGCAGCCTGAAGGTGTCACTACAGTTCCTGGCAAAATACTTGTAGGGTTTCCAGGTGGAACCAAAGTCTTGGGAACGCTCCAGGACCATGGCGGCGGGCCTGGGGGACTTAAAGATCATGATGAGGTGGGTGAAGTAGAAGTGGGTCTCCAGATCCAGCTGGATGATCTCCCTGTGCCTCCCTTGGGCCGACTGCCACCAGGTGTTTGGGAACCGGAATGAGGAATCGGTCATCGCAGTGGGTGGGTGGGAATGGCGGTGGCCACGGGCCGAACTACACTTCTCGCATTCGGGCAGATTCTCACAGCCCCTCCCGGAGTAGGAGCAGAAGAGCTCGGTGGAGTTAATGCCGCAGGTGGTGCTGGTCAGCAGCTCTCTGGCCGTTGCTAGGTTGCCCAGCCGAGGGTTACAGGCTCCGGACTCACAGTGCCGCCTCACCCCGGTCACGTCTGTCGATTCTGAAAAGGACACAAGCAGGAATCCAAGTTACGATCAGCACCCAGCACGTCCCACACAATCTACACACCATTGTAGGCCACTGCCCGAAAATGCTATCAAAAGTTCCTGATGTACTCAATCCACTTTCACTCGGTCTGACATAACGAGAGAGGCGAAACTACTTTAAAGAAAATGATCAATCAATAAATATAAAACTAACACAAATGTTATTCAGGCGTAAAATTATTTTCAAATCGAGTAATCTTTAAGCGTGGATTTTGATGCATGAAGTGAAACACATCAATCCAATTCATGGTTGTGAAAATGTGCACATTCCAAGTGTCACCCTCAATCTAAAATTATTCCAAGTTCAGCTTGATGCCCCTGTCTAGTTACTGGCCCGGAATTTGCAGTGGGTAAGAACGGCGAACGAACAGCGTTCACTGTTACTTTGAAACTGACCGCAACTTTGGGATTTAGTGCATGCGCATTCTAACGTGAAAATCCTGAAGTTGCAGTCAGTCATTCACTGCTCCGACACTGGCTGCGTGTGAAACTCTGACCCATAGTTCTAGACACTCCAGCCAATGGAAACAACCTCTTGCATCTACACTGTCAAGCCCTCTACGAATCTCATATGTTTCAATGAGATCACCTCTCATTCTTCTAAAGTCCAGAGAGTATAGGCCCAATCTACTCAATGTCTCCTCATAGGACAGCCCCCTCATCCCAGGAATCAATCTATGCTACAAGAGCAGGTCAGAGGCTGGGTGTTCAGCGGTGAGTGTCTCACCTCCTGGCTCCCCAAAGCCTTTCCACCATCTACAAGGCACAAGTCAGGAGTGTGATGGAATATTCTCCACTTGCCTGTGCAGTGCAGCTCCAACAACACTCAAGAAGCTCGACACCATTCAGGACAAAGCGGTCTGCTTGATTGGCACCCCATCCACCACCGGCGTACCATGGCTGCAATGTGTACCATCTACAAGATGCACTGCAGCAACTCGCCAAGGCTTCTTCAGCAGCACCTCCCAAACCCACGACCTCTACCACCTAGAAGGACAAGGGCAGCAGGTGCATGGGAACACCACCACCTCCAAGTTCCCCTACAAGTCACACACCATCCTGACTTGGAAATATATCGCCGATCCTTTATCGTCGCTGGGTCAAAATCCTGAAACTCCCTCCCTAACAGCACTGTGGGAGCACCTTCACCACACGGACTGCAGCGGTTCAAGAAGGCGGCTCACCGCCACCTTCTCAAGGGCAACTAGGGATGGGCAATAAATGCTGGCCTTGCCAGCAACACCCACATCCCAGGAATGAATAAATTAAAGAAACCTGTATATTAACTTTCTGTGATCATGTACAAGGACCCCCAAATCCCTCTGAATACCAACATTTACTAGTCTCTCACCTTTTAAAAAATATTCTGCTTTTCCATTCTTCCCACCAAAGTGAATAATCTCACACTTCTCCACATTATGCTCAATCTGCCACCTTATTGCTCACTCACTTAACCGGTCTAGATCCCTTTGCAGCCTCTTTGCGTCCTCCTCACAGCTTACTGTCCCACCGAGCTTTGTATCATCAGCAAACCTGGATACATTACACTCGGTCCCCTCATCTAGCTCATTGATATAGATTGTGAATAGCTGACGCCCCAGCACTGATCCTTGCTGCACTCCAGTAGTTACAGCCTGCCAATCCAAAAATGACCCGTTTATTCCTACTCTCTGTTTCTGTCTGTTAACCAATCCTCAATCCATGCTAATATATTCCCCTCAATCCCATGAGCCCTGATCTTGTGTAACAACCTCTTGTGTGGCACCTTATCGAATGCCTTCTGAAAATCCAAATAAACTACATCCTCTGGTTTCCCCTTATCTACCCTGCTCGTTACAACCTCAAAAATCGAATGGATTTTTTAAACATGATTTCCCTTTCGTAAAACCGTGGTGACTCTGCCCAATCATATTGTGGTTTTCCAAGTGCCCTGTTACCACGTCCTTAATAATAGATTCGAGCATTTTCCCTACTACTGATGTCAGGCTAACTGGCCTAAAGTTCCCAATTTTTTCTCTCCCTCCTTTCTTGAACAGTGGGGTTACATTTGCTACCTTCAAATCCACAGGGACCATTCCAGAATCTAGGGAATTCTGGAAGATCAAACCCAATGCATCCACTATCTCTGCAGCCACCTCTTTTAAAACCCAAGGATGTAGGCCGTCAGCTCCAGGGGATTTGTTGGCTTTTAGTCCCATTAATTTCTCCAGTAATTTTTCTTTACTAATATTAATTACTTTAAGTTCCTCACTCTCATTACACCCATGGTTCCCCACAATTTCCGGTATATTCTTTGTGTCTTCTTCTGTGCAGACAGACACAAAATATTTGTTTAACATTTCTTCAATTTCCTTATTCCATACTATAGTTTCTCCTGCCTGTGCCTCTAAGGGAATCTACGTTTACTTCCGATAATCTGTTCTTTTTACATAATTATAAAAGCTCTTACAATCTGTTTTCATATTTCTTGTTAGTTTACTCTCATATTCTATTTTCTCCCTCTTTATCAATGTCTTGGTCATCCTTTGCTGATTTTTAAAACCCTCCCAATCTTCAGACTCACTACTCTTTTTGGCAACATTGTAAGCTTCTTCTTTTAATCTAATACTATCCTTAACTTCTCTAAGTTAGCCAAGGCTGTACCATTTTTCCAGTGGAGTTTTTATTCCTCAAGGGAATGTATATTTGTTGAGAATTCTAAATTATTTCTTTAATTGTTTGCCATTGCTTATCTACCATCATATCTTTTAATCTAATGTTCCAATCTACCTCAGCCAACTCGCCCCTTATACCTCCGTAATTCTCTTTGTTTAAATTTAAGACCTTAGTTTCGGACTTAGCCACATCACTCTGAAACTTAATATGAAATTCTATCATATTATGACCACTCTTCCCCAGAGGTTCCTTTACGATAAGATTATTATTAACCTTGTCTCATTACACAATACTAGATCTAAAATAGCCTGTTCCCCAGTTGGCTCCTCGACATATTGTTCTAAAAAACTGTCTCGAATGCATTCCATGAACTCATCCTCCAAGCTACTTTTGCCAATTTGATTTGTCCAGTCTATATGAAGATTAAAGTCCACGATTATTGCATTACCTATCCTTGTTACATGCTCCTCTAATTTCCTGATTTATACACTTTCCAACACTATGATTACTGTTGGAGGGCCTATAAACCACTCCCACCAGTGTTTTCTGTCCTTTGTTATTTTGTAGCTCCACCCATACTGATTCTACATCCTGTTTTTATGGGCTAAGATCATTTTTCCCTACTGCCTTTATCGCATCCTTTATTATCAGGGCTACCCCACCTCCTTTTCCATTTTGCCCATTATTTATAAAAGTCAAGTACCCTGGACTATTTAGTTTTCAACCTTGGTCACCCTGCAACCATGTCTCAGTCTCCCTGAGATTGGTCAGTTTGTTGCCCTTGGTCACAGAAACAAAGGAACAGGAGGAGGCCAATCAGCCTCTCGAGCCTGTTCCACCATTCACTTAGATCATGCCTGATCTGTATCTTAACTCCATCTACTCGCCTTGGTTCCGTAACCCTTAATCCCCTTGCCTAACAAAAATCTGTCAATCTCAGTTTTGAAATTTTCAATTGACCCCCAGCCTCAATAACTTAATAAGACCATAACATAAGAACATAAGAAATCCACTGGGATCGGTCCTAGGACCCCAGCTATTCACAATATATATTAATGATCTAGACGAGGGAACTAGATGTAATATCTCCAAGTTTGCAGACGACACAAAGCTGGGTGGGTGTGTGTGCTGTGCGGAGGATGCCGAGAAACTCCAGTATGATTTGGACAGGTTGGGTGATTGGGCAGAAGCATGGCAGATGCAATACAGGAAACTTTGTTATATCCGGCACCGACGGGACCGAGCTGTTGCCGGTCTATCAAAACTGCCGGACATACAAAGTTAATGTTGAAGCATACGGAGGTTTTCATCTCCGTATCTGACAACAAACACTGTTGCTTAGCAACAGCTTCTAAACAGTCGGCCCATACCTTGGAAGCGTCTCTGTAGCTTAGCAACAGCTTCAGAGAGACTTTCCAGAGCCTGACTGTTGAAAAAAAAGCCACGAGAAGAAAAAAAACCTAACAAAACGGCTCCTGATTTCTGCCGGTAGATCGAGGTTCCGGATAAACCAAAGTCTCCTGTATAATGTGGATAAATGCGAGGTTATCCACTTTGGTGTCAAAAACAGGAAGGCAGATTATTATCTGAACGGCAATAGGTTGGGAGAAGGGGAAGTGCAACGAGACCTGGGTGTCCTTGTGCACCAGTCGCTGAAGGTAAGCATGCAGGTGCAGCAGGCGGTTAAGAAGGCAAATGGTATGTTGGCCTTCGTAGCGAGAGGGTTTGAGTACAGGAACAAGGATGTCTTGCTGCAGTTGTACAAGGCCATGGCAGGAATGACTAGACAGACTAGATGCAGGAAGGATGTTCCCGATGGCCGGGGAGTCCAGAACCAGGGGTCACAGTCTAAGGATAAGGGGTAAGCCATTTAGGACAGAGATGAGGAGGAATTTCTTCACCCAGAGAGTGGTGAACCTGTGGAATTCTCTACCACAGAAGGCAGTAGAGGCCAATTCATTAAATATATTCAAGAAGGAGTTGGATATATTTCTTAAGGCTAAAGGGATATGGAGAGAAGGCAGGGACAGGGTACTGAATTTGGATGATCAGCCATGATCTCATTGAATGGCGGAACAGGCTCGAGGGGCCAAATGGCCTACTCCTGCTCCTATCTTCTATGTTTCTATGTTTCTGTAGGTGCAGGAGTAGGCCATTCGGCCCCTCGAGCCTGCTCCGCCATTCAATAAGATCATGGCTGATCTTCTACCTCATCTCCACTTTCCTGCACTATCCCCATATCCCTTGATTCCCTTAATATCCAAAAATCTATCGCTCTCTGTCTTGAATATACTCAACGACTGAGCCTCCACAGCCCTCTGGGGTAGAGAATTCCAAAGATTCACCACCCTCTGAGTGAAGAAATTTCTCCTCATCTCAGTCCTAAATGGCTGACCCCTTATCCTGAGACTGTGACCCCTGGTTCTAGACTCCCCAGCCAGGGGAAACATCCTCCCTGTATCTACCCTGTCAAGCCCTGGAAGAATTTTGTATGTTTCAATGAGATCACCTCTCATTCTTCTAAACTCTAGAGAATATAGGCCTAGTCTACTCAATCTCTCCTCATAGGACAATCCCCCCATCCCAGGAACCAGTCTGGTGAACCTTCGTTGCGCTCCCTCGATGGTAAGTATATCCTTCCTTAGGCAAGGAGACCAAAACTGTACACAATACTCCAGGTGTGGTCTCACCAGGACCCTATATAATTGCAGTAAGACGTCTTTACTCTTATACTCAAATCCTCTTGTAATAAAGGCCAACATACCAATAGGGTAAAGAGTTCCAAATTTCCACCACCCTTTGTGTGAAGAAGTGCTTCCTGACCTCATCCTGAATGACCTAACAATAATTTTAAGGTTCTGCCCCCTTGTTCTGGACTCCCCACAAGGGGAAATGGTTTATCTCTCTCTACCCTATCAAATCTTTTAATTATCTTAAACACCTCAATTAGAACACCCCTTAATCATCTATATTCAAGAGAATACAAGCCTCGTCCATGCCACCTGTTATCATAACTTAACCCTTTTAGCCACGGTATCATTCTGGTGAATCTGCACTGCGCCCCTCCAAAGTTAATATATCCTTCCTGAGGTGCGGGGCCCAGAATTGAATGCAGCGCTCCAGGTGGAGGCTCACCAGAGCTCTGTACAGCTGTAACAGAACTTCCACCCCTTTGTATTCCAGCCTTCTTGAGGTAAAGGCCAACATACCATTAGCCTTTTATATTTATTTTTGTACCTGTCCGCTAGCTTTTAGTGATTTCTGTATTTGGATCCTAAATCTCTTTGCTCATCCGAGCTTCTCGCCATTTAGAAAATATTCTGATCTATCTTTCTTAGGTCCAAAGTGGATGACATCACACTTTCCCACATTACATAGAAACATAGAAGATAGGAGCAGGAGTAGGCCATTCAGCCCCTCGAGCCTGCTCCGCCATTCAATGCGATCATGGCTGATCATCCAAATTCAGTACCCGGTCCCTGCTTTCTCCCCATACCCCTTGATCCCTTTAGCCTTAAGAAATATATCCAACTCCTTCTTGAATATATTGAATGTATTGGCCTCTACTGCCTTCTGTGGTAGAGAGTTCCACAGGTTCACCACTCTTTGGGTGAAGAAATTCCTCCTCATTTCTGTCCTAAATGGCCTGCCCCTTATCCTTAGACTGTGACCCCTGGTTCTGGACTCCCCGACCATCGGGATCATCCTTCCTGCATCTAGTCTGTCCAGTCCTGTCAGAATTTTATAAGTTTCAATGAGATCCCCTCTCATTCTTCTAAACTCCAGCGAGTACAAGCCCAATCGACCCAATCTCTCCTCATACATCATTCCTGCCATCCCAGGTATCAGCCTGGTGAATCTTTGCTGAACTCCTTCCATGGCAAGAACATCCTTCCTCAGATAAGGCGACCAAAACTGCACACAATACTCAAGATGTGGTCTCACCAAGGCCCTGCACAACTGCAGCAAGACATCCTTGTTCCTGTACTCAAACCCTCTCGCTATGAAGGCCAACATGCCATTTGCCTTCTTAACCGCCTGCTGCACCTGCATGCTTACCTTCAGCGACTGGTGCACAAGGACACCCAGGTCTCGTTGCACTTCTCCTTCTCCCAATCTATTGCCATTCAGATAATAATCTGCCTTCCTGTTTTTGCCACCAAAGTGGATAACCTCACATTTATCCACATTATATTGCATCTGCCATGCTTCTGCCCAATCACCCAACCTGTCCAAATCATCCTGGAGTTTCTCGGCATCCTCCTCACAGCACACACGCCCACCCAGCTTTGTGTCGTCTGCAAATTTGGAGATATTACATCTAGTTCCCTTGTCTAGATCATTAATATATATTGTGAATAGCTGGGGTCCAAGGACCAATCCCTGCGGTACCCCACTAGTCACTGCCTGCCACTCAGAAAAAGACCCGTTTATTCCAACTCTTTGCTTTCTGTCTGCCAACCAGTTCTCTATCCAAGTCAATACCTTGCCCCCAATCCCATGTGCCTTAACTTTACACGCTAATCTCTTATGCGGGACCTTATCGAAAGCCTTCTGAAAGTCCAAATACACCACATCCACTGGTTCTCCCTTACCTATTCTACCAGTTACATCCTCAAAAAATTCCAATAGATTAGTCCAGCATGATTTACCTTTTGTAAATCCATGTTGACTTTGTCTGATCCTGTCACTGTTTTCCAAGTGCTCTGCTATTACATCCTTTATAATGGACTCTAGCATTTTCCCCACTACCGACGTCAGGCTGTAATTCCCCATTTTCTCTCTACCACCTTTTTTGAATAGTGGGGTAACATTAGCTACCCTCCAATCCATGAGTACTGTTCCAGATTCCATCGAATGCTGGAAGATGATCAGCAAAGCATCAACTATTTCCAGGGCCACTTCCTTAAGTACCCTAGGATGTAGATTATTAGGCCCTGGGGATTTATCGGCCTTCAATCCCATCAATTTCCCTAACACCACTTCCCTACAAATACTGATTTCTATCAGTTCCTCCCTTTCATCAGACCCTATGTTCCCCAACATTGAGCTCCATCTGTCCAGTTACTGTGCTCCATGAGATTGGTCAGTTTATTGTCCTGGTCCAGTTACTGTGCTCGCTGAGATTGGTCAGTTTATTGTCCTGGTCCAGTTACTGCGCTCCCTGAGATTGGTCAGTTTGTTGTCCTGGTCCAGTTACTGTGCTCCCTGAGATTGGTCAGTTTGTTGTCCTGATCCAGTTACTGTGCTCCCTGAGATTGGTCAGTTTGTTGTCCTGGTCCAGTTACTGCGCTCCCTGAGATTGGTCAGTTTGTTGTCCTGGTCCAGATACAGTGCTCCCTGAGATTAGTCAGTTTATTGTCCTGGTCCAGTTACTGCGCTCCCTGAGATTGGTCAGTTTGTTGTCCTGGTCCAGTTACTGCGCTCCCTGAGATTGGTCAGTTTGTTGTCCTGGTCCAGTTACTGTGCTCCCTGAGATTGGTCATTTTATTGTCCTGGTCCAGTTACTGTGCTCGCTGAGATTGGTCAGTTTATTGTCCTGGTCCAGTTACTGCGCTCCCTGAGATTGGTCAGTTTATTGCCCTGGTCCAGTTACTGCGCTCCCTGAGATTGGTCAGTTTGTTGTCCTGGTCCAGTTACTATGCTCCCTGAGATTGGTCAGTTTATTGTCCTGGTCCAGTTACTGCGCTCCCTGAGATTGGTCAGTTTGTTGTCCTTGCCCAGTTACTGCGCTCCCTGAGATTGGTCAGTTTGTTGTCCTGGTCCAGTTACTGCGCTCCCTGAGATTGGTCAGTTTGTTGTCCTGGTCCAGTTACTCCGCTCCCTGAGATTGGTCAGTTTGTTGTCCTGGTCCAGTTACTGCGCTCCCTGAGATTGGTCAGTTTATTTTCCTGGTCCAGATACTGCGCTCCCTGAGATTGGGTCAGTTTGTTGGCCTGGTCCACTTACTGCGCTCCCTGAGATTGGTCAGTTTGTTGTCCTGGTCCAGTTACTGCGGTCCCTGAGATTGGTTCATTTATTGTCCTGGTCCAGTTACTCTGCTCCCTGAGATTGGTCAGTTTGTTGTCCTGGTCCAGTTACTGCGCTCCCTGAGATTGGTCAGTTTGTTGTCCTGGTCCAGTTACTGTGCTCCCTGAGATTGGTCAGTTTGTTGTCCTGATCCAGTTACTGCGCTCCCTGAGATTGGTCAGTTTGTTGTCCTGGTCCAGTTACTGCGCTCCCTGAGATTGGTCAGTTTGTTGTCCTGGTCCAGTTACTGCGCTCCCTGAGATTGGTCAGTTTGTTGTCCTGATCCAGTTACTGCGCTCCCTGAGATTGGTCAGTTTATTGCCCTGGTCCAGTTACTGCGCTCCCTGAGATTGGTCAGTTTATTGTCCTGGTCCAGTTACTGCGCTCCCTGAGATTGGTCAGTTTATTGTCCTGGTCCAGTTACTGTGCTCGCTGAGATTGGTCAGTTTATTGTCCTGGTCCAGTTACTGCGCTCCCTGAGATTGGTCAGTTTGTTGTCCTGGTCCAGTTACTGTGCTCCCTGAGATTGGTCAGTTTGTTGTCCTGATCCAGTTACTGCGCTCCCTGAGATTGGTCAGTTTATTGCCTGGTCCAGTTACTGCGCTCCCTGAGATTGGTCAGTTTGTTGTCCTGGTCCAGTTACTGCGCTCCCTGAGATTGGTCAGTTTGTTGTCCTTGCCCAGTTACTGCGCTCCCTGAGATTGGTCAGTTTGTTGTCCTGGTCCAGTTACTGCGCTCCCTGAGATTGGTCAGTTTGTTGTCCTGGTCCACTTACTGCACTCCCTGAGATTGGTCAGTTTGTTGTCCTGGTCCAGTTACTGCGGTCCCTGAGATTGGTCAGTTTGTTGTCCTGATCCAGTTACTGCGCTCCCTGAGATTGGTCAGTTTATTGTCCTGGTCCAGTTACTGTGCTCCCTGAGATTGGTCAGTTTGTTGTCCTGGTCCAGTTACTGCACTCCCTGAGATTGGTCAGTTTGTTGTCCTGGTCCAGTTACTGCGCTCCCTGAGATTGGTCAGTTTATTGCCCTGGTCCAGTTACTGCGCTCCCTGAGATTGGTCAGTTTGTTGTCCTGGTCCAGTTACTATGCTCCCTGAGATTGGTCAGTTTATTGTCCTGGTCCAGTTACTGCGCTCCCTGAGATTGGTCAGTTTGTTGTCCTTGCCCAGTTACTGCGCTCCCTGAGATTGGTCAGTTTGTTGTCCTGGTCCAGTTACTGCGCTCCCTGAGATTGGTCAGTTTGTTGTCCTGGTCCAGTTACTGCGCTCCCTGAGATTGGTCAGTTTGTTGTCCTGGTCCACTTACTGCGCTCCCTGAGATTGGTCAGTTTGTTGTCCTGGTCCAGTTACTGCGGTCCCTGAGATTGGTCAGTTTGTTGTCCTGATCCAGTTACTGCGCTCCCTGAGATTGGTCAGTTTATTGTCCTGGTCCAGTTACTGTGCTCCCTGAGATTGGTCAGTTTGTTGTCCTGGTCCAGTTACTGCACTCCCTGAGATTGGTCAGTTTGTTGTCCTGGTCCAGTTACTGCGCTCCCTGAGATTGGTCAGTTTATTGCCCTGGTCCAGTTACTGCGCTCCCTGAGATTGGTCAGTTTGTTGTCCTGGTCCAGTTACTATGCTCCCTGAGATTGGTCAGTTTATTGTCCTGGTCCAGTTACTGCGCTCCCTGAGATTGGTCAGTTTGTTGTCCTTGCCCAGTTACTGCGCTCCCTGAGATTGGTCAGTTTGTTGTCCTGGTCCAGTTACTCCGCTCCCTGAGATTGGTCAGTTTGTTGTCCTGGTCCAGTTACTGCGCTCCCTGAGATTGGTCAGTTTGTTGTCCTGGTCCAGTTACTGCGCTCCCTGAGATTGGTCAGTTTATTGTCCTGGTCCAGTTACTGCGCTCCCTGAGAATGGTCAGTTTGTTGTCCTGGTCCACTTACTGCGCTCCCTGAGATTGGTCAGTTTGTTGTCCTGGTCCAGTTACTGCGGTCCCTGAGATTGGTTCGTTTATTGTCCTGGTCCAGTTACTCTGCTCCCTGAGATTGGTCAGTTTGTTGTCCTGGTCCAGTTACTGCGCTCCCTGAGATTGGTCAGTTTATTGTCCTGGTCCAGTTACTGCGCTCCCTGAGATTGGTCAGTTTGTTGTCCTGGTCCAGTTACTGTGCTCCCTGAGATTGGTCAGTTTTTTGCCCTGGTCCAGTTATTTTCCCTGAGATTGGTCAGTTTATTGCCCTGGTCCAGTTACTGCGCTCCCTGAGATTGGTCAGTGTTTTGCCCTGGTCCAGTTATTTTCCCTGAGATTGGTCAGTTTATTGTCCTGGTCCAGTTATTTTCCCTGAGATTGGTCAGTTGGCTCGTCTCCATGGCAAAGCCGAACCTATTAGTATTGGCAGTAGTGGTGGTCTGAGATTTCGCTCTCAGTCTGAGTTGCTTATGAGAAGGAATCCTCAGCTTCAGAGATCAGAGCCAAGATCCATCACCGGCCGCTCCAAGGCTCCAATGTTCCCGGTTTGTGAGCTCACTTCACTGTGTTCACAACCTGGGGGAAACTCTCTGGGGAGAAGCACCGACAGTACATGAGCAGGAGTGAGCGCAGACACTGCCCGCTGGTCCCATCTCCAGCCTGGCTGGTCTACACCAGCCTCCCCGGGTTCCTGGGGACCCTCCTCGCTGTCTCTACCCCATGGACAAGTCTCGGTACCTACCGGCAGGCCGGGCTGGCAGCCCAGCGACAGGAGGACGCAAGCGGCCACCCACAGCCGGCTCATCTTCGGTGTGCGGCACATCCCCGAGCCGCTGCAGTCAGAGTGAATCGGTGGCCGCGGCTCTCCGGACAGGGTCCCTCAGCATGTCCCACAGCCCGGGGCTCAGGCTGCTCCGTCCCGCGATCTCCTGGCGATCCGCATCACCCAGCTCGCTGCTCCCTGCTCGCTGCTCGCTGGCGGCTGCCCGACCTCCGCATGGACCCGCCTCCGAGCCCCGAAACCGCCCGCTCCCTGTGCGGTGTCAGAAAACGCTCTCCCCCTCCCTCCCTCCCCACCTCCCCCGCCCACTCTCCCTCCCTCTCTCACCCCTCCCTCTCTCACCCCTCTCCTCTCTCCCGTCCCTCTCTCTCTCCCCCCCCCCTCTCTCCCCGCCCTCCCTCTCTCCCCCCCCTCTCTCCTCTGCCCCCCCCTCTCTCCCTCTCTCCCCCCTCCCTCTCTCCCGTCCCTCTCTCACCCCTCCCTCTCTCCCCCCCTCTCTCCTCTCCCCCCCTCTCTCCTCTCCCCCCCTCCCCCCACCCCCCCTCTCTCCCCCCTCTCTCTCTCCCCCCCTCTCTCCTCTCCTCTCTCCTCTCCCCCCTCCCCCCACCCCCTCTCTCCTCTCCCCCCCTCCCCCCACCCCCCCTCTCTCCCCCCCCCTCTCTCTCTCCCCCCCTCTCTCCTCTCCTCTCTCCTCTCCCCCCTCCCCCCACCCCCTCTCTCCCCCTCCCCCCACCCCCTCTCTCCCCCTCCCCCCACCCCTCTCTCCCCCTCCCCCACCCCCTCTCTCCTCTCCCCCCCCTCCCCCCACCCCTCTCCCCCCCTCCCCCCACCCCCCCTCCCCCCACCCCCTCTCCCCCCCTCCCCCCACACCCCCCCTCCCCCCACCCCCTCTCTACCCCCTCTCTCCCCCTCCCCCACCCCCTCTCTCCCCCCTCCCCCCACCCCCTCTCTCCCCCCTCCCCCCACCCCCTCTCTCCCCCCTCCCCCCACCCCCTCTCTCCCCCCCACTCCCTCTCTCCCCCCCTCCCTCTCTCAATTCAATTCAATTCAATTCAAATCGCTTTATTGGCATGACAAAGTACATCTTATGTTGCCAAAGCATCGAAAAACATTTATGGTTGAACACATCAACGCAGATCTATCCATACAGTGTATAAACAGATATATCCCTGAGTGTATAAATATACATTCATATAATTTGTATATGCTCTTTTTTTAGATTTAATGGCTGTCCCTCTGTTTATGGCAAGCTGTAACATAGTGTGCCGCTAAGGTTACACAATTTCTCTGTTCCCCTAGTAGGTATGGGAGTTTTTGGTCGTCATTCAAATTTCTGAATTCCGGGCATATTTTTGTGAATTTTGGGGAGAAATTCTCCCTGATGCCCTGATATTTTCCACAAGCTGTGAGGAAGTGCATCTCTGTCTCCACCACTCCCTGACTGCAGTGAGAGCATATCTGTCCTCTCTTGGCTGCCGTGTCTGCCTGTGTCTGCCTTTTTCGATCGCCAGGCTATGTTCTCTCCCCCCTCCCCCTCTCTCTCCCCCCCTCCCCCTCTCTCTCCCCCCTCCCCCTCTCTCTCCCACCCTCCCTCTCTCCCCCCTCCCTCTCTCTCCCCCCTCCCTCTCTCCCCCCTCCTCTCTCTCTCCCCCTCTCTCTCTCTCTCCCCCCTCTCTACCCTCCTCTCTCTCTCCCCCTCCCCTCTCTCTCCCCCTCCCCCTCTCTCTCCCCCTCCCCCTCTCTCTCCCCCTCCCTCTCTCTCCCCCTCCGTCCCTCTCTTCACCCCCTCCCTCTCTCACTCTCCCCCTCCCTCCCTCTCCCCCCTCCCTCCCTCTCTCTCCCCCTCCCTCCCTCTCTCTCCCCTCCCTCCCTCTCTCACCCCTCCCTCCCTCCTCTCTCTCCCCCTCCCTCCCTCCCTCTCCCTCCCCCTCCCTCCCTCCCTCTCTCTCCCCCTCCCTCCCTCCCTCTCTCTCCCCCTCCCTCCCTCCCTCTCCCTCCCTCCCTCCCTCTCTCTCCCCTCGCTCCCTCCCTCTCTCGCCCCTCCCTCCCTCCCTCTCTCGCCCCCTCCCTCCCTCCCTCTATCTCCCCCTCCCTCCCTCCCTCTCTCTCCCCTCCCTCCCTCCCTCCCCCTCCCCCTCCTCCCTCCCCTCCCTCCCTCCCTCTCTCTCCCCCTCCCTCCCTCCCTCTATCTCCACCTCCCTCCCTCCCTCTCTCTCCCCCTCCCTCCCTCCCTCTCTCTCCCCCTCCCTCCCTCCCTCTCTCTCCCCTCCCTCCCTCCCTCTCTCTCCCCCTCCCTCCCTCCCTCTCTCTCCGCCTCCCTATCTCTCCCCTCCCTCCCTCCCTCTCTCTCCCCCTCCCTCCCTCCCTCTCTCTCCCCCTCCCTCCCTCCCTCTCTCTCCCTCCTCCTCCCTCTCTCTCCCCCTCCCTCCCTCCCTCTCTCTCCCCTCCCTCCCTCTCTCTCCCCCCCTCCCTCCTCTCTCTCCCCCTCCCTCCCTCCCTCTCTCTCCCCCCCTCCCTCCCTCTCTCTCCCCCTCCCTCCCTCCTCTCTCTCCCCCTCCCTCCTCCCTCTCTCTCCCCCTCCCTCCCCCCCTCCCTCCTCTCTCTCCCCCTCCCTCCTCCCTCCCTCTCTCTCCCCCCTCCCTCCCTCCTCCCTCTCTCTCCGCCTCCCTCTCTCTCCCCCTCCCTCTCTCTCCCCCTCCCTCCCTCCCTCTCTCTCCCCTCCCTCCCTCCCTCTCTCTCCCCTCCCTCCCTCCTCTCTCTCCCCCTCCCTCCCTCCCTCTCCCCTCCCTTCTCCTCTCTCTCCCCCCTCCCTCCCTCTCTCTCCCCTCCTCCCTCCCTCCCTCTCTCTCCCCCCTCTGTCCCTCTCTCTCCCCCTCCTCCCTCCCTCTCTCTCCCCCTCCCTCCCTCCCTCCTCTCTCTCCCCTCCCTCCCTCTCCCTCCCTCCCTCTCTCCACCTCCCTCCCTCCCTCTCTCTCCCCCTCCCTCCTCCCTCTCTCTCTCCCCCCCTCCCTCCCTCTCTCTCCCCCTCCCTCCCTCCTCCTCTCTCCCCCTCCCTCCCTCCCCTCTCGCCCCTCCCTCCCGCCCCCTCCCTCCCCTCCCTCTCTCCTCCCCCTCCCTTCCTCTCTCTCTCCCCCTCCCTCCCTCCCTCTCTCTCCCCCTCCCTCCCTCCCTCTCTCTCCCCCTCCCTCCCTCCCTCTCTCTCCCCCTCCCTCCCTCCCTCTCTCTCCCTCCCTCCCTCCCTCTCTCTCCGCCTCCCTCTCTCCCCCCTCCCTCCCTCCCTCTCTCTCCCCCTCCCTCCCTCCCTCTCTCTCCCCCTCCCTCCCTCCCTCTCTCTCCCCCTCCCTCCCTCCCTCTCTCTCCCCCTCCCTCCCTCCCCCTCTCGCCCCCTCCCTCCGCCCCCTCCCTCTGTCCCCCTCCCTCCCCTCCCCCTCACTCCCGCCCCCTCTCTCCCCCTCCTCCCGCCCCCTCTCTCCCCCTCCCTCCCGCCCCCTCTCTCCCCCTCCCTCCGCCCCCGCTCTCCCCCTCCCTCCCGGCCCCCTCTCTCCCCCTCCCTCCCGCCCCTCCCGCCCCCTCTCTCTCCCCCCCTCCCGCCCCCTCTCTCTCCCCCCTTCCGCCCCCTCTCTCTCCCGCCCCCCTCCTCCCGCCCCCTCTCTCCCCCTCCCTCCCGCCCCTCTCTCCCCCTCCCTCCCGCCTCCTCTCTCCCCCTCCCTCCCGCCCCCTCTCTCCCCCTCCCTCCCGCCCCCTCTCTCCCCCTCCTCCCGCCCCCTCTCTCCCCCTCCCTCCCGCCCACTCTCTCTCCCCCCCTCCCGCCCCCTCTCTCTCCCCCCCTCCCGCCCCCTCTCTCTGCCCCCCCTCCCGCCCCCTCTCTCTCCCCCCTCCCGCCCCCTCTCTCTCCCCCCTCCCGCCCCCTCTCTCTCCCCCCCTCCCGCCCCCTCTCTCTCCCCCCCTCCCGCCCCCTCTCTCCCCCCCGCCCCCTCTCTCTCCCCCCTCCCGCCCCCTCTCTCTCCCCCCCTCCCGCCCCTCTCTCTCCCCCCCTCCCGCCCCCTCTCTCTCCCCCCCTCCCGCCCCCTCTCTCTCCCCCCCTCCCGCCCCCTCTCTCTCCCCCCCTCCCGCTCTCCCGCCCTCCGCCCCTCTCTCTCCCCCCCTCCCGCCCCCTCTCTCTCCCCCCTCCCGCCCCCTCTCTCTCCCCCCTCCCGCCCCCTCTCTCTCCCCCCCTCCCGCCCCCTCTCTCTCCCCCCTCCCGCCCCCTCTCTCTCCCCCCCTCCCGCCCCCTCGCTCTCCCCCCCTCCGCCCCCTCGCTCTCCCCCCCTCCCGCCCCCTCGCTCTCCCCCCTCCCGCCCCCTCGCTCTCCCCCCCTCCCGCCCCCTCGCTCTCCCCCCTCCCGCCCCCTCGCTCTGCCCCCCGCCCCCTCGCTCTCCCCCCCTCCCGCCCCCTCGCTCTCCCCCCCTCCCGCCCCCTCGCTCTCCCCCCCTCCGCCCCCTCGCTCTCCCCCTCCCGCCCCCTCGCTCTCCCCCCTCCCGCCACCTCGCTCTCCCCCCCTCCCGCCCCCTCGCTCTCCCCCCCTCCCGCCCCCTCGCTCTCCCCCCCGCCCCCTCGCTCTCCCCCCTCCCGCCCCCTCGCTCTTCCCCCTCCCGCCCACTCGCTCTCCCCCCTCCCGCCCCCTCGCTCTCCCCCCCTCCCGCCCCCTCGATCTCCCCCCTCCGCCCCCTCGCTCTCCCCCCCCTCCCGCCCCCTCGCTCTCCCCCCCCTCCCGCCCCCTCGCTCTCCCCCCCTCCCGCCCCCTCGCTCTCCCCCCCTCCCGCCCCCTCGCTCTCCCCCCTCCCGCCCCCTCGCTCTCCCCCCCTCCCGCCCCCTCGCTCTCCCCCCCTCCCGCCCCCTCGCTCTCCCCCCCCCTCCCGCCCCCTCGCTCTCCCCCCCTCCCCGCCCCCTCGCTCAGATTCAGATTCAATCGCTTTATTGGCATGATAAGGTACATCTTATGTTGCCAAAGCATCAAAATACATTTATGGTTGAACACATAAACGCAGTTCTATTCATACAGTGTATAAACAGGTATATCCCTGAGTGTATAAATATACATTCGCCTTGTTTATATATACTCTTGTCTTAGTTTACTGGTTGTCCCTCTGTTCATGGCAAGCTGTAACATAGTGTTACACAGCTTCTCTCCTCCCCCAGTAGGATGGGAGTTTTTGGTTGTCATTCAGATTTCTGAATTCAGGGCATATTTGTGAGAATTTTTGGTAGAATTCTCCCTGATGCCCTGATATTTTCCACAGGCTGTGAGGAAGTGCATCTCTGTCTCTACTACTCCTGACTGCAGTGAGCGCATATCCTGTCTTCTCTTGCAGCCTGGTCTGCCTGTGTCTGCCTTTTTCGATCGCTAGGCTATGTTCGCTAAGTCTGTACCTTGTCAAGGTTCTTCTCAGTTTGTTATCCTTTACCATGGTCAGGTAATCAGTTATGTTGTATTGTCTGTTTAGGGCCAAGTAGCAATTGAGTTTGCTTTGGGTTTTTGTTGTTTCTGCCCAATATGTCAGATATTTTTCCTTTTGCTTAGCGACGATTGTGTTGGGGTCGAATTCTTTGTGTTACCCTGTCACTGTCCTGGGGCTGGTTATTGTTAGTATTGTTAGTAGTTACTTCACTGAGTCCCAGGACTAGTTGACTGAGGGTATTCTTCTTTATGGTCAGCTCTTGGCATTTCAGGGCGTCGTAGTGATAGCATTGGGGGTTGCTCATTTGTAGGTGATTCCAAAATTTGGTGGCTCTTTTTTGGATAGTGATTATTTAATGGATATTGGCCTAGTTCCGCCCTGCATGCATTGTTTACTGTTTT